>NC_141145.1:148826940-149166940 GCF_053477565.2 Lygodium microphyllum
GAGAGATTGGCATGCTTATGCTTGAGAGATCATCAATCTCGTCTTCTAGTATGGGCTCAGCATCCTTTAGGTGCTCCTAGGCCTCCTTCACCCACTCTTTCACCTTCTTGATGGCTTCAAGTTGGCACTTTGGTGGGTTGGGGTACTCCCTGACCTTAGCACTTTCCTTTTTAGCCGTTCGCGGGGCCGGCGTTTCTTCCTCTACATCAATGAATTTCCTTTCAACTGGCAAAGTTGTGGCACTTTTGATCTTGAGGGTGACTTTAGCATTTGGTCTTTTCTTCCTTCATTTCCGGATCTTCTTTCCAACCGAGGTTGTGTCAAGGTTGCTAGGCCCGAGCAATGATATGCTAGCTTGCTTCATCTATGCGTGGGTCATGACATGCAACAGGATATGCATGGCCTCCCCATTGAGTGTCTTGACACCAAACAACCCCAATGGAACCGATGGCTCGTTTCCTGAACTAGAGAATGGCCTCCACCTAGGGAAATTGACAAAGAGATGAGTGATTCCACACTCAACGCATCTCAGATCAGCCTTATGTCTATTTGCTTGCTCCCTCTCAGGGCAGGTGAAGAGATGTGTCCTGGGTGACCGCAAGTCCAACACACGATTGGCTCTTGGGTCTGTGCTCCTAGGCCTTTGCCTCTCCCCCTACCTAATGCCATCACTAGTACTGGTTGGTAGTCCATAAGGATTGTGTTGCCTTCCTCATCATACGACATGTATGGGTTTACATAAGGCTCGTCTTGCTGCTAGGCTCATCCACATAGTGAACTTGAGTGTTATTTGGTGGGTGGGTCACATAGGGTCTAGGTAGTCTAGAGATATCTATAGGATTTATTTCCATCCTAGGGATGGATGGATTGGCATCATTAGGTGCCAGGAGAGCCAATGGAACTCCTCTTCCAAAGAAGTTTGGTGGCATGTTCACAAGGTAGGGTTGATCATAAGGTTGCGGGTATGAGAGCCTCCGTGATAATCGACAATGCATGGTGTCATGGCCGAACCTACCACAATTAGTGCAAGGTAGTGACCTAGGGTCCTGACACTCAACTGGCAAGTGGTTTCCGCTACAATACACACATTGGACGTGTGGGCGTGTTGGCCATCTCATCATCTCCTATAGTTTGGCTATGTCCATCCTAATCTCTACTAGCTCTTGTCCCAAATCACTGCCCTTCCCTTTGTCCTATGTGCTTGGGTATGCTCTCTCACTCGGCGTTGAGGCCCTCTTGGAAGTCTTGGCACTGGAGCCTTTGGAGCCTCTTTCCTTGAGTTGGTCATCCACTCTAATAGCTTCTTCAAAGACCCTTGCTAGTGCGTCTCAATGTAAGCTCGAGTTACCAGCCAAGGCTTTGTAGAGCTCTTCACTTCATATTTCTTTGATGAATACTGTGGATACCGCTCTCTCGGTTGGTCTCTCACCCATGGGGATTCTCTTGAAGAGGCTCCTCACATGGGTTACATAATCTCAAGTATCCTCTTTCTCTCTTTGCTTGACGTTCGTGTGTCACATTGGGTGGCAGGTTGCAGAGTACCCAGGTTTGGAAAATCTCTTGATGAAGAGATTTTTCAAGCCATTGAAATTGGCATGCTCTGTAGCATCCAAACTTGTGTACCAAGCTCGGCCCTTGTCATCTAATCATAGTCCGAAATCTTATGAGGGTTGAGTAGGATTGGTGAGGCCGTTGGCCTCACAAACCTGCTCGAACTATTCCACAAAGCTGTACGGGTCGTCGTTTCCTTGGTATTTGTCCAGCTGCTTCACCACCACATGAATTTTCAATTGGCTCTTAGAGCCTTGGTTAACCCCTAATCCCACTAGTAGCGATGTTGCCAATGCTGCAACGCTTTGTTCTACTATCAATTTATCTAGCAATCGCTTCATCAGGAGCTCGCTCATTGTGAGGTCCCCTCTCTCACTCTTCGGTCAATTCCTGCATGCTAGGGCTAGCACTCTCTGTATCTCTCGCATTTCCAAGTTTTCATGCAAGCTCCTAGTTTGCTGGTCTTGGTTGTATACAACTAGGCCTTTCAAGGCCCTACAAGCCAGCTTCCTCTCTTCGTCAAGGTCTACTATGATGTCCTCTATAGGTCTACCGTGGTGTTCTAGCTGTGTTTGAGCATCATATCCATTTACTAGCTAGTGGACAGCTTCAGGAAGGTCTCCTAGGTCAAGCTCCTTGTAGCTTCTTTGGCCTGAGCTGCCCTCTTCCATGTCTAGGGCTTTCTATTCTACCAAGTTTTCGATCAAGTTGATAAGGCCAGGTAGATCCACTTCCACAATAGTGTCTGTCCTTATTGTGTCTGGCTTTTTAGCTATGTTCCTCACTTGGTCCTACTTTTGGAGATTCGATCACCCTTCTATGTTCTTGGGTCTCCTCCTACTGGTGGGTTCCTTCAAGGTTTTATGTCTAAGTGAATTCCTTATTAATTACAACCAATCCTCAACTTACCTTCACTCCATACATGTGTGTGTGTGGGTATATTCTTTTCAGTGCACTGTGTGCAACCAGCCTCTGCACTTTTCTTAAATGTGTTTTGGGTGATGGAAATCAGAGTGAGTGAGAAAACAAAGTGTGTGCAGCTCCAACACTCTTTTCTACAAGTTGTCTTGATAGGGTCGTGTGTTCGGTTTCTAGTTGTTCTTGCCAACTTCTCGGGTTTTTCGCTACGCTATCCCATTTAGCTCGATCAAGTTGGGGTCTTACAATCACCCCACAACACCAAACACTATTCCAGACTGTTCGGCCACAAATTTTAGGTCTATAACTACCATTGGACCCAAGATCTTGTTTATTGTGCTTGTCCTTGGGAACATAGCAAAATGTCTCATAACTAAAGATACACAAATGAGCATATGATGGAGGTTTTCCAATCCATACCTTCTTTGCAACCTACCAATCAATAGCAATGCAAGGGAACCAATTAATCAAGTGTATGGCAATAGTAACAATCTCATTCCAAAAGTGTTGCAGTAAGCCGATCTAGCTAATCATACTATGGACTCTCTCCTGAACCATCATGTTCATGCATTTGAAAATACCGTTCTGGGGAGGGGTATAGGGGGCGTCAAGTGATGCTTAATATCCCGATCATCACAAAACTGTTCAAAAGCTTTTGAGATATACTCGTCCACATTATCTGACCTTAGGCATTTTGTCCTATACCTAGACTGGTTCTCAACAAGAGCAAGCCAATGCGTAAAGGTAGATAAGACATCCGATTTCTATTTAATAGGGTAAGCCCAGACCTTATGTGAATAATAATCAATGAACGTGACAAAGTACTTTGCAACACCTAGCAACTGACAAGGCATGGGATTGCAAATATCCAAATAAACATAAGCCAAAGGCTCACCCATGTGCTTAATGCCGGCCTTCTTATGTGTACTATGTGGCTATCTACCATATAAACAATGATCATAAGACTCAAAATAATTATATTCTAGGAGTATGAAAGATATTACAAACTAGTAAATATTTTCATTCCTTTCAAAGACTTGTACCCAAGGTGACGATGCCACAGAGATACATGTGGAACTACAGCTACATCCAAAACGTGGTCAATTGACCAAGATACAAGCAAAGGATAAAGGGTTCTAGACTTAGCACCATGTGCAATAACAATATTTCCACATGTAATCTTCCATGAGGAATCACCAAAAGAGACAACATAATCGCATCATCCAAGGTGCTAGTAGAGATGAGGCTCTCCAAAAGAGCCAATACATGACATATATCATGAAGAGTGAAAATGCTACTTGAACCAAAGTGCAACTAGACATTGTCAATACCAACTGTCTCCAAATGCCAGGTCATTACCCAAATGGATAGATCCAATCCTACTGTGGTAGGAGGAGTGAAACCACTCTCTATGAGAGGTCACATGAAAGGAAGTCCCTGAATCTATGAAAACCAACACTAAGTATATCTTGACGAAGCATCGATCAAGTGTGAAGCCTCCAAACAAGAAGATGCCAAGGTAAGATCATCAGATATATAAGGTTGCACTACATTAATCTCCTCAATCTTGACACCAGACTTGCTAGGCATAATGTTGTGATTACATTCTTGCCCTACACTTTACACCTTCCCTTTTTCTTATTCTTGTCTTCACGCATTTTATGGTAGTGTGGCCGAATATGACCTGCTTTTCCATAGTAATGATAAGTAAGGCTAGACTTATGGCCATGAGACTTACTACCACATGTTCTAGACTGAGACCTATTAGAGTCTCTATCATGGCCATTTCTATCCTACCGGCCTCACACAAGCAATGCATGTGATACACGAGAAGTATCCATATTCTTTATGCTCACCTCTTCTCTCAAGAGGGCACTCTCAACATCTTGCAATTTCAGCCCACCATCCTTAGCATAGAGAGCTATACGGAAAGTGTTCCATAATTCAAGTAGAGTATCAAGTAGAAATAAAGGATGCAAAGTATCCTTGAACTCGATTTCCTATTAAGCTAAATGGCTGATGATGGAGTGAAAATCATTCAAGTGTGCAGACATAGAAGTCCCTTTCTTCATGCAAAGGTCCATCAACTATTTCAGCTAATACATTTGAGATGCAGGACTTTGATTGTTATAAAGATTCTTAATTTGTGTCCAAATCTCATATGTGGTCTGATTTTCTGTTACAACATTATAGTGAACCTGCTTGGAGAGTGATAAAATGATCGTGGACTTGCATAGCTCATCTAGTTCATCCTAATCCTCAAATGCAATGTTTTCAAGTTTGGCACCTCCATTTTTTAGTGGTATAACCTACAATTTCTACATTAAAACCTACCATACCTAGGTCTTTCAATAGCTCTAATTGGTCCCATCCACTTTCTCAATATTGAAGATAGCACTATCACAAGAAACACTAGCCATAATGAGACCAAGCAAGTATATGGAAAGGTAAGATGGGCTATTGTAATACCTTGAAAATCAATCCTAAAATCTTTGCTAAATCAAGCGCAAGACAAAAGATACTGCCAAAGTAATGAGCTATCCACAACTTGTAAAGAAATGACTATCAAATCTAGGTGATTACCCTCAAATATAATGCATACAACTAAAATGACATGTTATTGTAATGAATTGCAACAATATGCCAACAACCAACCATGAGAAACCAAGAAGGAAGAAGCTGAGAACAACTAGCATTTAAGGCTATCACAACTACAGTGTGTCAGAAACCATATATGCAATAGACATAAATGTCATGCCTAGGGTAGGCCTCAAGGGTAAATGAAGAGAACTGCTAGATGCATAACCCACTGAGCAAAACTCAATATATAACCCATAAGAATATAAATACCATTGACAAGACCCTGATAGACATACGTACTAAGTCAAAGCCAAGAGAGCAAATACATAAACCAAGTGCTCTCTGTAGTGCATCCAAGTGTCAAAGTGGCTCAATACATAAAGCCAAATAGCTCCCATTGAAGCAAAAGTTGAATTTCAAATGAGCAAGCAAAGATCAGAACATCACATGAATGACATCCAAACATCCAAGATCCATAGAGTATACATCCAAAAGCATAAACCCAATATATTCTTCAAACCCATAACTGCATAAGCCAATGAGCAACCAAGGCTTGAACCATAGTCAAGATGAATATTTCCAAGCTCAAAATCAAAGCTCAAGAGCATATTCAAGTGCATAGACCAATTCTAAGTGTCAATACATTACCAAGCCTCGAAAGCATCAAATGACAAGAGGCACATGCTTTTCTCAGATAAATGACATTTAGCCCTATTATTACAGTAATGAAATATTCAAGAAAACTGAGCCAAAATTGTGCTCAAATCAATCCAATATCATCTCAAGTGATTCAACATGAAATAGACATTCCAAGAAGCATTGTGATCTCCAAACAATGAGGTAAGTGATGTCCTGAATTGTATTATTATAGCAAACTATCATAAACTATGAGACAATGGCTAATCTCAAAGCTTCAAATGATGCCTTAACTCAATCCCAAAGTGTCGAGTATGGTGCCAAGTTAATTCCCAAGAGTGTTTAGGACCTCAGGAGAGCTGAAGATGAGAAGCCAAGCTAATCAAAGATGGAGGCCAGCAAACTGACACAATTCACATTGAGTTGCTAGTCATTCTTGCCACCATTATTGAGTGGAATGTGGCACAAGGGGAGCTCCAATAGGTCCCAAGGAAGCCCTAGAATAAGCCACAAGTGATGGGAAGAAGCCAAGAGGAGTTGGAGCTCAATGAATACCTTAAAGGTTGAAGCTATGACTACCTATGGTTGTGAACTAATGTAGGTATTCGAATGGAAGCTGAAGCAATGCTAGTTTGAGCTCTAACTCTTAGGGAAGATGGCTTTGATACCAATTGAAGAGAGTGAGCCCAGAAAGAGTAGAAGCACACGAGCAGAAGCAAGAGATATGGTGGAAGAAGCAAGAGAAAGAGAGAGGGAGACACAAGATGTGGGATCTCTAACAGTCTCAATGTGTGAGTGACCTTCCCTTTATTCAAATGTCACTGAAAGAATAAAGAATAAAGTGATAGTGATAGCCGATTGTCACCAGTTGTGTACAAGTGTATAGGTATTGTTAGTATAGTAATACACAAGTGACTAGACACAAGCGGCTTTACCCCCAACATGTAGAAGCATGGAATAATTTGTTCAAGCTATTTGGTACAATTATCAAAGACAAAAAGTTACAGTTAAAGTCTAAGTTAAACAATGTCAAGCATGGAAATATGTCTATCAATGACTATGTATTGAAGATTAAGAGCAATGTTGAATTTGTCAGATCTATTAAAGTGTAGGTTGATAATAATGATATAGTGATTGCATGTTTGGATGGTTTGGATGAGGCGTACATGTTTGGATGGTTTGGATCAGGAGTATAAGCAAATTTGAACCTCCATCAACATAAGAGACACCGCCCCTGATTTTGCAAATCTAATATCTATGTTGAAATTAGAAGAGAAAAACCTAGGTCTTGCTCTATCCTCATCACAAACCAAGAATAGTTCAAAACAAGTGTTCTACTCTAATACAAGTAGAGATAGAGGTCATGGTGGTACAGGCCATAGTGTGGCAATCATGGGCAAAATGAGAGGCAATCTCATGAATTATAGAAAAATTTGCATATATGTGGTGAAGGCCGGCGGTCTTGAGGCAAAGGGGAGCCATAAAGAACATGGCAAATGTAACATATGTTATGATAATAGAGAATTCTATAACTTTAGTTAGAAAGGTCATATTGCATATGATTGTCCAAAAATGAGAAGAGGTGAAAAAAACCGAAATGGAAGGAGATACCAATGTGACAATTTTGCATCTTCTAGTAATCAAGTTGATAATGAGAAGTTATTTGCTATGTAACACATGATGAATGCAGTAAATACAAATGCATGAGTAGTGATGAGTGATGATGTTGGTATTGGATTCAAGTGCCTCTAACCATATGATGTCTCATGGAGGATGGTTAAGAGAAATGAAAAATCCTAAGATAATTGGTTTTGTGGAAATAGGTGATAGTTTGGGACATCCTATTGCTAATGTTAGGAGTATCCCATTATCTATGCAATAGGATGGAAAAGTGAAGTATTTGGTTGGTGTACTACATGTGCCTAACTACAAAGAATGTGCTTTCTATTGGGCAAATGGTTGAGAAGGAATTGTAAGTAGAATTCAATTAGGATGGTTGTTTGGTAGAACATTTCAAGAATGGATTAAGCTGGTTGCAAAAAGGCAAGCATGTGGGAAGAATATTTACCTTGGATGTAAATGTATCCAAGCTGAACACTACTATTTTTGCTAAGGTATAGGAGTTGTGAATGATATTGACATTTGGTATAAACATATTAGCCACATAAATGTGCAACTATTGAAGAATATACACTCATACAAAATTGTGATATGCTTGCCTAAGTTCAAAGTGGTCGTATGTGGAAAGTCTATGAAGCATAACATTTTGGAAAACAAACAAGACATGCATTTCCTCATAATAAATATGTAAGCATGCATTTACTTGTTGTTGTATATTTGGATATGTGGGGTCTAGAAATACTACATCAATGGTTGGATGTAAGTGTTATGTAACTTTTATTGATGATAATACAAGAAAGGTATAGGTATATTTCATGAAGGAGAAAAATAAGTTATTCTCTCACTTTCAAGATTTAAAAAATCTTGTTAAGAGAAAATATGTTTGTAAATTAAGTGCTTGAGGTTAGAAGGACATAGAGAGTATCTCTCTAATGAATTCAATAATTTTTTGAAATAGAATGGAATGTAGAGGTAACTCACATGCAAGTATACTCCACAAAACAAACTGGTGTTGCTGAAAGGAAGAATATGCACATTGTAGAAATTGCATGAGCTTTGATAGCTAAAAAGAATATGTCTCATTATTATTATGTTGAAGCTGTCTCTATAGTTGTCTATATTATGAACAAAATTCACATTCCTATAGTTCATGATGTGACACCAAATGAAAATTTTAATAGCAAGAAATTAGATTTGTCATTGTTGAGACCCAAATTATACACACTATAACCTTAGTACTTATATTTATGCATGGTCAATGTAAACTATCCCTTTATTTTTAGAAAAAAGCTAATTGTCTAGGTGTAACTCATCATGATATGTGTCTTTTGGAATTTGAACATAATTAAATGTTCAAGACAACACCTATTCTGGACTGTGAATGTCATGACTTGAAATTGTGTGTTGGCCACCTAAAGATTTGTTGTTCTTCTATGTTGTTTTTTATTCAAAAATTGTCTATGGTAAAAGATAGTTGCTCTTGGTCATTCAATTCTAGTTTTGTTTTACTATTTTGGTTAATCGTTTTTTATAAGATAGGCCATTACTCTCTGGTGATCCTACCTGGCTCATTTTGTTTCATGCTCATGATTTAGGCATCACGCCTTGAGAGAAGCAATTTGTAGGAATTCTCAATGGAACCATAAAATTGTAATTATTGTTATGAGGGTCACAATGCCTTTGATGTGCAACATTTATGTCAAGGTAGAACCCTCATCATGAGGATTGGATTGTGACAAGAGTTTGAGAACGAGAATTGAGAGAGTATTTAAGAAGGGAGGCACAAAATCTCTTGTTTCAAGTAGAAATTGAAGTACAAGCTAATGAAGAATCACAACTTGAAGAGAAAGCATAGATTGATGAGGAATTGTAGGAGGAGGAACCAACACCAGAAAATATTGCACCAAAATGCATTCCACCCCGCAAGTGCATCAGGAGTGGATGGCAATTATAATCTACATGTATACATACAAACCCCTCCTAATGATTTTAGGAGAAATATACATGATGTCTTGTTGGTAGGAATTGCTCTCTTTGGCCCACCTACTCAATGAAAGTTAATGTTTGATCCATTAGGCCTTGGTATTAGGAGAAGAAGGATGTCATATCAAGAAACATCACCTCAAAACCCTAAATTTTGGGCAATAGAATTTTCAGATGGAAAGAATGATGATCCTGATGACTGATATGTTGCCTAGTTTGTTGGGAATAAAGGGCATCGTGCCCATGCCCATCCATTATGGCACTATACTATGTCACACACACACAGACACACAGACACACACAAACACACACACATACATACATACATACATACATACATACATACATACATACATACATACATACATACATACATACATACATACATACATACATACATACATACATACATACATACATACATACATACATACATACATACATACATACATACATACATACATACATACATACATACATACATACATACATACATACATACATACATACATACATACATACATACATGCACGCGTGCGTGCACACACACACACCTATCTAAAACCTTAGAGGTACAATCTTTGTACCCACATATAGTGTCATTGTCTCGCTCTCTCAACCTGCATTGTTGTATCCATAAAAGCTCTGTACTCCTTGGTCCATGCACTTCAAGCTAGTATCAGAGCTCTGCATTTTGGAGAGCAAGAGCTTGAGCAGGTAGTGTATTTGTGTCTCTTGAGAAAGACATTGCATTTAGTTCATAGTAGGGTAGCCATTGCTCTTTGCTTCTTAGGAAGCATTGGTCACACCATTGCATTTGAGCTTCAATTGGGAGCTTGATTGGGTTCTTGAGGACCCTCCTCACCTTGCTCAGCATCAAGAGTAACCCCTTGCCCTTCCCAAACCTATAGGTGTAGCTACATGGATAGCAGTAGATTAGTTTACAACAAACATTCAGTTTCTATCAGCTTTGCTATTCCATTTGGGCTTCATTGGCAGCTCATTTGAGCATTCAAATGCTTGGTTTTATGCATATGCATTGGATCTTCTCCCAGCATTGACAATTGGGACTATTTTGCTTTAGTTCTGGACTACTATAACAATCCATAGATAGTGTAAAACAAGGCAACAACATTAACATTTGATGTTATGCTTGTTGGCATTGACATTTGATGCCTATTGGTCATCGATTGATGCCCAAATGCTAAGAGATGCTATGACTATGTTATGGGATTTATTTGGAGATGATTTTGCCACTAAAATAGCTTCATTTGATAGTGAATTCACTGTTTTATATAGTAGTAAGTCTATGACTTCTGTGATTGACACGTTTGAGAAGTCATCTGCTTCATTGTTCGAGCTCACATACGCTTCTCGAGATGCCCATGGTCATGTATTGGTACTACTACATTAGGAGATGATATGCCTTGGGACTAAGATGCATTTAGCCTAGTTTTAACAAAGATTATAGTCAATTTTATTGGGAGTTTTATTGCTATTTATAGCAAGGTTGAATATACTTGGCAGATGTTTGTGGTATGCTTGAAACAATGTACATGCATACCATGAATGCTAATCACTTAGAAGTGATTTTGGAGATGTTTTATGCTTGATTTAGAGCTCCTAAAAGGTTGTCTTGGCTATAAGAAATTGCAGATAGTAGGTGCTATATCTGCAAAAGGTTAGCAATTTTTTTCTCGTGATGCACCACAGTCTCAGTAAGATAATATGCAGTTAGGAAAACCAAATATAGTAGGAATCATGCTAAAATTTGAGGACAACAAGTTGTAAATGTTGATTTGTAGGCCCCACAGTCACAAATATTGAACCTTTGCTTTGTAGGTTGACCCACCTTCAAGGCCACCTGATAGGTTTGTTCATGGTGCTCAATATGCTACTCATTATGTCATGATAACTGACTGTGGTGAACCATCATGCTTCAAGGACGCAATGAACAAATAGGACAACAAGAAGTGGTTTAAGGCTATGCTGTCAAAGATGGAATCTCTTGAAAAGAATGGTACTTAGGATGTAGTGCATTTGCCTAAAGGGAAAAAGATTATTCCATGCAAGTGGGTTTATAAGATGACAGTCCCCTTTTGGTTCCTCGCCAAACTACAAAGCACAACTAGTTGCAAAGGGGTACAAGCAGGAACATGGGATTGAATTTGATGAAATATTCTCTCCTATAGTCAAAATGACTATTTTGAGAACCATCTTGGTCTTGGTTGTAGCTAAAGATATGGAACTCATACAGATGGATGTAAAGACTGCATTCTTACATGGTGATCTACATGAGGACATATATATGCAACAGCCTGAGGGTTTTCTAGAAAAGGGCAAAGAGAAGATGGTATGTAAACTCAAGAGGAGTTTGTATGGGCTAAAACAAGTACCTCGAGAATGGTATGACAAGATACATTCATGCAATCTTAGCATTTTTGCAAGAGACAAGTGAATCACTACTTATACACCAAGAAGATAGCATATGGTAGCCCGATTATCTTGGTCTTGTATGTCAATGACATGTTGATTGCAGGCAGGGATGCTCATGCCTTGGACTCTCTAAAGCAAAGTTTACATGGGAACTTTGACATGATCTTGGTGATGTAAATCATTTTCTTCGAATGAGGATACTCAGGGATAGATCGAAGGGGCTTCTCTATGTGTCCCAATAGGAGTATGTATCCAAGATTTTTTAGTATTTAAATATGGAGGGGGAAAAAGTAATTGGTACTCCATTGCCTCCATATGTGAAACTCAGTGTAGAGGATATCCCTACATAATGAGAAGGCTAAAATGTCCAAGATTCCATATGCTTCAGCTCTGGTAGCTTGATCTATGCTATGGTTGCTACACATCCTAACTTTGCAATGGGAGTGGTTTTAGCAGGTACATGGCAAACCCTGGCAAGAAGCATCAGGAAGCAATGAAAGGTATCATGAGATACCTCAAGGGCAAAAAGGATTTGTGCATCTGCTTTGGAAAGCAGAAGGCATCTGTCATTGACTTTATGGATGTAGACTATGCTGGACATGCAAACTACAAGAAGTCTACTTCAAGGCAAGTATTTATCTTCACAAGGGGATTAGTCTCTTGGATATCCAGGCTACAGAAGTGTGTTGCATTGTCTATTATAGAGGTAGAGTATGTGGCTACCATTGAGGCATGCGAAGAGGCCTTATGGCTTTCACGTTTGGTTGGAGAGTGTCGTATTACAAAGGTTCCTATCCTCCACTGTGATAGTCAAAGTGCTATCATGTTAGCATGGAATCATGTCTTTCATGCAAAGACAAAGCACATATAGGTGAAGTATCATTTCATCAAGGAAGTACTTGAGCAGCTCATTGCCGGTAGATGATGAGAGTTGGATAGGTATAGGTTTTTAGCTTTATACATACTTAGACTCAACTTATTCTTTTCCTCCATCTTTAGGCACGTTGCCTTTAGAGGGGAGGTTATTGGGAATAAAGGGCCACCGTGCTCGTGTTTGCCCATTAGGGCACTATACTATGTCGCGCGCACGCACACGCACGCACACGCACACGCACACGCACACACAACCTTAGAGGTACAATCTTTGTACCCATATATACTATGTCATTGTCTCTCTCTCTCAACCTACATTGCTGCATCCATAGAAGCTCCGTACTCTATGGTTTGTGTACTTTATAGCTCAAAATAAGATGGAAAACAAGTGGATTTAATCAGTTGTATGAAGATCAAGTTAAAAAGCAACAGTTTGTAGCCATTCTTCATGACAAGGCTATGGATTGGTTCAATAGTTATGGTGTTAGTGATTTTAATACATATGGTGTATTCAAATCTACATTTTTACTTTAGTTTAGGAAAGACAAAACCCCTAGAGATACACTTAGGAAGATTTATATTATAGATTAAAAAGATATGTTAGTTGAGGACAATGCTTAAAATTTTGAGAACTAGTTAAACCAACTAGTTGCAGATAGACTAACCCAAGAGATGCACATATCTTATTTTGTTAAGGGCCTAAAGAGCAAGATTAGGGGTCCTATAGCAAATGTGGAACTAGAACCGAATGATACATTAGATACCTTGGTGAGAGAAGCTATTAGAGTGGAAATAAGACTTGTACTAGTACATCAAAGAAGCATAGAGATGAGGATTATTCAGACTTAGATGAAGAATCAAATTCAAATAATGATAGTGATGAAGATAATAGGGATTCAGGATTAGATTTAGAGGATGAGTTAAGTGACTTAGATTTGGAGGAAACTAGCAAGAAAATACATAACAAGAAGAGGAAAACAAGGTCAAGTAAATGTAAGAAGAAGAAAGGGAAGGACAAGGGTAAGAAGAAGTCTAAGGACAGCAAGCTTGAGAAGAAAATCAAGGAGAAACTAAAGGAATTATGTTTGCTTGAAACTCAAAAGGAAGGAAAAATATTATGAAATATGTCAAAGAAATGGACATGAAACTAGAAGTTATTGGTACAACCCTAATGCCAAAATGTGTTAGCAAGCACTAGTGATGTAGCCTAGAGTGAGGATAGCACAACCAACTATAATAAATCAGGTGATTCCTAACACAATACCTCAAATAATCTTCAAGGGACCAAGGAGGATATTGGCAAGATAGTCATGGAACAACTTTTAGGGATAGTAGAAGAATGCACAAATAGGTGCAAGCCATTATATGGAGGTCAAGGACACTTTCTGAGACCCAACTGTGAACCATGGGTAAGGCATAGGATTGAGAGTGGAATGCGAGTAGCAATGACTATTAATGATGGAAGACTTGCATGGGCACCTCATTAACAACATCCACCTACCCCAGTAGGAGCAATCTTAATAGAGTTATGTAACAAAAATGAAGAAAGGTAGCAACTTGGAGATGCAATCATTGTTTCAAGAGAGATTAGTCATCAAGTTAAAGGGCAAGGAGTGGCACATGAGATGTCAAATAATTTGAATATTGTGATTAGCATGCATGTGCAATGTGATTGCTCTAACTGTATTAAAGTTGTAGATTGTCATAAAAAATCATTAGTGTTAGGAATCATTAGAAGTCAAGCTCATAAGGAATTAGATTGAGAGAAGCAAGAAAGAGTTGGGAGAATGGCTACTAAGTAGGTAGATAATGGCAAGAAATCTTGAATCCTGATCAAGAAAAGTGTCAACCTAAAGATATGGGTTTAGGAAAATTGCATGAGCCATTCCACACATTAGCAAGATGTTCTTTACAGTTAACATTGGATCAAATCTTGGACTTGATTCTCAGGTTCATGGAAAAGATTAAGCAAAAGTAGCAAGATGTTCTTAAGGATAAAACCTTGCAAGTTTTAGGAGTTCCAAAATGTCAATCAGTTTACAATTACTCAAAGAGAAGTGGTGGACTATCAGGTCCCTACCATTCAAGTGGAATATGCAGGGAAAAAGTATGATGATATTCTTTTAGATGGAGGCTCAACAAGTAAATATCCTTGTATAAGAGACTTACTTGGCTAATAAGCATGGTGAGGTATTACATGCATCATTTTATGTCAAGATGGTAGACCAAAGAAGATTACAACCAGTTGGTAATTTGAAAAACCAATAAATCAAAGTGGATTGCTTAAAGTTTAAAGTCAACTTTGTAGTACTAAGGAGGTTAGACATTGATGAATCCTATCACATGCTTTTAGGCAGGCCATGGTTTTAACCAGCAAAGATAACGTAGGATTGGGGAGTAGACTATCTATGAATTTCCAAAGGACCTAAGATAATCAAACTTCCCATTCATCATAGATAGTTTTTGAGATAAAACTAAGCTTTTGAGATCAAACTATAGGTGTCATGCCTAAAAACAATGGGAAGTTTAGGGTTTGTGTTGATTATAGGGAAGTTAAATGTAGCAACCATCATGAATTTTATTTTACAATCTCTTGCATGGAACCTATCCTTTCATTGTGTTGATACCTCTAATGTGATTATTGGAGCTATATTGATGCATGAAAAGTACCTGGTTGGTTTAGACCAATATATTATGCTAGCAAGAGACTTATTACTATTGAGAAGAATTATTTTTCAACAAAATAGAGGCTTTAGAGATAGTATATTCCTTATAAAATTTCAGTCATTATCTTTTGGGCGATCATGTTATTTTTCCATGTTGATCATCAAGCCCTATTATTATTGATCAACAAGCCTCAATTAACTAGAAGGATTGCAAGATGGATGCTACTACTATAAGAATTGAATTATAAGGTGATCCTAGGAAGAGCATCCAATGATAGGTTACTTGAGCAAGTTAGAGAATGATGATTTAAGGCTGGAGTACCAAATAAATTGCCAGACATGCTAAGCTATTTGAGGTGTAGGTCATGGATCCTAACTCTTATTATGATCAATTACTTCATTTCTTGGTGGAGGAAGTGAGACCAAAACTTTCGATTTGTGGATCAAATGAGGAAGCTAGCTTTGAAGAGAAAATCTTATCAGGTGATTTTGAATATCTTGTATGGAAGGCATGTGGATAACATTCTTAGGAGGTATGTCCTTGAGCATGAGCAACCTAGTGTACTTCATGTGTAGGGTATATTTCAAGAGTAGTTCAATCCCAAAGACAGACATGGGTGAATACACATAAAGAAGATCTTGGAGAAGGGAGACTAGGTTGTTGTTTATAATTCTCAATTGGTGGGAAAATTTTGTGGCAAGTTAAAGTTGAGGTATGCAGAACCTTTCAAGATTTCTAAGGATTTGGGACAACAAACATTTTTGCTAGAAGACCTAAAGGGTAATGTTCTCAAATGTGTTGTGAATATATTTACATTAAAGAGAATGGTCTAGCTCCACTATTCATTAGTCGATTTGATCATGCCAAATTGGTGAGGTACATTTAGAGAGAATATTTGAACGTGTGAAGGGTGGAGTTTAAATAATGAGAACATGACTTGTCACACAAGATTATTTGATTGTTAGTTCAACTTTGCTCAAAAAAGCAACATAGAGTCATCGTCTTCTTATGCCTCCCCTTCTCCCTCTTCATTAAAGGTTTACCCTATACTTTTCGCCACCATGACTCAGACCCGATGTGTGTCAATAAGGAAGCTCACCATTTCAAAGTGTAGCAAGGCCAAGGTGGATAATGATGATGTCGTAGAGTTCATGGGAGAGAAGCAAGCCACTCAGCTGCGGGATGAAGAGGTGATGCCCAAAACCAGAAGCATCTTACCAAGTGTTATTGGTATGGTTACTCCTTTTTTTTATTCATAGCTCTCCTTGGATATTGATGATTTTACCACTAGAGCACAATTATTGCAAGTGGTTTTGTATGATTATGCAAAGTTTCCATGGAAGTAGTGGTCTTCCAATGTTCATGCATTGGTACAATTGGATTGAATAAGATAGAATGATGGAAAAATTGCATGAAAGGTTGCTTTACTTTCCCATGAATGATAGTCGTACTACATGGAAGTTTCAAAAGAACGAATGCATGATGCTTTTGGTAATCTTGGATCTCTTGAATGTGTATGTTCTTAAGCGATTGAATGCTAGTAGAAAGATGCAGTTGCATTGGTTCATGGAGTCTTTCATGCTCTTTATTAAGACCAATAGCATTGGAAGAGTTATCTATAATGCAATTTGGTTTCCAAAAAATGTACATGTGCCGAGTTGGGTAGGCTTGTTACATAGGTTGATGGCAATAATCCAAATTGTTAATGCCCAAAAATTATTTTGGCAATCATGAGCCAAATGTTTGTTTGCAGCACTTTATGAGGATGTGAGGATTCTTTTTTGGGTGCATAGAATCCCCAAAAAATAGTGAATCAATCCGATATCTAACATATCAAAAGTAGACTACAATTCAGCCTTGAAATCAGCAATATTTCTCTCATTTGGTCCAATGAGCAACATGTCATCTATGTAAAGAATGCTAATGATCAAATCATGCCTTCTTTCTTAATGTAAGAAGGGTTCAATTGGAATGTTTTAGCATTTGTGCTTTTTTTGGTAGATATCAAAGAGGAGAGAAAAATATACGGTGCAATGATATTGAAGAAAAGATCTCTTTACTTTCAATATAAATACAAGTTTGGATATTGTAGCAAATTTCTATTTCCTTTCTTCATGATTTACATACACCGGGTCTTACAAGGTAATATACAAAAGCTAATTCTTTTTAGGAGGAATTTTTTTAGGAGGAGGAACATCTTTTTTAGGATTCCTTCTTCCTTTCTTTGATACTTTGGTTACCTTAGGTGCTAAGGGCATGCCTTCACTTGCTATACTTGTGAGCATCTCTTCTTCTTTATCTACTTTCACACTCTTTATGGCTTGCTTGTCCCCTTGGTCTTCTTGTATTGCAATTGAGAATTATGTACTTGGAAAGCTTTGCTTATGCGTATCAAGCATGCTCACTATTGTAATAATCCTTGAAAAATTGTCACATTTGAAAGAAAAGAGTATTAGTTCACTATTATTTTGCAATGGACTGTCTTTTTAGTGAAACTCTATCTTAAACTCAAGTATATTTTACATCACCTTTATAATTTTGTCATTGTAAGATAAATAAACTTAACCAATATTCTAACATTTGCAATGACACGCCAACCATAAAAATGGCTATCATCTTGATGAGAACTCTACAACCAACAACACAAATCAAAATTATGCAACTTATTTATGGTAGTTTTTAAAGTCAAGTATCTTGATATATTTTGATCAAAACACTACCACAACTTATATTTTTTCATTAAAGCACTAATGGATTATTGGTGTTAAATATATTTCCATTGATAAGTTTTAAATGGTAGCTCTTAGGGAGAGTCTTAGTGGTACATTCTATGTAGTTCATAAAGAATCTGCAAACATTATTTATGTTGATCAAACCGCAAGTTTTTTTAGTGAAGGTAGGATTTTTCTATATTATACACAATATGTGGTTCCATCAAGAGAAGGTGTACATGGACACATTGAGGATTTACCACCATTACCAAGCATTATATCCTTGAATTGGGAGACTTTTAATGAAGTAACGCTAAAGAGCTTCAAATTGAGAATAGTTGAAGGCATTCAAAAGGCCATGACTCCTAGAAGGATATCTAGAAGAATATACTTGTCATGGTTTGTACCCTTGCATGTCTTTGTAGCTTGTTTTAAATTAGAAAATTTACAAAGGACAAAGGTTTCATGGCTATGTAGAAAAATTTTAGAGGAAGATTTGGACAATGTTCTAGGAATATCCCAGAAACTTAGGGAATGTGACCACAAAGGTGATGCACATAATTGGACAAGAAGCAAAGGACGTTAATGTAACTTCTCCCTAGAGTCTAAAGGATGTAAGAGACACCTTGGAGTTTCTACACAATAGAACTTCTAGGTATAAGTTCAAGATCAATGGTACTGCAATTAGAAGAAGAGGTAAATACTCTTTCTCTTATATAAGGTGTTTTTCTCATAGCATTTTAAGTTTTGAACTATGAATATATAAAAAAGTTCAAAACTTGTTCTATCTTACACACATTATTGTCAAATGATTTTTCAATAGATACTCATAAGCACTGCAAAGAACTTGTGTGAGCAAGATTTAAAAAATCCATTATATGTGAGTTATCAAATTGAAGTACAAATGTACAAAGGCAATGTAACTATGGTACAAATGTACAAAGAAATAAATACAAAGCTAGTTGACTTTTTTATCTTCAGCTTTTTCTTTCTTAAATTGAACTTTCCTCCTCCTTTGACATGTGTTCATCTTCATCACTGTCATTCATCACATCACTAGTTTCCTCACTACATGCCATTTCTTTGTTGTTGAAATAATTTGAATTTCATGGGTACTCCCCTTCTCTTGGGGCTTTAGAGGAGATGGATCAAACTTCAAAGGAGAAATTTTTGGCATACTTTTCTTTGTGGAGGTAACAGAATTCTTTTTGGTGGTTGACTTGGCTTTGCCCTTACCTTTCTTTATAGGGGCAACAAAAGACTTTTTGGTAGTTGTCTTGGTAGTGCCCTTATCGCTTGTAACTTTCATTTGTCTCTTGGCTTTGCCTTGGAAGAATTAGGAGGAACAGGGGATTCAAGGTCCACTAGTATAATTTCCTTATCCAAAATTATATCAACATAGCTCTCCCTTATGCACCACAAATATGACGTAGGGTAATCATTGCAAATCAAAGTAAGAACATCTCAATTGAGAATACAAGAGAATTTTAACTTAAAAGTGTTGCACATATCAAATGTGAGGCTTGTGCGTAGCAAGCAGAAGAAACTCTCCCTCACTCTCTTTTACTCATTAAAATGAAAGCACAACTCTTAAGACTCGAAATAGACCTAAAAAAAGAGTAAATCAAAATTGAGTGAGACACTATTGGATGCAATCTCCTCTCGTACATGGAGTGGATATATTCTCCATGTCATATTTATAATATTAAAATGACTCTTGATTTTCCCAAAGATAGCCCAAAGATAGGCCATTTACAATTACTCTTTTCATAAAAGAGTTTGAGTTTACTGAATAGATGGTTGCAATCAGTTGCATAACTCACAACTACTGAGAGCACTAAAACATTTCTAGTTATAATAAATCAAATAATCATTGGAATTCTATTAAATAATCAAATCACATAGACATTAGCACTTGAGATACGAATATTGTGGCATCACCCACGTATCGCTTCACCTGTGTTCACACCTGCAAGTCTCATGCTTGGAAAGGATAGGCATCCCCATCGACCTTCCATCCAAGACGAAAAGTATTTCACTCTTAGGAATGTGCCACCATTCAAGGTGCTTGTCTCATCAACGTGCATACAAGGGAGAACCATTGAAGACGCTCATCCCCTCGTGCAGGTGCCACTTGGCAACATACCCCCTAGGTGGGATAGCAATTGTCCTCAAGTGCTATTGGCTAGATGTGGAGGCAATAAATGCGGAGAGCCACACAAAACACATGCATTCATCTTTTAAGCTTCCTCAAAAGGATGGTTTTGAAATTTGACAAGATAGCAAGGATAAGTACTGCCAGTTTTTGGGTGGTCATATAATCAATATCAATAATAGATTTAGAAATAAAATCTCATGATCATCTTCAAGTAAAGTTGGAGAATCATACATGGGATGGGCAAGTAGCGATTCTTTAAATGGACGGAGAAGACTAATATGAAAGATATTCTGAATTTTCCAGTGTGGAGGCAATTCTAATCGAAAAGCATTAGCATTGATACAATGAAGAATTTTAAATGGTCCATAAAAGCTAGGTGCAAGTTTAACATTAGGATTCTTCTCAACACACTAGGAAATCATCGTTTCTCAATTCGCAACCAAACATCATCACCTTCTTTAAAAATCATAGTTTGTTGTTTCTTATTAGCTTGCTTAACATACGATTGATGGGCCTTAGCAATCGATTGCTTAACTTGTTCAAAAATAGTGGAATGAGTATATATCCAATCATCAATAGAATGCACTTTTTGACTTAGGTGAAATGTTGCGATTGGTAGTTTGTGACCATACATAATTTCAAAAGGTGCTTTATGGGTAGCAGAGTGAGATGTATTATTGGAGGAAAATTGTAAAAGATGTAAACATTGATCCCATGTGCTAAGTGAAGAGATGGTATAGGCACGAATTAAATCAATAATGGTGTTATTAGTAGCTTTAGTTTCTCATTAGTTTTAGGATGAAAGGCTGAACTAAAATCAATTTTAATACCAAGGTTAAAAAATAGAATTATCAAAAAATTATTGCAAAAACGGGTATCACTATCAGATACAATAATGTTCGGGAGATCCTCGGGGGGTTCACTACATATATATTCTCTATATAATGTGCGTTCATGGCCTATTTATAAATATCCTAATCTGTGAATTTTTATTGAATAAAACACAACCCTTTTCTATTCAATCTATAAGTAACCCCTTTATATGACACCCTTCTGTATGTAAAAAATGGTGTTTTAAAAACCCCTTATTTTTAACTCACGTTATATATGCATATATTCATGAGTGACCCCCCCCCCCTCCCCCTCCCGGAGGGGAGACCATGATGTACAAAGATATTCTTAAGAAAAAGATTAGCAGCCTAGAAAGTAGTCAGAGTTTTTTGCATGCAATAAAATATGCTTACTTAGTAAATCTATCTATAATAGTCCAAAGCATATTATTTTGCGAAGAAGTCATTGGCAAACCAGTAATAAAATCCATTGATATTTGTTCTCAATGTGAGTTAAGAATAGGTAAAGGCATTAACAAACTATACTACTTACCATGATGTCTTTTAAGTCTTTGGCAAACAAGATATTCAGAAACAAAGATAGAAACATCTTGATTCGTGTGAGACCAATGAAAATCTTATTGTAAATTTCGAAGAGTAGAAATGATGCCACGATGACCCATATAAGGCAGATCGTGAACTTCATGGAGAACAAAATGATAGTCCCAAAAATGAGTAGACTTTATACACATTTTTGGGTGTAGGTCATGTATTAATAGCCTCAATTTTACGTTAATCAACTTATATTCCTTTAGGAGATGCAATATGACCTAAATATTCAACTTTGTTTAAAATAAAGTACTCTTTTATGGGTTAGCAAATGAAAAGATGATTTTATTTTAGTAAACTAAAGAATAAAGATAAATGATGTTCATGTTCTCTTTTAGTTTTACTAAAAACAAGGATATCATCAAAAAAGAAAATAATACAATTCTAAAACTTTAAAAATATTCGATTAATAATTCTACTGAAAGTGGCAAGTATATCAATAAGACAAAATGGCATTACTAAAAATTTGTAGTGGCCAAATTGGATCATACAGGCAATTTTATAAATGCCAAGTGTAGCCATGTGAACTTGATGATAGTCATGGACTTAAGATCAATCTTGCTAAACACGATAGCACCTTGCAATTTATCTAATAGGTCATCTACAAGAGGAATTGGATATTGATTCTTAATAGTAATCTTATTTAGAGCTATGTAATCTATGCACATACAATATGTTTGATTCTTTTTATTTATTAAAAGAACATGAGCTCCAAAAGGTGAACTACTAGGTTAGATTAATTTTCTATTTAATAGGTTCTTCAACTTGTTTTTGAAATTCTTTTTATTTTACCTAATTATGGTGATAGGGAGCTTTACAATGAGGTTGAATACCAGGTAGAAGGTCAATTTGATGATCCTCAGGTCGTGATGGAGGAAGTTAAAGAGGCAAGTCAAAAGAAAAACAATTAAAAAATTTATGAATAAAATTGTATTGTCTTATGGTTAACTCAGACTTGGAAGCTTCAACTTCATTAATTAATACGAGAAAAGCTTTAGATTGTTTTCGAATGGCATGCTTTGCCTAAGTCTGATTAATTAATAGGTATAGCTTAGTGTCCATTAGTCCTTCAAGAAAATGATTTTACCTTCATGTTGAATATGCATCAAATGCATATCATAATTAATGTTAGGATTAAATTAATGTCGTCAAGTCATACCCAAGATTACATTGACAGATTGTAACGATGCTACTAAAAATTTTCATTTTTTCTTGTAGGGTCCAATGCAAATTTCTAATCTAGGTATTTCTTTAGTTTCATTATATCGTTGCCCTAAAAATACATCCTTAACTTTATAAGTGGATGGAATAGTTTTAAGTTGTAATTTTCTAACTACCTTTTCTGAAACAAAGTCATGAGTACTGTCGTCATCATGGAAGACAATCATTTCATTATTATGGATTTTACATCGTATTTTCAATAAAGCATGTATAGAAATTTTAACAACAAGTTCGTCAACATAGTTAGAATTTTCTCACATAAGCATAGCTCATTAGCCATCTCTTCAGGGTCTTCAATTGCTTCGTCAGCTCTAGTATAGTTTAAATGTGTAGTAGGCTTTTTCTAATCACAAGTGTTGCTCATAGAATAATGACTCACAATGTGACTAGAGAGATTTCATTTTATAACAAATTACATCCTTGGAATTGGTATTTGAGATACTTGGATTAACATTTTTAGGTTTAGACGACTTAGCACACCATATTAGAGAATTTGAAAATTTTCCAAGTCTCAATTTAAAATATGTGATTAATATTTGATCACATGACGAAATCTTGATTCATATTTAAAAGTGGGATTTGGAAAGGTAGCTTATATAGTATTCAAGGTAGACTCCACCTTTAAGTAAGATAACAAGATTTGACCATGTGGTCAAATAATAAAAGTATCGGGGGTTCCCAAAGTGCATGGAAATTCTCTAATATAGTATTTTAGGAAAATTAGAAGGTAGATAATAAACTTAGGATTAGAATTTGAAGTAGGCAGTGGCCTACATTATTATAAAAATTTCTCATCCAAGGTCGACAATTAGGACGATTCTTTCCAAATTGAAAGTTAGAGGCATGAAAAGAATTAAAATGAGAGTTGTTACCCATATTATTTCCTGTGGAAACTAGAGGTTGTCTTGTTGATCTTAGTTTATTTCTTTTCGGTGTCATGTGCCAAAGAGATAGCCTCATCCAATGTGTTGGGCTTAAACATGTTGACTTCAGCTTGGAAAAATGAAAGAAGGCCAGGCATCTACTTCCTTTAAAAGTTAATTCAACTACTATAGGCTCGACCATTTGAAGGTGCAACAAATGCTCCAAAATCTTTCTGTGGGGACTGAGGAATGGTCTCTCGATCTCACTACATAAAGATATCCCATTGTTGTTGCATGTGAAGCTTCAAATTGAGCAGGAAAAAATTTAGTCAGAACCTTCTTGCGGAATGCCTCCCACGTAATATATGGTCAGTGATCTTGCGTGTGACATCCCACCATAAAGAAGCTTTGTCGATAAAATAATGTGAAGCACGCTTGATTTTATCATTTTCATCATAAATTTCATTATCAAAATATGAGTCCAATCGACTTAGCCAGGAGAGAACTTTATGACTATCTTTAATATCATCATAAGTATTAAATTTAAAGGTGCATTTACTTATTGTTACCTCTTTGCAGATGGATTATGCTTCAAGGGTAGCATTGATAGTGCAGACCATAACGTCATTGGTAAAGGAAAATTGGGATGCATGACTATTAAACCTAGTGCACAAAAAGCAAAAAGAAAATTTAAAAGATGCATGGCAAAGAAAAAAATTATGCCTCGGCTGAAGAAATAGGAGGAAAAAAGCCCAAAAGCGCAAGGACAACCTTAAAATTTCAAGATAAGTGCAAAAGAGGAAAGACACATTTTAAATATAAAAGCGCACACTAAATCTTTGTTAAATATTGCCATGCTCTCTCCTATGCAATTTATAAATGTAGATGGGCATAGGTAAAGGCACAATGCAAATAGGAAGGAAATAGGAAAAGAGGACCTAGGCTAAAATGATTGAGCATGTAACAAAGGGATGGGTGCCCAAAGGGGATTAGGGTTAGGGTTTTGTATAAGAGCCAAAAAGTGAATGAAGAATCTCATTCTTGTCTGTGGCCAAAACTAGCTCTCCTCTTCTCTTCTTCTTCAATTGATCCTCATTTTTAAAAAAACTTACATAGCTTTTTCTTAGAGGAGGCTCGTGGCCCATTTTTTATATAAAAGCTCTTAAAAGGGTTCTTGGCTACTCAGGATTACAATATAATGTCCACAAAGTAATGTTTCTTGAAAAGACAATAGCCATTCGAATTTCTGACAATGCACTTGGCTACTCTACCTCTAGAGCTAAATACTTTCTAGCGTTCTCCTCTTATACTTTGGCAGCACAACAAACATATCATATTAAATCCATTGCTAAATATGAGAGGAGAAAGTTTTTGTGTTATAGAGGAAAGATGCCCAAGGGTAAAGAGGATGAAAATGCTATTTCAAGCTAGCTAGCCCTTTACGTATTTGGCTATTCAAATATCATAAACATTTGTTGTATTCTTCCAACTTTGAAGTTGGCTTTAAAAAAAACCAGTTGAATAACTCTTCAAGACCATTGCTTTTTGTTACTCCTCCACCGTATCTTGTGCTACGAAAGTAACATGTACAAGGTTGATAGTGGGATTTTTCCATTCCTTGGCTATTGAAAGTTGCTAATGGCCCATGCTCCTTCACAAAATAGGGCCCATGAATTAGAAGAATGTGTTACATCATATAAGAAGCAAGAGTTAGTTTCTATCATGTTTTTATTTTCAAAATTGCATGATTGAGCTCTTTCTACATCTTATCAAATAGAAAGTAATATCCTTCCCTCCTCCCCCTCCATGCTTCATGTATTGCTTGAATAAGATTTGTAATTGAAGATATGTACTCTTTTGGATACCTGAATAACATTTGTTGATGTCTAAGCATTGTTAAATTTTAGGATATTTTTTGTGTCCCCTACTATTACTGTATTCTATTGCCCTATTTATGATAAAAATGCTAACTCTTTCGATCTTTTATGCTTTTTGAATCTAAACTTTATCCAATTTTTGCACAGACGTTAAAATGCCACCACATTCTTGCACAACAAATTTATAGATATGGACCATCGCAATTCGCACTCTTTTAAGATCAATCCAAATATTATTAAATGTGTTGCATCCAAGGAAAACTTTTATTTTTTATTTTTTGTATGGCATAGAGCCTTCCATATGAATATACTCGCCAAATACATTTAAAATCCTACTATTCATGGATGTCCTAACAACTGAAATTGCAAGAGATTGAGGCAAACCAAATGCACTTATCCTATGACATCTAAGGTTTTTGAACCATAATTTAGAGAGATTGCGATAACCTCTACAGATTATACTTGCAGTGTCACATATCTCCACTACTTTGTTTGTTTCACGATCTCTTTCAAATCTTTCACTAACTCTTTTAGAGTCTAACCTCTCAAATCTACATTTTTTTGTGATCGAAGAATCCTTAAGATATCTTTTTATTCATAGTTTCTTTTAAAACTTGATTCTCTCCTCATTCTCTCCAATATCAATGCCTAAAATTTGGGAGACAAATCTTCTTGCAAGATTTAGTGTCCTTTTTTAAACTCATTTATACAAGCCAAGTATACTTTTCAGCGACCTTTTTCTTTCTCTAAATCTTACTTGAGTTTCCTTTAAGCTTAATAATTTTTCTTGCAAGGCCCTTGTTAGTGTTTTCAAGGACTTGTTAGTGTTTTCAAGAAAGTCAGCCTTGTTCATTAGCCTAAAAACTATTGTTTGTGCAATTGTTAATGCTTTTCTCATTTCAAGCATCTATCTTGTACATACAAAAGATGCAAAATATAATTGGATGCAATACCCAAGCATTCCATTGCAACCATCACCAACATACCTTGGTCTTTGGAATAGTTCTTTCCATCCACTCACAAATCTATATGCTTATTTCCTTCTAGTTGTAACCTATTAGCTTCATCCTTGTCAAACAAAGCTTGATGATATATACTTCTCCAAGATGAATAAACTAGATCTATTTGAATAGCAAGTTTATATTTACATACACTTGAGTTTGTGTTACTACCTGAAGAGGTATTATTAGACATTTTAGCAAAATAAAATCAACCAAGCAATAATTTCACAGAGAGTAAAAGCAAGTGCAGAACAAAGAATGGCACAAGAAATGAGCTTGGAAGAACAAACGAGCATGTTTTGGTGTAAAAATCTCAATTATACAAAGTGCCGCAAGTTTCAAGAGAAAAATGACTAAAGAGGTGACCCTGTCGTGGATTAAAGGATGGAGGCCTTTTTTTAATGGCCAACCTCTTTAATTCACCTAAACAATCAAATTTGGAGAGTTTATTAATCTAAAACCTCTTCTAATTAGCAAGCTAATCATTTTTTTACGAGTGCCGTTTTTGAAACGTTTTTGGTCCTAATGTTAACTATAGTAAAACAAGGATTAGAATTCTCCTTACTTGGTCCAAATTGGATTTTAAAACATGGATGCCAAGTAATTTGAGAATGTCAAATTTTCAAATTGCTTGGCATCTGGATGGGATTTGGGTTTACACTCAAGCAGCCTTGAGGCAATAAGTACTTCAACTCATAGTAGTTGTAATGTGTGCATATGTTATGGTGGCATGCTTAAGGCCCATTAAAACATGTTTGCAACAACTTGGCCCACACTACAAGAACTTACTTTGGAGTGGTGACATCAACATAGATAAGACTCATGAGGTGGCCCGGAGTATTTGCATCTTAGACAAGAAATTCCGTGGATTGGGAAATCTAGATGTTCATCAACTCTGTAGAAAGTTGGTTGCAAAATGGATTATTCAAAGTCAAATCAAATAAGATGAAGACTGGGGTATCCTCATCAACCATAACCAACTACTGCTCGAAGTTGAAGAATACATGGGATTGAAAGGGATCCACACCCACAATATAATTTTCAATAGCACTCAATTTAAAGGTAAGAAACTTTCATTCTCATATAAAGCAATATGGGATTGTGGAAAAGGTACAAAGCTAGCCAATGTCTAGTAGTGGACAAGAAAAGAAGCATGATTTGGATATCATCAGACTCTGTTTGGTCAAGCACAGTTATTCAACCTGTGAAGTCAAACAAACTCAAGGAGACGGTTAGGCTCAATAAGAAAGGAATTTAGACTTGGAGGGACTTGTGGGACTACGAATTCAAAAACTTTGAAGGACATGGAGACTTTGAAATCAGAAGCCCCTATGACCTAGAAATAATTAATAATTAGCGCTATTCATGGGCTAATACTAACCCGCGATGTATTCAATTGGACTTATGGTTCACACGCTTGAGGATTTTGGATGGGTGAATAGGCTTCAATTGCTACCTTTATTGGATTTAGAATGGGTTGACTCAAAAGTTGTGGACAATTGCATGAATTGTGGAGAATCCAATGAAACAATGATCAATAATATTATCAATTTGAACACATATGGTTTGGCTCTTCCCTCCCAAATTCTCAATTTTACTTCAACTAATCTTGCACAAAGCCCTATGGACCGTGACCAAAATTAGCAAAGGAGATGGTATTTGTGTTGTAAGTGTAAACGACACTTCAAATCCATCCCTCACCTATTCTTAACCTACCCAGCAAACCAAGGTACATTGAAGAAACTCTCTAGGATAATGTTCCCTTTCCACGTCGTGCAAGCCTAGAGCTGGAAAGAGTTGCTCCTTGGAGAAGCAAGTAGATTTGCACTAGTCCTTCGGATTGTAATAAGGAGCACTTATTTACTGATAATCTGGACCATGAGAAATGATTTTATTTTCCAGAATAAGGCCATCCATGGAGTTACAAGATTCATAAGATTATTTGTTTTACAGGTCACGATAAAAGAACATGGGGAAATAGTCACTAAAGAGGTAGTATTCCTATCCAAGGAGGAGGAGGAGGTGGAGAAGTTGAATAAGAAAGAATTAGAGGTGGTTGAAATCTCGGTGCCCCTGCCCCTCAAAGATTTGGAAGATATAAAAGCTGGTACGCAGTCTCACCCAAAGTCCACAAACTTATGTTTTAAAGCTCCCACGAAAGCCACGTCATCGTAGGGGATCACGGATAATGTGATTGGATGGTGGGGCTCAGCAGTACATGCCTACGTGGACAGGTCGTTGGAAGAAATTGGATAACACGCAATCGTGCCAGACGACGATATTCAAAGTTGTATTCTTGCCGAAAGGTTCTAATGGGGCCCCTGAATCTCAGAATCATTCTTTGCGAAGCGCCGAGGCTGCGGCGGCACCCGCCGTCCTGCATCCAGCGATCTAACACAAATGCACCTCAGCCATTCCTCAACTATTATTGGACTTGGGGAGTGTGCTGTGAGGACACATGCAAAGAGAGAGAATCCAGAAAGGAAGAGAACACAAAGAAGAGCAGGAGAGACTCGAGAGAAGGTCTTATTGACCAATCTCCCATTCACAACTTTTGTGAACGCTAGCAAGTTCATGGAGCACCCTTATTTTCCATCCACTCTCCCACTCCAACTGCTCATATATAGGTTGCAATCAATGGTTAAAGTGTGCCGGCCATACATGTTGTAACCTAAACTCCATGAAATTGTGCATGCACAATTTACCTAGGCATAGCCTACCACTTAGAGCCATGCCCTATCCAAGTATATGGACTTTTGAGTGTGCTATGAGGACTTGAGTTCATGCAAGCCAAAATCATTAGTCTCGCCCCACCATTCTAGCCATTGGAGCTTCTATGTGTCTTTAATTGATTGTTCCTATGAGCTTCGGCAAGTTTATAGATTACCCTCATTGTTAGACGATACTCTAGCAACTCTCTAAGTGCTAACAAACAAGTTGTGCAAGTTAAAATGTGCTGGTATAAAATCAACTATGTCAGCTAGCTCAAGTTGATTTGACTTGGGCATGGCTTGATTCTTAGAGCCTCCTTAACCTTTGTGCCACCAAGGTATAAGTATGTTCATTTGGGGAGATATTAAAAACAACAGCCCTAGGCTGCATTTTATGTTATTTAAATGCATCTTTTACACGAATCATGGTGAAATGTTATACTAGCCTCTAAAAGTTCGAGTGTACTACTTGAGAACATATCAACATTGAAGGAAGCAGCATATATAGGCTTCTAATTCAAGTTTGCCAAAATAGAGATGATTTTCAAATTTTCTAGTTTGTGATCTTGAGGTGTTAGCTTGCAAGGTAAATAGTGCCTTTGTAATGTATAATATTTGATCATCTAAGCAATTTATAAATAGTACAATAATTTAGTATATTAGTTTTAATTTAGTAATCTTATAATAGTAAATGATTTATTAATAATTAATTTAAATATATTTATAAAGTTATTATTTCCTTACGAATTACATATTTTAAATAAATAAATTTTAGTTTTTAAACTAGCTTGAGATTTTTAGTACTAATTTGATATTTAAGCACTTATCAATTGAATTGTATGAGAATTTTTAGATTTTGATTATTCTATTGTGTTAGATAATTTCTCACACTTTAGAATGATTGTGATAGATACGAGTTTATTTTATTATATTGGAGACATTGTTATACTCTAAAATAAGCTCATAAACGTAAAGTGGTCATTCTTATTTACATAAATATATAAATAAAGTTTGATTATTCTATTGTGTTGTTGGAGAATTTCTCAGACTTTGGAATAATTGTGATAGGATTTTATTTTATTGTGTGGAAAACTCACTCACACTTTGAAATAATTATGATAGTTAAAACTTATGAGTTAATTTTATTCTATGATGTTGCAAATTTTACTTGGCATACCTTAGTTTGAAATTATTATTGGTGGACTAGAGTGAGAATATGTGAAAGGTTGGTGGTTGGAAAAACTTTTTTGCTACAATGCAAGAATTACTATCACATATTTACAGGCAATTGGTCTACAAATCAAGGAGCATCTTTTCACGGTTACTAGTAATGTTGATGGGTGCATATCTCCACTAGTTGATATACATGTTTACTTGAATGAATATGCAGACAAACATAGGACAAATGAGGTTGGCATTAAGAAGAAAGTGAAAGGTATTAATCATAGTAGGCCTTTTATTTCACATATGGGCAACACTCAGCAAGAGATAGACTTCCTTCAAACATAAAAATAGATAAGAGGGTATGGGTCACGTGCATACTCTTTCGCAAAGGGCACAAGTTTGCATATCTCTAGAGAGACAAGAACACATACTTTACATGAGGCATTTGATAAATCTATAATACTTGAATTTCACTTGAAGTGGACGCAAGCTTTTATGGCATGTGGAATCCTGGTCAATGTGATTTGGAATCCCATATTTCAAGATCCTTTACTTAGCACAACAAAAAAAGGCTTTGTTTTACATAATTATAATAAAATGTGCATAGAGCATGTAGATAAAGGCAAGAGTAGTACCAGAGTTATGCTTAAAAGAACTGTGAATGTATGGGTGCACAATGACATTGGATGGATGGACTAATTATTTTAAAAAAGAAGCTTTTGATCAATATCGTGTGCATTTTTCCTCAAGGCTCTATATTCCTTGAGGTGGTTGATACATCCTAAGGACAAGACTTCCATATACTTGGCCAAAGTAGAGCCATTGCTCATCTGGACTCATGCCTAATAATGTCACCATCATTGGCATTTGATAATACTTCAAACTTTAAAGGAGATGGTTATTTGATCATGAAGAAATATTCTAAAGTTACATTAATAAACTTTAGAATTTTAAAGTAGAAAAAAACTTAATTTGATCCAAAAAATTTACAGAATTTTAAGGTAAGCATTTTTATATCTACTCTATCAAAAGTGAGCATGGATGAATGAAATAGATATCTAGGTATTGTCATAAAATGCATTTCCAAATAAAAAAGGATATACATAAGTACATGCTTAAGATAAAGCATTTTCTAGAAGCTTCCATAAATTAACTAAAGGAGGGAACATACTTAGTACCTAATCTCCTGAAGGGATCAAACACCCACATGGCCTTGCTATTGGTTTTGACCCAAGAGGCATCGTCTCTATGCCCTTAAACTAGGTTGTTATTTCTGACTTCCCAAGTTGTTGGCATGCCTTAGAAAATCAAGCCATCGAACAAACTCGCATTGAAGCCACCCCAACCCGAAAGATGCAATTTATGGAAAATGGATCTTTAATCATACTATTTTAGCTAAATTTACTGTTAGGGTTTCAAGGTCCAAGTACAAAGAGGACAAGATGCACAACCACCAAGAAAGACACCCCATTGTGCTAATGCTTGAAGAACATGAACACATCATGGAGATAGCCACACAAGGATCAACACTAGCATCATAAAGACATGTGAAGAAATTATCAGCATGTAATGCCATTTGGAACAAGAAAATGCTAAGCTCCTGGATGAGTTGAGAATGTAGTTAGCATGATCACCAATTGACATGTTTGCTTCTTCGACATAGTCAAGCCCAAGTATGGCCAACAATAGCTCACTATAGATTCACAATGTCAGATTTTGAGAACATATAAACATATAGCTTCATTTAGAGAATATAATGATTTATGTGACAATGCAACATTATAAACATGGGACATCATTTTGAAAATATAGTTGTTTATGTGATAATGCAATGTTATAGACATGGGACATTATTGTGATAATAGTGCAATGATGTAACCAAAACATGGTTGCTTATGTGTAATGCAGTGCTATAAGTGGAAAAAAAAATTGAGTGTTTACATTTTATCAATCAGTGTACACACGAGAATCGCATAAATATTCCAGTTGTGTGTACAATGGTTAAAAATCATGACTTTGCTTCTAGGGTGTCATGCATATCCAATATTGAAACTAGATCATCAACCTCCTCTACATCAAAGCACTCTAAAGTTGTTTTCCAGTCCATTTCATTATCACTCTATCATTCTTCTACAAGAGCCTATGTAGTTTGAAGTGTACCAAAAGGTATCTATATAACACTTATTATACTATCTTTAACAGTGCATGCATTAATCATGTAGTACAAAACACATACACTAAATCAAGTAGATGAGTTGGATTCAAACAATTGCATCACACAGTATAACTAAAGTCAAAACCAAACCAATTACACTCATAGCTACCACTAGGAGGTGCAAGCTAATAGCAATCTAGTGGCAACATGTTGTAGCTCAACCGCCTCTCCACCATATTAGGTTTCAAAACAAAGGCAGCTCCATACAACAACATATGAAAATGCGGCCATCATTGGTTTGCAAGCAACACTATTTTACTTTTCTCACTTTTGTAAATCCATTATGATCTTAACATCATTAGATATATCTAGGTACACCTTTCTAACAATAACAAACTTATCAATGTCTACAAGACAAAGCAAATCTACAAAGGGCTTAGAAATTCCAACCACTTTCTTTACATTGTGCCAAAAGGAGATTGATTGCACAAGGCAAACACACTTGTTGGTGTCTACATGATAACGAGGGTATTTCTCTAGTCATAACTTCCATCATGTGTTAACCACTATTTCTTGAATCACTAAATGCACAGAAATCAATGTACTTAGTACATACTATATTGTGGCAATAGAAAATATTTGCAATATTTTCAAGGGAGGATTAGATCAAAAGAGAGAAAATATAAACTAATGCTCCCTTATGAACTTAACAATATGATCTAAATCGAAGAGGGTCTATTTGATAAATGGGAGCTTAGCAATGTCCTTAAGCAATAGATTCAAAGTGTCAGCAACAAATGTATTCCAACATTTGGAGTTTTTGGAAAAATACACAACTTTTCATTAAACATGGACTTATGGAAATTGACATTCACAATATGGGCATGTGCATATAGTGATATATCTAGGTGGCTCACTAGTATCTTTATCTTGTTTATCATTGGATGTAAGACACTCTAACCTATAGTGCACACACATGATGCAAATTTAATCATTTATGTAAGTATCCATGCATTGTCCAATTTTTGAAAAATTGCTGAACATCTCTCTCTCTCCCTCCCTCCCTCCCTCCCTCCCCCTCTCTCTCTCTCTCTCTCTCTCTCTCTCTCTCTCTCTCTCTCTCTCTCTCTCTCTCTCTCTCTCTCTCTCTCTCTCTCTCTCTCTCTCTCTCTCTCTCTCTCTCTCTCTCTCTCTCTCTCTCTCTCTCTCATATTTTGGTCCTACAAAAAAGGCAATACATAGGTACATCATGCCTTTAAATGACTCAACATCATTAAGGTTTAGTAGATATTAGTATTTAATGATTACATGGAAATACTTGGTTGGTTTTGAGATAAATATTCACATTTATTAAGACTTCATTTTGTGGTTTTTCTTGAGTTTTTTTTTTTGCATAACGATTACATAAAATTGTTACAATGGTTCTCTTACATGCAATTACTGCCATTGAATAGTGCCACATGGTGAATGCTCTTACATGTAGAGATCTTGTTTGCCTTCATATGCACCTCCTTTTTCATCCAATGCTTTTCCTTTAAAATTTTGTTTTATTTATATATCATTTTACTAATTATTTTTACATTTTGAACTAAACATAGTCCTTGTTTATATTATGTTCTCTTCCCTTTATTTTTCTATCCCTATATATATTGAAGGATTTGGATCCATACATCCTCTTATTGGCATTCTAATGAGTCATGGTATTAAGCATTGGATCGATAGATCCTCCCCTTTTTTACAAACTCAACTAAACAAACATTTGTAAACTTTTTCACCTTATGAATCCGTTTGTTAGCACACATACATTCACTGTTTTATTATTATCGTACATTTATACATATATGATGTATTAATATCAATATGCCATATATTTATAAGCACATAGAACTATACATGTACACATTCATATGACCATACATACATGCAAATATACATGTAACCACATATTCATATGATTGCAATGATTTTAGAATTCAGTATTATATGACCATAAACATAGGTACACTTCTAACCATAATCAAATACAAATACATGAATAAGTTATTATTGTATAAGACATTTGTCTACATGTGTGTGGGTGCACACACACACATGTGTGCACACATGCACGCATGTATGCAAGCCTACTCGCATGTGCACACATAGACACATATATAACTCATGTTGTAAATCTTTATTTACTTGGTTGTACTAATTATTAATGATGTACCCTAATGCACAAAAATTTAGGGGCCTTAATATATGTGCTAACCTTTACTTCTAAATGAGAAAATATGTAGTGGTTGAAAAAATCATTACGCTTATTCTTCTTGGACTTTATTTTGAAATTCTATCCCAAAGTTGAAAATACACTTTGTTGCCTAAAATGCCAAAGAGTCCTTCCACTTTGGGATTCCTTCAATGCTTTCTTTCTTCTTCAATGACTCTAGTAGAATTATTACAAGTACGTTCCTCCAACACTTGGTATACTTAAGCACTTGTGATTACATGACATTGTTTTCTATAACTGTGAGGACCTCCCAAGTCCTCTATAACATCTCAATTTAAGAAGCCATCCATATAAATGAAAGACTTTTAATGGTTCTTATAGATTATTTAAATTTAAATATAATAGGCATGGTAATATTATTAATCTAGTATAGATGGATAACATGATAGACATGGATGACCTTTGCCAAATTATATGTTATATATATGAAGTTTAGACGTGTATCTCTCACTCACTTGATTGAATCTTGCATAGGAGCCATTTCAATGTATTGACAATTGTGAATGACCTACTCACTTACATAAGATCTTTACACATTGTCTAACAAATATGATCAACCATTCACTAGTGTTCAACTCAAATACAACCTCTCGATTGCATACAAATCCATTTGAGTGCAAATATAACCTAAGGCTACAAATTGTCATATGTTTCAAATATGAAGAATTTCAAGTCACATTTAATTCTACGTGATGAATGATGTTTCATGTAGAACTATACAAATTTACAAGTGCATGACAACAAACTCTATATGTGTTATGACATAATGATATTTTCAAAGCGTTTTATAAAAGAAAACGCATTTGACATGTATAACACCAATTAAATCAAGATCGTGGGTAAAATTAAACATGCAAATTTCATCACTTCACACAAACTATTTTATTGCATTTAAAAGAGTATGTTATTACCCTGGGGAGTTCACCTATAACAAAGTTATCTATATAATGTGAGTTTAAAGGATATTTAAGAAATACCCTTTCTTTACATGTTGTAAAGCCTTAAAATGACCCCTTTTACTTTATTAAAAAAACCCCTTGTGTAAATACAATCCTATAAATTTTACTAAATATAATACCCTTTCTTTTGAACTCATGTGGTATCTTTTGAACTCACGTGGTATCTTACATGTTCTATAAGGTGGACCCCTCGAAGTTATTACACTAAAAATAGCATATTGCATTTAGAAAAAGCTTACATTACTTTCTAAAAATAGCATATTGCATTTAGAAAAAGCTTACATTACTTTCTTTAGCATACCCTTTGCTAGACACACACACACACACACACACACACTCTCTCTCTCTCTCTCTCTCTCTCTCTCTCTCTCTCTCTCTCTCTCTCTCTCTCTCTCTCTCTCTCTCTCTCTCTCTCTCTCTCTCTCTCTCTCTCTCTCTCTCATTCATATATAGACTTTCTGGCTAGAGTAGTATAGCTAGAGTAGTAGGTACCTCAAAATACCAAAATACTTGTGATTTAATGCATGGCACTACCTACTTGTGCTTTGTTAGTAAAAGAAGATATGAGGGGCATGAACTCATAGTAGTGGATATTAGGCAATAAAAGAGCTAGATATTAAGCAAAGCTAGGAGGAAAACTAAGCCATGCAACCAAAGACCTTGGAATTGACTACAAAAGCCAAAACATCTTCAAATTATGAAATTTGAATGTCTTTTTCCTTTTCTTCCCTTGTTCAAATGGAAATAGTCTCATCTTTCCAAATTAAACTCAATATGATAGATCTTCCTTAAAATCAATTCCTTGTATAAAGATTGCCTCCACTTGTTGAAAATTCATAGAGCATAAAGTATTTATTAGTTGAAGGTCTCTATCTACGCAAACACCAATGGTCCTAGAATGATGACACATCAAAGTAGAACTATTATACTTCTTGACCCTCAACGTGTATATGGTAGAAAAATGATTGGGCAATTAGTAACTTTCAATTAACTAAACAAACCAAATTCTATCATGGAGACTCACAAAAATGGTAGCTAATGTGACTTAACAATAATAATTTGTAAGTCTAACATGAAGTTTTGCAAAACTAGTGGCTAGTGTAGCTTATTAATAGTTTGTAAGTTTCACACACTTGGTGGAGTAGCATAGGCACATATATAAGAATTTAGACATGAAAGGATAGTAACTTTAATGTATGTCTTCAAACTACAAATGTTAGCAATAAAAGGCTATGCTAGAAAGTGTATAATTTAGCCATATTCTTTTTGTCCACTTCAAGATATATCTCTCAACCAAATTGCTTTATATGCCACAATGTCCCATTTCATAATATTCTTTGAAGGATAAAAACCCTTCGTATTTGAATCTCAAACTCTAGATGCTTATTTTGCATCCTTGATTTACCAAGAACACATGGCTCCATCCTTTTTTTGTCCCACCCTCAAAACCCAATGAGAAATAAGACTTCTTGTCACACATTTGTACATGTAGTTTCATCCCAAAAGAGATGCCTTGAGGTTTCGTACTCCCTTCCACAAGAGCACTCGTTATCATAAGTACCTCCCTTTTTGAGTTTCTCACCTATCATCAATGCTCCCATAATCATTCTCTAAACAAAAATCTTTTCCTTCATTAATAGCTTGAGAGACCAACTCTTTCTCAAATTTTTTGTCAATTGACATCTTGCCATTTCTAGCTCAAAGTACATACAAAATCACTCTGCTTCAAACTCTTGCTTCTTCAACACCACACTAACTTGCTTGGTGTTAAGGTCTTGTAGTTTCCTTCCTTGCTGACTTGAAAAGTGGAACATTATTTGCCATGCAATTATCACATTTGCACTTTTATTCCTCTTGAGCACAATTTTCATCATTTGGGTAGTCCCCATTATCGCCAAATTTCCTCAAAACTACATGTGATACCATCTAGCCTAAATCAATAGCCAACCTAGCTTTTTCCATGCTTAAGTAGGGACCTTTCCCTTCTTCCAAGTCTATAACTAGCAACGGAGAGAAAGTCTAGTAACAAAAACTACTAGCTTCAAGTTTGATTGTCCAACAATTATAAGCCCATATTGCATGATGCAACAAGACTTGTTGCTTGATCTTAAAGTTTGAGGATTTTTATTTATTGCATCCTAACTAGATCTAATTAGGCCCCATAGCTCATTAAACTTTTAATTCCTATAGTGAAGCAAATCTACTAGCATCTATGTCCATTGAACATTCTGCTCCTAACATCTCTTAAGTAATTTAGCTCTCAAAGCCTTGCCTTCCTCTATAAGGCTTAGCAATTGGAGCCTACCAAATTCCTACTCCTTGATTAAACACTTATGTTAATAGTTGAGAAGAAGAGTGAGGGAAGAGTAGAATGCATAATAGAGATAAAAAGAGTGCATACAAGACCTGCTTATTTAAGGCAAATGCATAGTGGTTTTTGCTAGTGATTTTGGAGAGTAGCTTCCACCTCTAATAAGTAGGTGAATAATAGGATAGGAATAAATTAATCATGTGAAAAAAAATAAAAAAATCATTTTATTATGGTTGACCTTGTTCTTCAATTTGAATTCGAACTTGTTATAGTGGCCTTCATTTTGAGATAACATTGACAATCTTGATTGACCTTCAATATCTTTTGTTTTTCTAGAAGAGAAGCTTCAATGTCAACCAACTCGAGAGAATGAATGTTGATGAGAGTAGTAACTAGATAATCAAAATATCTAAGAAGACACTTGAGTAAGACATCAATGGCTATGTCTAGTTCTTGTGCCTTGAGATCTATACTTGCAATTCAAGTTAGCAAACCTTTCATGTGATTCAAATGAGATGCTAAAGAGGATTGATATTTCATTTCCAATCTAAAAACCTCAATAGGAAATCCAAATTGGAGCTTTTGATTGGGAATCAACAAGTTGATTTAGTTGGTCCCATGTATCTTTTTACAGAACTTGTTTCTAAGTTTCTTTTTTAGCTCTATATTAATGAAGGCTTCCTTCAATCCTTGCCCCCCTAGAAGAGGCTCCATTGAGGCAATGCTATCACTAGTCAAAAATTCCTCACTTTGCTTATGCTCATGGATGCATCACATGCTCTACCACCTCAAACTAGCATCCCATTGTCTTCAATGCTTTCTTCTACTCTCCTTCTACCATAACCTCATCCTCTTTTCATAGAGGTCTCCATAGGATCCCCTTTGCAAACTTCTGTGTAGATAGATGCATGCTAAAAGGAACTTAAGTAATATGTAAAAAACTGAGTAAAGGAATGAAAATAAATAAAAACATAACAAGAAGACAAAATAAGATCTCTAAGAGTAAGAGCATTACCAAACCATGTCAGATCCATGCACTAGTGGACCCCATGGAACTCTAAACAAGGAAAGGGGAGAGACTACATGATGTGAAGTGGGCGATAGATGTTCCATCCATGTTAATGGATATCAATTAGCCAAGTACCCTTATTTTGGAGGATACTCTATCAACTCCGATGAGTCACATAAAATATGGAGTTTGTTTGTTGAATATTTTTCACACATAGGTTTACTTCTACAATGTAAACTCACACATGTTGAATCAACCTACAGCTATCATGTCTAGTGTTGTGCTAACAAGAAGTGAAGAGACATATAGGTCTCCACTTGTTCACTTAGCGCCATTCTCCTTGTAGCCCATTTGACTTGCATTGGTGATCATAGTTACTATAATGCACATGTTAATGGATTGATGGACTTGTACTCCACTTTTATCGGCAACTAGATGAAGTCTAGAAAGTACCATCGACTTGACAATGTGAAGCAAACATGTTCCAAACATGATTGATCATGTTAACATTTCTCTTTGTTCTTTAAGCTTCTCAATATTTCTCTCTTCTTCTAATGGATTGACCACTGGGCCTAACATGTTGAGACTTGTGGACACTCTACATTCGAAGTGTATATAGTTTCCCATATAAGTCAATGAGTTGCAAGTGGAGGGGCCCTACTGAGCCCAAAACACATGTAGGTCAACTACACATAAAAGTCAAGTCATCATTTAATTGCACATGGATTGTTAGTGTTGACTTAACTTCAATAAGAGTGTGACTTCTACAACTTGATTGAAAGGGGGTTCTTCATAATCTCAAGAGAGTTAATGTTGATTTGAGAAAGAATACTATTTGGTGGATGCATCTCTCACCTTGCTTATGTTTTCTCCCTCGGGTTAGGTTCATTCTTTCATTGACTTGCATGTGGTAAAGCCCAAAATCCATCAAGATAAAGGACATACACTAATTAATTTAACTTGCATCAATCTACCTTATTAAGTTGTAAGATGTATAGGCATGCAACCTCAACTTGTGCTCTACCTTTCATTGAGGTTCATTGACTATCCTAAAAGATGATCATAGTTTGTGAGCTATTTGAAGTTATAAGTCCTATCCAAATGGCATTAACTTTGTCATGTCTCCCTCCTTAAAAAATTTCATCAACTAGATTGTGTCACAATTGAGGTCCACACCTGTCCAACTTGTGCATGGCCATGTCTTATTCACTTGACATAACTGAAACTATAAGTTGATGCACCTTTGATGAACCTCTATTGACTATGTCTCTGACTTCCTCATGTAGGTCAATTGACCTACATGGGGTAGCACTTTCTTATGTAGAATGTACCTGTATGTTGAGGGTTTTTAAGAGCACATATCATAGACAAGTAACAATAGTATTTCTTTAGAGAATCAACTATATTCCTCTTAGAAAGTGCAAAATGAAATAGGAAATTAAAATATCGAAAGATATTTACAACATCCTTAGGATGTGATAAGGAATAACTCACTTAAGCTAGTGCATAGGGAAACCCATTTATATTAATGCTTTGCTAAGAGCTATATGTCTTGTTAATTTTAGATTGTGCCATGAGGGAAGCACCATGTAGGATTCGAACTCATGCACCACAAAAACACCACACACACTCAAACTACTATGACACTATCTCGTTGGCAATGTTTTGATATTTTTGAAGCAACTTAAGGTCCTAAGATGCCTTTAAAATGGGATATAGAATGCTTAGAGCCATGACATGATGTGCAATATTGGGGGAAACAAAACCCCCTCTCCCACCAGCACATTAGTGCACTTGTCGTGCGGCATAAGGGAAATGGGGTTTTCATAAACATGGTGAGCCCCTACAAACCTAGTGTGCAGATCGAATACTAGACGCGTGTGTAGTGAATGCCGCAAGGTCCCCAAGAACAAAGAACTCTACAAACCTTCATAATTTCAAGTGCAAAGCAAAAGGAAATTTGCACTGCATGAGACCAAAGAGACAAATTGGGTGCAATCTTCCCCCATGCCTTTTGTGAACACTTCACAAGGCATGTATTTATATATTTATTTATCTTCAAGCTCAAAAATAGCCCACTTTACAAATAGCATGCTTTTGCTTTTGCGTTTGCATTTGCCTAAATATAAAGTAAAGTGTTTGGGCATCCAAAAGTCGAGCTATGCCCAAATACAAATATCAAATAATGAAATATTTAACCGAGTGCCTATGTACATACAAAATAATAAATGTTTTGTCAAGTACTTTAATAAATAAGCACGCTTAAATAAATACTAGCACCACGCCTTTAGTGGTAAGGCACGCACCCATAAAAAATAGTAATTCTTCTAGGCATTTGGATTTATGCCATCACCCGGTGCTACCCAACGCCACCCCCGCTTGCTCTACACATCAACTGAAGCATTCACAATTGTTTAGAAAATGATTAAATAAAACCCAACAAAAGTGAATACCTAACAGTCTTTAGCTACAAAATAATTAAATAGGTTGGAACTCTGTACTAACCTTAATTTAATTCAAGTGTGCACTCTAAACACATAAACATCCATTAATTTAATATGTATTTTACGGAAACACTCGTTGTGGAATCACTCACGTGCACATTAAATTAATCTGACACCCGAAAAGGACAGGGGTCCCCGTCAACTTCTCGCACAAGGAATCCTTCTTGTGTACGAGCCTCGGAAAAATCCAATCTCACGGAATCCACTGTGAAATATGCCTCCTAACATCATAAACCCTTGTGAAAAATAGCATGTTACTAAGATCCCAATTGACCTAGCAATAGTAGGGGCAATTGGGATACATCTTCATCGTAATTCCATGGCAATTGCACCAACAAGTGTACTCTGTGATACTCATAATAAGTTTGAAAAATATAAGAAATGTGGTACATTTTTCTTTGAATGCTGACAATACAATTAGATTGTAACATGGACCTTACCCCTACTACCATGAGCTGGCACCCCATTTTGAGAGGAAGCTAATAGGGGTAAGCCGAGGTTAACTTAACTCCACTCCTCCTAGCTTGATGGGTGTGACCACATGGTTAGTGGGGGGAAGTGGCATTTTCAAACACATGAATAGACAAATAACTTCTAAGAGGCAACTTTAATGGCCATCTTCAGCTGGAAGCTTGTGCCCATAGGAAATCACGCAACCATCCATTAATTGTTGTCGAACTCTAGGTGAAGTTTCCCCCTATCCTTTGCTAGGTCTAGGTACATCCAAAAAGTTGGCAACCGAGCTCATGTGTGCCACAAATTGGAGCTCTATTGTAGACCCATCCAAAATGTAGGCGCTTGAGAGAGAGAGAGAGAGAGAGAGAGAGAGAGAGAGAGAGAGAGAGAGAGAGAGAGAGAGAGAGAGAGAGAGAGAGAGAGAGAGAGAGAGAGAGAGAGAGAGAGAGAGAGAGAGAGAGAGAGAGAGAGAGAGAGCTCTTCTTCTTCTTCTTCTTGTCTCACTTCATTGTCCTCCTCATCTCATCTCTTTCTTTGACTTGCTTCATGATAAATGCCTCCTCTATAAAGGAAACAATATCTCTTTGTGGCCTAGTTTGTGACAAAAATCTCACCCTTCTTCTACCTTGACATTTATCCCTACAATTCACGTTAACAAACCTTTCATGAGATCCAAATGAGATGCTAAAAAGGATTTCCATTTCATTTCCATTCTAAAAAACTTAATAAGAAATCCAGATTGGAGCTTTTGATTGGGCCTCAAAAAGTTGGGCTAGCTAGTCACATGTATTTTTTTGTAGTCTCATACCCAGCTGCATGATAAATACAAGTGTCATCTAGCTCAAGATTGATGACAGCTTGGGCCTTATTATATCTAACTCTCCATGCAACTACTTTCATTACATCCAATGATTTCGGTTTAGCTTTTTTTGTACCCCAAAAGAGATAGAGCATGTTCCTAAATAGATTTGAGAGAGAGAGAGAGAGAGAGAGAGAGAGAGAGAGAGAGAGAGAGAGAGAGAGAGAGAGAGAGAGAGAGAGAGAGAGAGAGAGAGAGAGAGAGAGAGAGAGAGAGAGAGAGAGAGAGAGAGAGGGAGAGGGAGAGGGAGAGAGGGAGAGAGGGAGAGAGGGAGAGAGGGAGGGAGAGGGAGGGAGGGAGAGAGGGATGGAACATAAAGAGGCACAAGATTCATAAATGTGCAATGAGCTAAGATATTTCAAATCATGTGGCATTCTTTCCTAAAACTATCTTTGTTGGTCTCCACAGGTTGCCATGGCGTGATATAGACCAAGTCAAGCTCCCCCAAAAGTAAATCCCTTGAGCCAAAACCTTCTAGGTCCCAGTTGAAGATGACCTAGAAAAAGTCTTTCCCTCCATAATATATCTAGTCCATACTCTCATTTTTTAGGATAGTAGTCTTAAATCGCATCACAACATCCATGGCCTTAAGTAGCATTTGTATTGAAGCTAAGTACATTGGAGCATGCCTTATGTGCTTTCATAGTCACCTTCTTTGAAGGTCCTCCCTCCATCACCGTCCCCATAAGCTTCCTAATTGAAGTACCCAAATGAAGGTTGGATTTGTTTTTGGGCCTCCTTTCTTCCTATTTATTAATGAAGGCTTCCTTAGATCCTTGCATCCCTAGTAGAGGCTCCATTGAGGCAGTGCTATGAATCTTCCTCACTTTGCTTATGCTCATGGATGCAACACATGCTCAATCACCTCAAACTAGCATCCCATTGTCTTCAATGCTTTCTTCTACCATAACCTCATCCTCCACTTTTCCAGAGGTCTCCATAGATCCCCCTTGCAAGCTTCCATGTAGAGAGATGCATGCTAGAAGGTAATTATGCATCCCTATAAGAGAACTAAATTAATTTCATTAGCTAATTACAAGGTTCACACACACACACACACACACACACACACACACACACACACACACACACACCCACCCATTGTTGATACAGTGAATTTATTCAAATGTCAAGTTGCCTTGTATGGAAGTTTCTAACTACAACTTTTTTCACCAAATCCTTTTTGCGTAAGAAAGATTTAGGAAATTGAAGTGAATGTAGATGCCAATTTTGGATGCCTAGTTGGTATGTCTACTTAATAATGTAAAGCCTTTGTAAGGAATCAACTCTTAGTAAGCTCTTTACAAATTGGATTGTCATCTAAAAAGAACTATGGTATGAACCATTTTGGTGCTTGTCCAAAGAAGTTACTCATTCGGCTTATCTTATTAGAGCTCTAGTTTATTGACTCATATAGATATATTTTTTTTCCATTGTGCTTTTATGAATCAATGGTGCCTCTTAAAGTTTTAGTTTGCTTGCTTGCTAAACCAAGCCATTAGGTTTGGTAGTCTTCAAAGGAAATGCTATTGTAATTAACTAGCTAGTCAAATAAGAGAAAAATATTTGACTATTGTTGTGCCATGTGTAGAGATAGGCATGTCATGTGAACAAGAACTATGACTTTTCCAAGTTGTTAAAGTAATATGTAAAAGAATGAGTTAAAACATGATTGAAAAAGAGGTAAACAAGAATTTAAAAAAAGACATCTAGAAGTAAGAGCATTACCAGACCATGTCATTCTATGCACTATACTCAGACAAAAAAAGCGCAGCCAAAACCCGAGAACAACATTTTGTGAAAGAGAGAGTGAAATATCAGAGAGTGAAAGAGGGTGGGAGAGGGAGAGAAAGAGAATGAGAGAGAGCTTATCTCGACCGCAATCGCAGTTCGCGATGAAGAGGAGGAAGTGTATAAAGGGCAGAGAGGAGCCGTCATGAAGAGGAAACAAAGAATACATATTCGAGCCTTTGCGGTAAGTGCGTTGCTCCCTCTTGCTTTGTTCTTGTTCTTTCTCCTTTTCTTTTGTTATTTTTTATTGAGATTAATGAGGTGCATTTGAGGGAGAAAGAGAGGAAATGAGAGAGGGAGAAGAAGAAAGGAAAAGGAAGAAAGAACAAGAGAGCGAGGGAATAAATATGAAACATAATAAAGAAAGAGAAAAAGAGAGAGAGAGAGAGAGAGAGGGAGAGAGGGAGGGAGAGGAGAATGAATGAGAAAATATGAGGGGGTAGAGAAAAACAAAGAGAGACCGTAGTCATGTAAGAGGACATTTCATGGTTAAAAGCTTGGTGAAAGAAACTCCCTACACCTTGACACATCACAAGGGCCATTGCACTTGAGAAGGAGTAACCAAGTCTTCACTAACGAGAAGCTCAACTCAACTCACTTGTTTGAACACCTTTAGGAGTGTTTTCAGAGTGTTAGATAGAGGCAAAAGAGATTATGCCAACACTTTTGATACGCTCACTTCTAAAGTAAGTGCTAAAGGCCCCACTCATACCTTGAGAAGTAAACTTGAGTAGTCAACCTAAAACTATTCTTAAGCTCACCTGGAACCATTTGGTGAGAACAACTTGAGTGGAGGTAGCACTAATAGTGATAATCAAGCCCTTGGACCTCATCATTACGAGAAATATGGACTCTCTTTTTTGCCCCTTAAGGAGTGAATAAAGAAATTTAGGCCTAACCAATGAGAGAGCTAGGATTCCAGATTAATGTAACATGAATCTTCTAGCCATAGTCGTGGATACATGTTACTAAGAGACCAATCCATCCCCTAACAATAGTAGGGCAACCAAGATACATCTTTGTTCCGATTCCATGGCAATCACACTAGCAAGGGTGATATTAATTTAAAAAAATTTTAAAGGAAGAAATGTGATGGGTTTTCATATGAACATACTGATAAAAGGACGACTATGTACAACCAATCTAATTGCAAGAAGATCCTTACCTCGACTAGCAGGAGCTAGCACCCCATTTTGAGAGGGAGCTAACAAGGGTAAGGGGGGTTAACTTAAACCCACTCCATAGCCTAATGTGCATGACCACATGGTTAGTGGGGGGAGTGTGAGTTGGCCCTTAGTAGCACTAGCATTGAGATAAGGCAGACTATGGATTCCAATTGGTGGATGAGCTTGATCATTTTCAAGCACTCGAACAATCAAATAGCTTCTAGTAGCAAACTTTAATGGCCACCTTCATTTGCACATATTTGTCGATTTGGTGACTATAGCTTTAGTGGGGGAAGGTTAATTCCATTGTTGCTCCTCGGTTGATTCCATTCTTGCTCCTCTAGAGCTAGTGTGACTTAGCGTAGGGAATCAACTATCCTCGGTTAATTCCATTGTTGCTCCTCTAGAGCTAGTGTGACTTAGCGTAGGGAATCAACTATCCTTTGTTGTGTCTAGCTACATTGGAAAAGTTGGCAGCCAACAAGGTCATGTGTGCCACAAATTGAAGCTCGATTGTAGACCCAGCCAAAAGGTGGGGACTCTCTTCCACGGGGAGAGAGAGAGAGAGCGCGCTAGAGAGAGCGAAAGAGATTGGAGGCTCTAGGGGGGCTTAGTAGAGAGAGAGACACACATTTTTTGACTGGGGAGAGCATATTCCACAGTTGATTAATAAGTCAGGAATCCGAGATGACGAATCACAATACGTATGCAATATCAATACATACGCAATAATCGAGAGAAGAAAAGGAAAGAGAGAGAGCTAGACCGCTTATATGCCCGTGCAAGTCGATCGAGTGTTGGGACTACAGATAGATAAGCTATTGGAATTCTTGAGCGGAACCGACGGTAAAATGAGTGTTGACATGGATGCGAATGAAGATCCCACAGTGCCTCTCCTAGAACCCAAATCGAGAACCCCCCTGGGCAAGATCAGAAACGCCATCGCTGCGCCGTTCAGGCTCTGCCTCGCGCACAAGAACGATCTGGCAGTGTGCGCCGGCCCGGTGGCAGCCATACTTCTATGGAGATTCCTGCACATCAATGGGGATGAGGATGGGAAGATTGGCACCATGATAGGCATCATGGGCTGGGTGTTCATCTGGTGGGTGACGGAGGCCATCCCCATTGCCATAACTGCACTCGCACCCCTTTTCCTGTTGCCCTTTGCCCAGATCAGGACAGCCACGCAGGTGTCCAAATCCTACATGAACGACACCATCTTCCTGCTCATTGGTTCCTTCATCCTGGCTGCTGCAGTGGAGCACTACAGCCTGCACAAGCGGATGGCCCTGAGGATGATGGTTGTGCTGGGCGGGAAGAAGGCCATGGATCCATGGCTGCTCCTCCTTGGCTTCTGCATTGGGCCCGCGTTCATCAGTATGTGGATTCATAACACAGCAGCCGCCGTGATGATGATGCCGATTGGCCTCGGCGTGCTCCAAAACGCAGGCTCTAGCAGCTCCCACACTGCAGCAAGCGACAGCAAGTACACAATCATGGAGGATGGTAAGACCTCCTCTCTACGTTCCCGCCTGATCACAAAGTTATACCCATCAATCACTCTACGAAGGATGGCCGGACCTTCTTCTCCACCGTCTCTATATCACGATTTTTGCTAATTTCTTGCCTCAAAATCGTATCACCCTTTTGATATGTGATTGATCAGGAGGCAAGCCTAGGCTGAAAACCCGAGAAGAGGAGGAGGAGAAAGAAGAAGAGCAAAGGGCAAAAGCACATGTGCTCAATTTCAGCAGAGCCGTTGTGCTTGCCATAGCTTATGCTGTGACGTTGGGGGGCATGGCTACATTAACAGGGACTGGAGTTAATCTTATTCTGGCCGGGCTGTATGAAAGCGCCTTTCCAAATGCATCCCCCATAACTTACTTGCAGTGGATGCTGTTCGGGTTCCCCTTGGCATTTGTGATGGTGATGGTCCTATGGGTCATCCTTTGCCTCTGGTTCTGCCCTCGCTCCTCTGTTAAGAATGTTGCAGCCTCCCTGCATAACTCCCACATTGAAGACGAGCTCAAAGCTTTAGGTGAGTCTCTCTCTCTCTCTCTCTCTCTCGCGAGCGCGCGCGCGCACTCTCTCTCTCTCCATATCTAAGAATTCTCAGTTTACTCTATGGAATCAACCAGACATAGATATAGAGACAAAAGGGAACTAGCCGTTTCATTACTACAGTCCCTTTGTTAAAAACTCCTTGTTTAGCAGCTGGCTACCCTTATTAGCACATGCCAAAGACAATTGAATCAAAGTGCAGTATTCTCAGATTGGTTTCCACTTCCAAAAATTTCTAGTCGTGGAAATCTCTCGGGGGTGTTTCAGAACACCACAAGCCGGCAGTGAAACATGCCCAAGACTATTTATAGTAAAGATTTACCCAGAAGTTGGATGGGAAGTAAAGAGTGGGTGGTTGATATTGGGAGGGCTGGATTACCGGTCAAATAATTTGTATGTCAAGGGAGGCGCTTGCCAGCTTGCAGCTTGCCCAGTAATGCTCATTGCTCTCTCGCAGGAGAGGAGACTTGACAACGGGTCAAGGCGTCAGTGCAAGAAGTGACCTACAAAAAGATCTGTGGTCTCGCGACCTGCACCTTTGTGGAAGCAGGTAACCTTGCTTAGAGGCTTCTCGATCATCTAGTATGCTCTTAGTCAGCCCTCCTGATTCAGGAATGAGCAGGGGTTCTCAATACGACGCCGTCCCTTTGCCTTCTTGAATGCAAGTGACCGCTTCATTCCCCAAGGTTTTGATTAGGAACAATCAATAGGAAGATGATTGTTTGCCGACTTAATGTGGCGCACTGGAAGTTTGCCCCAAACCTGGATTGATGTCTTGCGTGCACAAGAGCCTTTAGGTTCAGCACTGCAAAAATCATGGACTTCTAATCTTATGTTAAAGTGCTAAACCATAAACATTTATATCAAGGTATATAGTTCCCACATCTATCAATGATGATAAAGTGACACTCATGATTCTCTTCTAATTGAACAAGAAGGATCTATCCTTGTATCTTGCTTAATAGGTTTAAAAATGTCGATATAGGCACAAAATGAAAATCAAGTTGCTAGATGAAATATATATATATCCATTATATAGCATGTAAGTTGGTCTGTGTGAAGTGATGTTGCTCAAAAGCTAGATTGCTATTTAGAGGTTAAATTTTCTAGCTCTTTTTTCATGCTTCTTCTTATGTAGAAAGCCTCCAACCTTGTTAACCATGCTCTTTTTTTTTTGGTTTCACAAAGATACGCACATGTGCATTGCACACATGCACATACACTCATATGCATACACATGTTCGCAGCGAGCATGTGCATGCACACACACACACACACACACACACACACACACACACACACATCTCTCTCTCTCTCTCTCTCTCTCTCTCTCTCTCTCTCTCTCTCTCTCTCTCTCTCTCTCTCTCTCTCTCTCTCTCATATGTTTGCAACATGCAGGTCTCATTTACCATCCATTTGTACACATTTAAAGTTGATGTGTTGATTCTATGGGGGCAATCTACTCCCATGCTCACAAGTGCACACTCATGCATGTGCACATGCACATGCACCACAACTATAGTGACATGATCTACCATTCATTGTACTCTAAGAATTAATAGAAAACTAGTGTCTTGTATGAATTGTTGAGCTCACTAAAGTGCTTGGGGGTTTCAAATCTCACTTGATTACATGTTGCACACTCACCCTTCACGCAATATTCAACAAAATTAAGGTTTTAGGCTAAGCAATTGTTAGATTGAGGAGACAAATTTGAAATGATAAAGAGAAGGTTTTAAGCCTTTGTATACATAGTTGGGAATGTGTAATTTTAAGAAAAGACATCACAAATAATTAAGGTTGATGGTTTGTGTAGTAACTTCCATAGATGGTTTTCATGAATGATGATGCCTACACCTTAAAGTCATCTCACTTTGTGCTATCAAAGCATCAAATAACTATTGTGTCAATTAGATAATTCAGACCAATCCACATGTAAAGTACTATCATGATTATTAGATAATTCAAACCATTCCACATGTCTTCATGTGCAAAGTGAGAGATTGCTTAATAATGCTAAAACTCTTGCTTGTATGGCTTTCACAAAGTACCAAAGCACCATCATGATTGACTTCCATTATCTACATTGAAGAAATAAATATATCTCATGAAAATCAAAGATTCCTTAGGTGGAATCAACTAAGTACAATCAGAACCACAACATTTTAGTGCTTTTACTCAATCTTTGATGCATGTTTTAAGCCAAGTCTTTAATCATCATATCAAGTTTAACTTGGGGTGGGGGAGTGGCAGAAGAGGATCACTCATAAATATATGTCTGTATCACATAAGTCCAATATAAGAGATTTTTTCATTACCATTTTTACACATTTTCTACATGTAGAAGAGTGCTATATAAAGGGGTTATTTACAAATGAAAAAGAAAAAGGGTTTGTTTTATTCAATAAAAACTCACAAATAAGAGTATTTATAAATAAGCCTTGAATGCACATGACATAGGGGGCCCACATATTGTGAACCCCTTGAGAACTTCGTTTAATAAATCATGGCTACTAGGTTATTGATTTTTCCGTGTTTCTAATAACAAACCTTACTGGAAGCTTGTAACTTTAAAACTCTTAAAGATCTAAAGAGTTCTATTACTTTTGATAGCTGTCCTCGTCTTTTTCAATGAAAATGATGAAAAATGAAGCTTTCATTCTTTAACACTAAAGGCTTTCTATGATTGAAGAAATGGGTGTCTTTAAAATATGTATCAATCCAAACTTGTAAAGCTCTTACGTGAAAGGTTTACAAGTTTTTTGGACTATCTTGTTTGTAGGACCCTTGTCATTTGCGGAGATCATGGTTCTTAGTGTCTTTGGGGTAACTATTCACATCCACAAGTCCCTTGTTTTATATAGTTTCACTTTATAACTCTTTGTTCCTTCACTCACATATTAGTCATATACACCCATGTTTCAACTCACTGAAACAAGTAGAACGTGCTTCCTTTTGTAGGTTCTCATCTTATTATGGCTAACAAAGTCCATTGGAACTGAAGTCAAAGGATGGGGTGACCTTTTCAATGGCTATCCAGGCAATGGAACAATTAGTGTAAGGTTTCATTAGATATGTGTGGATTTTGATGCATACATATGTGTGTGCATGTATATACATACATCTGCACATGTATGTGCATGCATGTGTATGTATGTATGTGGTGCATGGAAGTTTTATAAAATACCCCTAAGATGTGGAACTCCTAAATCATACTCATCTAAAATGTTCTTGGAGTTTTAATTGCAAATGTTTGCTATGGTCAAAAGCTTGATTGTCACCAACACTTGGAAATGGCTTAAACATTTTTCCAGGTAGTGATGGCGACCACATTGTTCATCATTCCAAGCCGATTGAGAGCTGGTGAGAAGTTGATGGACTGGAAAAAGTGCAAAGGGATCCCATGGGGCATAATTTTACTGCTTGGTGGAGGTACATGTGTATGTCACACTCATGTAGTATAGGTATTCAATGTGCATGTTTAGTTCAACAAGACGACAAAGCAATAAGCCATTGCAGCTTGTGATGGTAACATGCTAGCTCAATGTAGTGGTACTATCATAGATTTGAATTCAATGTGGATGGTGACATGCCAAATCAATGTAGTGTAAGAGATGGTAACATGCCAAATAGATGGGGGAATCCATTGCAGGTGGCGATGGGCATGTAGACGTAGAGGGCTAACGTGCTATTTTTATGTATGATTGAGTTGGGGTTTGTTGACTTATGTTGTGCGTGGAAATTAGGCTTTGCGCTTGCAGATGGGATGACGGCAAGCGGGCTGTCAGACTTCATCTCGGAGGAGCTGGATTTCCTCCAGGCAGCCCCATATCTGCTCATAGCGCCAGTGATTGCGTTGCTGACGGCAATAGTGACGGAGTTCACGTCCAACAACTCGACGGCGACGATCTTTGCGGCGGTGATGGCGCAGGTGGCGACGTCCATCGGCAGGCATCCGCTGTACCTCATGATCCCGGCGTGCGTCGGGGCGCAGTTCTCCTTCATGCTCCCCATCGCCACCCCTGCAAACGCCATCGCTTACTCCGCCGGCTACCTCCGAACCGTCGACATTATCTCCGTCGGTTGCTTGGTCAAGCTCACTGGCATCCTCCTCCTCTCCGTCTTCATGCCCACATTGGGTAAGCACATTTACGCGCGCCCCCTCCCCCCCCCCCCCCCCCCCCCCCCAACACAGAGAGAGAGAGAGAGAGAGAGAGAAGCTTACTTGACGTCGAATGATTGCAGGTGCTTTAGTTTTCGATACGAATTCCTCATCGTGAGCTCTAGCCATCATACTACCCTCCTCTAGACAATCTCTATTGTTTTTTATATTCGGTGGATTCTTCTTTGCAAGCAATTAGAAGTGTTTGCATGTGAATTTTAACCCTCACAAAATCGAAGATGGTATGCACCCCCCTAGATGCCATAGGCCCATAAGCACAACTATCTCAAGAGGCGCTTCTTGTGATCACAATGATTCTTTTGAATCTTAATTGTACAATCTCAATTCTTTTTAGTCAATCCCTTTACAATCATGCAATAAAAAACTCATAAGTAGCTTGACTTCACAAGCATAATTGTCTTAAGAGCTTATGGTGATCACAATTCTATTCTCAAAGCATAATTACGATTCTTTTTAATTGTACCCTTAGAAGAATGATGTAAACCAAAGAGCAACCATTTTAACACTTCTATACTCTTTCAAGTTGCAAACGATGACACCTAAGTGCAGTACTTGTACATTAGCATGGAAAAGATAGAGCTTCTCATTAAACTTATATTTTCGACATACGCTTCATTTGCATAAAGGTAATTTATGGCAAGAACTACCTATGAAAGATGTACATAGTGTGACTACTTTAAAAGTATGTTTAAAACTTCTTTGTGATCAGTTGAAGTGCATGACAATTCTTTGTTAGTAAATCCAATAAGCATAATTTGAGTTTATTAGTTGAACGGAATTTCTCTTAATACCTTATTATCCTCACACTAGATCCATACGTGTGTGTGTGTGTGTGTGTGTGTGTGTGTGTGTGTGTGTGTGTGTGTGTGTGTGTGTGTGCGTGTGTGCGTGTGTGCGTGTGTGCGTGTGTGCGTGTGTGCGTGCGTGCGTGCGTGCGCGTGCCCACATGCCCGCATGCCTGCATGTGTGCGTGTACATACTTCATGAATACCCATGGACAAACACTCTCTCATACATACCTTGGTGAAATCACACACATGTAGCTACAACTACATGCATCTAATATGTGCATGCATTACATGTACATAATGGCCAGCCAAAGTCTCAATGTAAAATTAGAAATGGAAGGTGCCATAGAGGTGAGGGAATCAAAATATGATCCAAGTGTAGCTTCCTAGAATCTTAGGAAATTACCATCCAACATCCACTTGCTTCCATAGCCTCACCATCCTACCTTTAGTGAGACCGGTCGGGAATCTAGCAACTTGCTTCCCTCTAGGGTTTTCTCTAGTTTGCTAATTAGTCCTAGCATAATTTAATTTGACATATAGCAATCAGCTTTCTTAATTAACCCCTTTAAAATGATGTTCCTTCACGTATATTAGGCTCTGATATAAACACAATTTCAAACACTCCTTTTTGCAAACAGTTACAAGCAATATATTTGCCTACACCTCCAAGATGCAATGTTGTGTCCAGCATTCTATCCGTTACACCAAGACCCATACCCAAAGTAGGCAACCAACCTATTCACAAGTAGGAAATCATCCTTCTCCAAGTAACAAGCATATCTTAAAACATTTCATCAAAGCCCATAACTATTTTCTTTGAATATCCACAATAGAAAGTACAATCCAATAGCTTATTTCTCCTTACAAAGGCTACAATACTTCCTGATCCTCTTCGTATTTTTCAAAGGTCATAAGCTTTCTCCTAGATCCAACACTTTATACGCATGAGCAGTAGCACATCTATCTTTACTCCTAGTAGTTTTCAATAAACATTTTAAAACATTAAAAGTTACATCAACAACCTACGTAAAGTTAGAGTGCTTGAGTCATATTGAATAGATTCAACATACCCACACTTCTCACTCCTTAGGACTTTATCCAAAACTTCAAAAGTCCACAAAGTTTGAGATCAGTCAATTGACTTAGAAAGCTCTATTGGATATAAAATCCAAGGAAGGAATACTTTGCCTTGGTTCTTAGAGTTGCATACTATCATACAAAGAGAACTAGCCAAAATGCAAAGGGAGATTGGCAATATCAAGAGATTGGTCTTAAATTTCGGAGCAACAAGATCCTTGAGGTGATGATGTTATCTCATTATCACAGCTAGAGCCCTTAGCTCAAGGGACCCTCGCATTAGGGGTTGGGAAATGAACCTACACAAGTATGGCATTGTGACTTTTGGTTTTTCTTAGCAATCTCCATGGTTTGTTACCTACTACTATGGATCAACCTCTTACTCCCTTGCCCCTAGACAAAACCTTCTCTCTCCTAATCATTGATATCATGGCTTACTATACTACAAAGTCTCAAGACACATGTGACTCCTCTTAGCATGGCATACTTGATTAAGACAAGTCATTTAGTCATGAACAAGGAACGAAAGAGAGTCATCACGCTATGATGCACAAGCTTGTTGTGTATAGCTATATAGACATAGCATGACAAACAAATGGAGAAACCACAATGTCGATAAAAGTATATATCATAAGGATTCTCCATGCACATTTTCCACAATTATTCCTAACTCAGATTTTATGATGTGGGTAAGGCTAGCTAGCTTGATCAAGGATAGTGGATGAAGATATAGGAGGAAATAAGAGAGAATCCCCATTAGTGGAAGTAACAAAAGGAGGGAAAGTGCTCATGAGTCGCATCTGGCTAGACATTGTGTCTTGGGAATGGTGGTTAGGCCTATAGATTTAAACGGTAGTCCAATATCTTTTTCTATTTGTATTCATCTATATATGCCTTAAAAAAATTTTCTACACACATTGGAATATCCATTAGCAAATCCAAATCCCTACTTTTAAAAATTTCTTTATATCCATCAATATATGCATTAGTAGTTTTTCTACACATGTTGGAATATACATTAGTATAAGCATATCAATGATTATTCTAACAATTATTCTGATGCTCTTTTCAATGCATATACCAAAAAATGATATACCCTTTATAAGCGTATCAATGATTATTCTAACAATTATTCCGATGCTCTTTTCGTTTGAGATTTTGCCAATATACCCTTTATATGTTGTAGTGCCAATTATAGGCCCTAAAGAAGCAAGGGAAGTAGTTGATTGGACAAGCTTTGGCCATGGCTTCTCAAAACACGTTGAAACTATTAAAACTAAAATAAACAAGACTTCTCAACTCCAAACCCAAACAAGTGATCATTCAAATTATGGCATGTAGTGTGCACACATGACCAACTATGATCAAAAGTGTACCAATCATTTTTCACCCATTTGATGTGGCTATGGAATATTCAACACATCTAACGTTAATTGCACTAAAAGAGATAACCAGAAGGAGGGTTTGTGTGCATAGTAGGCCACTGCAATAACTTGCAAACATTCGGGCATGTGTCATATCCTCATGCATAAGGGGTGTTGGGGATAAAGGCGCCTCTGCCTAGCGGCCCGTGTATTACTACACTGACAGTCACCACCACTGCACATTGCAAGTGGCGGGTGCCCGTCATCGTCACTTTATTCTTTATTCTTTTAGTGACAGTTTGAATAAAGGAAGGCCCGATCACACATTGTGACTGTTGGAGTTCCTAGTTCTTGTCTCTCTTTTTCTTGCTCTTGCTCTCCCGCCATAGCTCTCAATGCAAGCTTCGATCCTTCTCTCCTTTCAACTGGTATCTGAGCTCAGCTTCCCGAGTCTTGAGCTTAGCTTGTGGCATTCTCAACTTCCCATCGACTCCCCACTTGCATTGGGTCTCCTTCCCGGTAGCCATAGCTCATTCTCTTGAGCTCCCGTCACTCCCCGGCTTCCCGAGCTTCTTCCCGGCCTATTGAGGCACCACCAGGGCATTGACATTGAGGTATTGCTTCATTATTTCAGAGATTTATTTCAGTCCATAGGTTTAGGCAAATAGGGCAGCCACCATTGAAGCATCCAACCTTCATATCTCTTTGCCATCGGTTGTGTGTTGCTAGAGGCTTGTTCCCAGGCCCCTTTGGCTCAACCCTCCAACCACTCCAAATCTGCCACGTGGACCAGCAGGACTAGCAGCAACCCCACGCAAATTTGCACCTATTTTTTGGACAACCACACAGTCAGCCACTTCAGCTCCAGCTCCAACTTGGCATTAAGCACTTGTTCGGGCTCCATTTCGGGCTTCTTGCACATGTATTGATGCTTAGCATTGATCCTTTGAGATCAGGCATTGCTTGGTGGCTAGAAACAGTGTTTCAGGACTGTTATAAACAGTCCACAGACATTTGATGCTAGTGCTACATTCACAGTTTATGCCTATGCTTGTTTGGGCATAACTACATAACCAGTTTGATGCCTATTGCATCCCGATTGATTGGGGGATTGAAGCTACATGTCATGCTATGACTTTGGCCTGATTGTGGGGCTGGAAATACAGAGTTTATAACATTAAATGCATGCTAAATACTCTTGGGCTAAAGCTATCTTTCATGCTTTGACATATGCCTATTGGTTCTGGGTATATGTCTTGGGTTATGCTATGATGTATTGATCATCGAGGGACGACTTCGAGCTTGTCATTGGATCCGGATGCTTTTGGAAGCTTGAGATTATTTCAGCCCGCACTTATTGACATCGGTCTATGCTTGACAGTGGTCAGTGCTTTGACAGTTATATGCTCTTTGGGTACATGCTTACCCGACGCCTACGGCTTGATGCATTTGTCTTGGCACAGTGTACCATGTACTTGTTGAGCTTTAGTGCTCTCTGAAGACTTGGCTTGGATTCTCATTTGCTATTCCAGACTTTTGTATTAGATGTCATTTTGGTTGTCAGAGATATTTATTGGGATGTATGTCTTGCTCATGGATGCTACCTACAGTTGCTTTGTAGCCGTCATGCTCTTGGGATGCTATTGAGGCATGTCTTGGTTACCTGTCTTTGGTACTTTGACTTGGTTTGATTGAGCTGTTGAGCTCGTTTATCCGCCTTTTGTGCAAGTGGGAGCATCTTGTATACTTAACCGACATTGAGCAAGAGGTTTATGCTATTTGAGCATTTTGCATATACTTAAGACTTTGGGATCCCTTACACTTAAATATTGCATGGTTCATGCACTGATATCTTAGAGTTGCTTTTGACCTGAGCTTGGGCTTTGCACTTTTGTGAGCATGCACCTACTGGTGTTAGGTCTTGCCAGTGTTATGTATACTTTGCCCTACTGTCCAGGGGGTATGCCTACTAACTGACTGATGCTTTGGTGACATGTTTGGGTGTTTGCTCAGGGACTGTTTGGTGTTGATTTATGCCCCTTTATGGCTGGTCATATCTTGGCTGTCATTTATTGACTTGGTGTAGTGATTTGGTCAGCAATTGACTCTCACAGTACCCTGCTGTCATTTATTACAACAAGCATATAACTCCGAACTGACATGGATTTTTCACGTTGAAATATTCTAAAATGATGTACTTTCACTAGTACTTTGTGGACAGCAACTTTGGTTACACTTTTCTCGCCATTTTCTCTCGATTTTGGTGATTTTTTTGTCATTCTCTACAGTAAACAACAAACAGTTTTGAACTGTCTACAATCTTCCAGCCTACATTATGGCGAGTTCATCCACTGATCATGCTATTTTTCAACATCAATAAGCTTGATGGTACGAATTACTCTTATTGGAAGAGCCAGATTTGGCAAGTGTTGGTGTAGAAATCGTAGATCAACCATTGAGGTTCAGCGGCGGGCAACCGCCTACAACTATGCCAGATGAGGAATGGTTTGAGCTTGATGAGTTATGCAAGTCCACTATTGTATTATCTCTCACAGAAGAGGTTCATTACAATGTATTTGAGGAAGAACAGAGTGCATGGCAGTTGTGGGATAAAATCAAGAATCTCTATGACAAGAAAAGTCCAGCGAGTCAGATGTATTGGCTAAAGCAGCTTATGGATCTGTGTGTGAAGGAGAATGTGACTATGTCTGCTCACGTGAGCCAATTTCATGCTATACTCAAGAAATTGACTTTGCAGGACATCACTTTTGCAGAGGATGTCACTCCTCTTTTCTTGCTTGGTACTCTTAATGAGTCATGGGATGTATTCCGCATTGCATTATGTGCCTCTGCTGCTACCTTGAAATTATCTGATGTTGAGAGTGCTCTTCTGTAGGAAGAGGTTAACCGTAAGAATTTGGATGCCTCTCATGTGTCGCATGCTATGACAATTAGAGGCAGGAATGATGGATATGGAAAGCATGGCAGTGGAAGTGGCCGTGGATGGGATTCTCAGAAATCTCGATCCAAGTATCGTGGGACGTCATGTAGTAAATCCCGTGGCAGAAATACAGATGTTACTTATCACCATTGTGGGAAAAAGGGCCATATTAGGCCCCAATGCCATGAACTATGCAATGAAAGGCGCAAATATAAGGGGAAAGACAAAGTGCAGGATAAGTCTTCTGATCGCAGCATAGTGCCTGCAAAGTCCAGTGTTAAAATTGAAGAGATCAATGTTATGCAGCCTAAGGATGTTGATGATGATTATATCCTTGCAGCTTCTTCTAGTGCTTCGCAGATGACAGAGATACACTCTATGTATGCACAGTGTTGGTTCTTGGACTCAGGTGTGTCCTTTCATGTGACACCTTGTCGAGAGTGGTTTCAATCATACCGTACTATTTTGGGTTTTGTGCGCTTGGGTAATGACAGCTCTCTTGATATTGTGGGCATTGGTGATGTTAGGCTGCAGTTTCCTTCTAGCAGCAGTTTTTTTATGCAAGATGTACGTCATGTACTTGCTTTGACACGTAGTCTCATGTCAACTGGACAGCTTGATGACGTATGTTATCATGTATCTTTTGGAGACTCTGCATGGAAGATCACTTGTGGCAGACTTGTGATTGCGAGAGGTGCCAAGGCTGACAGCCTCTATCCCTTGATTGTATCCACTTCTTCCCTTGATCATGTTTTGTCTGTGGGTTCTATCCCACATGTATCTCTTTGGCATGCCCGTTTGGGCCATATGTCTTTGAAGAGAATGAAAATGCTTTCTGGTTTTCAGTACTTACCGCCTCTTCATTATGCATGTTTTGATTCATGTGAGCATTGTCTTTATGGCAGGTAGACTAGGTCTACGCACAAGAAGTTTGATAGGCCAAGCATGAGTGAGCCCTTGGCATTGGTACATTCGGATGTCTATGGGCCCATGCCTTCTCAGTCTATGGGTGGTGCAAAGTATTTTGTTACTTTCATAGATGATTTTTCACGGAAAGTTTGGGCTTATCCCATTAAGCTGAAATCCAATGTCTTGGCTGTGTTTCAAAGATGGCTTGCATTGGTTGAGAACCAGTCTGGGTATAGGCTAAAATGCCTAAGGACAGATAATGGGGGTGAGTATGTCGCACGTGCTTTTGAGCAGTTATGTGATGAGAGGGGTATTAAGTGTCGATTGACCGCTGCCTACACCCCCCCCAGAATGGCTCGGCTGAGCAGATGAATAGGACCATCCAGGAGCGTGTACGTAGTATGCTTAGCCATGCAGGCCTACCACAGAGCTTTCGGGCTGAGGCAGTTAGTACAGCTGTGCATATCATAAACAGATCACCTTCTAGTGGTTTGGATTTCCAGGTTGCAGAGGAGGTATGGACTAGAAAACCTCCCTCTTATGTACATCTCCTTGTCTTTGGATGTGAGGCATTTTGCCATGTACCCAGGGACAAGAGAAGTAAGTTGGATCCTAAGAGTGTCAAATGCATCTTCCTTGGTTATGGGGATGCAGGCAAGATGGGTTACCATCTCTAGGATCCGCAGGCGTGGAAAGTCATCCGCAGTCATGATGTTGTCTTCCATGAAGGCAAGATGCATAGGCAGCCTGAGAGAGTTGTTGAGATCTGCAGGGTCATATTTCAGGAGGAGTCGAGAGCTCCCGCACAGCCAGTTGGACAATCTCCAGCTGCAAAAGATGCTCATGGTCAAGGTGTTGGACGGGCAGCTGGGCAGGCAACAAAGCCTGCCGTAAGATGGTATACTAGAGACAGACGTCCACCTGATAGATTTCAGCCTTCGATGCATTATGTCTTGGTTATAGATGTAGGAGAGCCTTTCACTTATGATGAGGCTATGCGCAGGGGTGACAGTCACTCCACGTAGAGGACTATGCAGTCTGAGATAGACTCCTTGCATAAAAATGAGACTTGGGATTTGGTTTCGTTGCCTAAGGGCATAAAGGCTTTGCCATGCAAGTGGGTGTACAAGATGAAAAGTACCCTTGGACACCCCAAGCCGGCATACAAAGGCTAGATTGGTAACAAAGGGTTTTAAGCAGGAGCATGGTGTGGACTTTGATGAGTCTTTTCTCCTGTGGTTAAGATGACCACCCTGCGCTTAGTCTTGGCTTTGGTTGCTCAGCTTGACTTGGATTTATACTAGATGGATGTCAAGACGGCTTTCTTACATGGGGACTTACATAATGAGATTTGTATGGAGCAGCGTAAGGGCTTTGCAGAACCTGGCAGGGAGTATCTAGTGTGCAAATTGAAAAAAAGTCTTTATGGCTTGAAACAGGCACCTAGAGAGTGGTATCATAAGTTTGATGCCTTTATGCAGTCACAGGGCTACAACAGGAGTGCTACGGATCCGTGTCTTTACATGAAGAAAGCCCATGATGGTTCTTTATTGCTTTTGGTACTTTATTTGGATGATATGCTGATAGCAAGGAAAGCTTATGATGAGCTAGATGCTCTTAAGGCTCAACTTAAGAAGAGCTTTGAGATGAAAGATTTGGGACAGGCCGCTCACATACTTGGTATGCGCATTAGACGCGACAGGCATCACGGACTCCTCTACTTGTCACAGAGGGAGTACATTCATAAAGTCCTTGAGTGCTTCCACATGCAAAACGTAAAGCCTATTGGCTGTCCATTGCCTTCTTATGTGAAGGTATCACAAGCTGATTGTCTGCAGACAAATGAGCAGAGGGCTGAGATGGCCAAGATTCCCTATGCATCCACAGTGGGCAGTCTTATGTATGCCATGATAGCCATTGGTCCAGATATTGCCTTTATAGTTGGTGTTGTGGCATGCTATATGGCTACACCTGGCAAGAAGCATTGGGATGCCGTGAAGGGTATCATGAGGTACCTGAAGGGCACTGCAGATATGTGCATATGCTACGGCAGCCATGATACAAGAGTTGTGGGGTACACTGACTCTGATTATATAGGACATGTAGATAGTAGGAAGTCCACTTCCGGCTATGTATTCACCTATGTTGGAGGTGTTGTTTCTTGGATGTCCAGGGTGCAAAAATGCATGGCCCTTTCTACTACAAAGGCCGAGTATGTTGCAGCCACCACTGAGGCTTGCAAGGAGGCCATTTGGTTGGGTCGTTTGGTTGCTGACCTTGGTATTGATGCTATCCCTTGGGGGTGTCACTCATGAATATATGTATATATAACGTGAGTTCAAAATAAGGAGTTTTTAAAATACTATTTTTATACATTTTTTACGTACAGAAGGGTGTCATATAAAGGGGTTACTTACAGATTGAATAGAAAAGGGTTGTGTTTTATTCAAGAAAAATTTACAGATTAGGATATTTATAAATAGGCCATGAACGCATGTTATATCTATATATATATGGTGAACCCCCCGGGTGCTATCCCTACACTGCATTCGGATTCTATGAGTGCTATTCAGTTAGCCAAGAATCCGGACTTCCATGCGAAGACGAAACACATTGAGGTGAGATATCACTTCATACGTGGGGTCGTTGAGGACAAGTCTATTGACCTTGTCAAGATCTCAACTAACCAAAATCCTGCAGATTTGCTCACGAAAAGCCTCTCTACAGAGCACTTTGCCTTCCTCAGGAGAATGATGGGCGTGGGATGAGATGACGTCTTTCCTCATCCTGTTGTACATGTGTACATGTTGTACTCTCTTTTTTTTTCCTTTTTTTCTTTTCACTCCTCACTAGGGCAGATTCGCCTTTAAGTGGGAGGTTGTTGGGGGTAAAGGTGCCTTCGCCTAGCTGCCCGTGTATTACCACACTGACATAGTCACCACCACTGCATGCTGCAGGTGATGGGCACTCATCACCATCACTTTATTCTTTATTCTTTTAGTGACTGTTTGAATAAAGGAAGGCCCGATCACACATTGTGACTGTTGGAGTTCCCATTTCTTGTTTCTCTTTTTCTTGCTCTTGCACTCCCGCCATAGCTCTCAGTGCAAGCTTTGATCCTTCTCTCCTTTCAAGGGGAGCAATAGTACTATTTCCTTTTGATTCCCTATGTTGATCATTGGCTAGCAAAACCAACAACATGTGGTAGTTGAACCAAAAAGCATGTGTGTAGCATGCACTTTTGGTGAACCCATGTATCCAAGTTGGATGGTAAAAAGATGGACTACAATTAGTAATGTGTATGCCCCTACAATGTATGTAGAAGCAATAGGAAATGGTACTCAGAGATGGTGAATCCGTGTAAGAGAATAGAGAGCATGAGATGGTTCAATGAGAGGGAGGAGAAAATTGAGAAGCCTTCACTAATAACCTTCCTACTTTTCTAAACATATAGAAGATGGCATGCAATAGGTTATTTTAGCTAAGGCGCATTACACACCTACCCAAACATGTTAACTTTCTCCAACATGAATGAGGTGTGTGGCTTTCACACCATCTAAACAATGTCCAATTTTATACAAGGTATCTTCCTTGCATGTCTACTAGTGATTAGCAAGTTGAAACATAGTAGCTTCCTAATCGAGGTTGCTTATTTAACCACTAGTTGGTGCAAAGTGACATTCCTTTTATGGTTATGAGTGGAGTGGTCAAGCCAAATGAAAATGTCATGCATTGAGACCTTTTACTTTCTCTTGTGCTTGACAAGTGTGACATCCCTACCCAAGAGCTACCCAATCACCCATCCAAAAGAGTGTGTCACTTGCCTAATTCCTCAAGCAAGAAATTTAAAGTGATAGTATGGAGGAAATTTTTTGCCAAATTTACCATGGGTAGACCCCAACTAGCTATGAATAAAAAGGAAACAAGATTCGACAAAATAAGAGAACCAAAAGCGAGCTCTAATATCAATTGTCATGAACCTAAAAGGAACTACACTTGGAACTCAACCCAAAAATAGAGTGACTTGGAACACAACCCAAAAGGAGAAGGAACTCGGGTTCTATAATGGTAGAGGTCAAACTAAAGGGAAAAAATGCCCTCTCTCATTGGATCCTTGTATATCCCATTCATGTGCAGTACATATTACTTTCTTGCTTCAACATCAGTATTTATCAAAGAAACAAGTTTGGTTGCTCAATGCAATAGGGTGATGCTACAACATCTAATTAGGGTTCTCAACTATTTGATCAAGGTTTGTTAGACTTGAAGACATATCAAGAGATAAAGAACCTAGCATGCAACTACTTGTTCAATGAGAGTAGGAGCATACTGATCCAAAGAAGCAATTAGGACATCTAAGAGGAAGAATGAGAAACGTTACCCCTGTGATACCACCATTGCCTAAAAATAAGTGACCGTCAAGCCTCTAGCCTCTCAATATGCCCCTCAATATTTCTTACTTCATTGCAAGTTCCATCCTAACATTGACCCATGCCAAGCCTACGAGTAATTTGTCATGGTTAGAGTTATGCAAGGAAAAAAATATGGGAAGAATTGGAAATAAGTAGAATAGCAATAACTCTTCTAGAAACAACACATTGGTAATTCATTTATATTTTAATGTGTCATATAAAAGAAGAAATAATTTTAAATAATTGCACTTATGAATATTTTTACATGGTTGAATAGGAATACAAGGTAACTTGAATAAGTTCAAATGTGAAATATGCTAAATATCTAGAAAAGAATAGAATACACTTCAACTATCTTGACAAAAAGGCTCCAAAAATGGCTAAAAATTTGGCCAAACTTGTCCTTTCATTAATGAATAACTATATCATGAATAATTTGCATATCTAGAAATTCCCAAGGGCAGAGAGTACCATATCGCTTGGTGGTGAACCACGTATGGATCAAAACCAAGCAAGAGATCCCCATCTCAATGGTGGAGGGCCCTCATATCGCATAGTTGTGACCCTCGTATGTGGTGAGGGTGAGAATTGTGTTTAGGAGGTGAGAAAAATCTACATAAGATTAGAGAGTCAACCAGTGCTAAAAATTGCAAACCTGCCTAGCCTTTCTTTAAAGGTCTACAACCCTGCATATGCATGGCAATCAAATTGCAGCTCTTCCCAATGTAGGCCAAGTTGGCCACAAGGCTTAGGATACTAGCTTTTGATTGTATCCTTGAGATAGATAAAATTGTTGCTTCAGCCTACATCTACATGGCTAATATTTATGTACCAGTGCAAATGCAAGAGGATGCAGGAGAGATTGAAGTCATGCAAGTTGCAAATAAGGCTTGGAAGAAGCCAAGATGTAATTGGTGGATTGATGCCAAAGGAAATGCTCAATCCTTTTTAATCTTTGAAAAAAATCACCCACAAAGGTAATATATTTCTAAGAAACTACAAGATCTTATAGAAAAGAAGTCACTACTATAGGGTTATTCTTCGAGCTTGGGTCTAGTTTCACAAAACATATCTGAAGGCATGAAGAAGGATGTGCTCTATGGTGGGTAGAGTGAGAAGTTAGTAGACTTTCCAAAGAAATTCTCAACTCTTCATTTTGCAATTACATATGCCTTGATCAACACACTAGAAGGGTCAACTATAATTGTTGCTATGAATATCTAGTTTTAAGAATCTAAGGTTCTCTACACACTTGATTGTAGATAGTGGAAACTAGAGTTGACCAGACTAGTGGTCATCTTTACCAAATTCTGATAAAGAAAATGAGCTACATTATCATTGCTATCAATCCCATTGATGAGAAATAGTTGATAATAATGCAAGGGAGATGTGTCTAACATCATGCCAAATACATTAAGTATTGTTTTACTTTCAAAGAGGGCCATGGTATGTCTAACCTCGAGTATCAACAATTGACATCTCTCAAGGAAAAATAAAATGAAAGAGTACCAATAACTGAGAAAATTTTGCTATACGGTAAAGGAGCTACACTAGGACTATGACTTGAGTCTAGAAGGGGTGCTTCTAAAGGACTTAGGTGAAGACACCCTTCGTGAAGACCACCGGTTGACTGTCTTCAAGCACAAGCACCAAAAAGGCGCAAAGATCTACCTGAGCCATGTGCACCCTCACTCGGCAGAAGATTGCAAGTTTCTTTTCCACAAGGTATACCAAGCACCTTCATCTTGTGATGAGATGACACGCAGGTTTGCACAGCGCTATATGTTTGAGTGATACCATGATGGGACAAAGACCCCACATGCCACAGAGTGGCATGGGTCAAGTTTGGGGAAATTGTGATTTAGATGTGTAGGAGCAAGCTAGGGGATTGGAAAAGAAGATTTAGACATGGAGAAAGGTGAATGGTGCCTCTCAGGCTGGTGTCCCTCCTGGAAAGAAGCCTCACTTCACAAAGTTTGGGAGTAAGATTTGTACAAAGCCTAGGCCTGGGTATGCAAGGCCACAATCCGTGATTACATTGCTAACTTTGAGTCATTATTGGAGAGGATGCTTGACAAGACCAAGAGTACACTGAATAAGCTATTGGAGTTGAAGGCTTCAATCTAGCAAAAGAAGGAGGTGTTGGTTAGGTACAGGGGTTGAATGTAGTGGCCAAGTGCATAAAGGACAACATTAAAGTGTATGAAGCACGCCTTTTAGGAGCTCCAACAACAACTTCCATATAATGGTGTAGAGGTAAAGGAGGTATATGCTGACTAAGGAGTGAGCCAATGAATGCTGTAACATCTCAAGGTTAGTGAGAACATAAAATAGCTAGGACAAGAGGTTCAACTTGAGCATGCATACTCAATGTACTTTGTCTTGGTTTGTCCCTAATATTTCCTCTTAATCTTGTGGAAGCACTTGGTAGTTTTGGATACATTTGGTATTCTTGAAACCTTTTCAGGACCATCTAGTGCTTTTTGGAACTCTCTAGCTGATCTTCTTACTAAAATGCTTATTGGTAAAAACTTTGACGCTTTTGGTATATTTTGATTTTTCTTGTACTCTTTGGTACATTTGGATCCTATTTAATACATTTGGTTCTCTTTGGTGCATTAGATTTAGGGGTTGCATTTGGTACACATGAAAATGTAGGGTGCATTTGGTGATTTTTGGTACTCTGTGATTATTAAACCTTTGGTGGAATTTGTGCTTTATTGCTTCTTAATCGTTTTGGAGCACTTAGTTGTTTTGGATAAATTTGGTACTCTTGAAACCGTTTTAGTACCATTTGGTGCTTCTTGGTACTCTTTTTGGTTGTTCTCATCACTAACAAGCTTATTTGTATTTGTTGAAAAACACGGATCTAGAGCATGGCAGCCATGGAGGTTGGAACTCAAAGTACAAACTCATGAAGACATAGACTAGATAAGACCAATTGTCACACAAGTGAATTAGGTTCCAAGATTGAGACTTTGACTCATAAAGACATTCTTGTGTATAAGGACAATGACACTGACACTTGATTGAAAATACAATAGCATTACTTGAAAAAGTGAACTAAGTACATGTCTTTATAGCTTTCCAACTTCTCCACTCTCCTCACTGTGCTTATGGGATACAGCACCTCATCCTGCAGCATACATCATTTGTCTATTTCTCAACACCCCCCCTCAAATGATGAATCTCTACCATTGCTGGCTTTTGCCCCCCCTACATACAAAGATGGACCAGGAGACTAGCTCTATGGCAGCCTAGTCAAGTTAAGGCTTGAAATTGTACATTTTTTGTAGGGTTTTTACAAAGTCAAATCTAAAAAGATCCACTATGGGAAAAACATACAATAAAAATTCTTCAAAACAATCTATCAGAGTTGGATGGTAGCGGAAGCATCTTCTTCTTCTTTTTCTTCATTCATGAACTAGTTCTGGTGATGATCACTTTGCACTTGTTGGGCTCTTTTCTTGTGGAAACATTCACTGGCTACATGGCTAGTCTTACCACAATAATGGCATGTCATCCGACTTCTATTGTCAGTGTTGAATCCTCGACCTCTTCCTTTGGGTCCAGTCTCCTCTAGTGTATAAGAGGTTTTCCCTCTCTTTTACATCTTTGCTTTTAAATTTGCTTTCTTCATCAAGCAGTGAGTGCTCGATATCTTTGAGTGAGAGACTTAGAACATTACTTAGAGTGGACACAAGGTTCTCATATGGATCCTTGTTTACACTTGCAAGCAGTACGGCTATTGCTTCATCTTCATCAATATTCTTTTTAAGAGTTGCAAGCTGGGTTTTTAAACTCTTAAACTTATTAATGTGTATGGACATGGAAGCACTATCCTTTATATCCAGCTTATAAAATTGCATGAGCAATTTTACCGTTGAATTCTTTGCTTGAGTACCAAAGATCTTGTCAAGCTCTTCCCAAGCCTTTGTAGCATCTCTGATGCCAAAGATATGATGCAGAACATCATCAGATAGTCCCCATGCAATGATGCCTAGAGATTTGTTGTTCATCTTCTTCCATTCTTTGGTTCTTGGTGGAGCTACTGCAAGTATCTTGATTTCTACATCTTCCTCCTTATCATCTGTATCTTCTTCCTCATCTTCAAATAGGTCCCACAAATCCTTCCGCATGAGGTGGTACATGGTCTTCTCCTTCCAGGCATGGAAGTCTTCTCCATTGAACTTTGCTATTTGCTCAAACTCTGCCATGTTGAGCAGCTCCAATTAACTGAGAAAAGACCAAGAAGGGGGATTTGTGAAGTGTCACAAGGAGGTTAGTGTCAACTGACACTAGTTGAGTATCAATAGATACTATTCTTGAGCTTAGTATTGAATGTTGGTGCTTGATCTTCTTCTTGCTTGTTGATTTGAAGTGTTAATCTTGCTGGGAACTGAGTTCAGGCTCAGATAAGAGTAACAGTTTGTGCCCTAAGTTTAAGGGAATGAGAAATTGAAAAAAAATGAGCTTGGACCTTGATGCTTCCTGGATTAGGGTTTTGACCCAGGTCTGGTTTTTTCCAGATATCTAGAGCTAGAGTTGATCATTTTGAAAACTTTTTTTATGAAAATGTAGCTTACTCCATGCTCTACAAGAGCCCCATGAAAATCATCAGGATCGGGTACAACAGTATGTGTGCAGATCAGCGAATCATAAACACGCACAGTTATGGCAACGCCATCGAATTTCAGCAATGCCAGGCTTGTGAGTGCCCAATTTTAAGCTTAGATGTGATAGGAAGAAGCTCCTTGAGTGGAAGAACAATCCTCCAGAAGAAAGCACACTGAAATATTGCCTGATTTGAGAGATATGAGAGCTCAAAGTGAGGTATGTCCTGCAGGCCACAAACTGGGGTTATGGCAGCAATTGACAATAGTGACAATGCTGAGGTCCAGATAGCCAAATCTCATGGATTGATGTGATATAGGGAAGCTTTGTGAGGTGGGGAACATCTCTCTAGAAGGAAGCTCAGAGAGATTTGGTATGTGGAGTGAGATACAGGAGCTTCAAGATGACAGGGTGCTGCTAGCTATGGCTGATATGGAAGCTCAAGTGAAGGTAGAGTTGAGAGATGAAGTCATGGACTAGAACTGAGCTGACTAGAGATGAAGAGGGATTGAGAGAGAGTGGAGGAGAGCTAAACCATGCTCAACTGAGCTCTGATACCATGTTGAAAAACACGGATCTAGAGCATGGCAGCTATGGAGGTTGGAACTCAAAGTACAAACTTATGAAGACATAGACTAGACAAGACCAATTGTCACACAAGTGAATTAGGTTCCAAGATTGAGACTTGGACTCATAAAGACATTCTTGTGTGTAAGGACAATGACACTGACACTTGATTGAAAGGACAATAGCATTACTTGAAAAAGTGAACCAAGTACATGTCTTTATAGCTTTCCAACTTCTCCACTCTCCTCACTGTGCTTATGGGATACAGCACCTCATCCTGCAGCATACATCATTTGTCTTTGCCTCATGCTCTTTTTAGGATATTTTGGTGGTTCTTGCACTCTTTTGTATATTTTAAGCTCTTTGATACTTGAAGCAATTGGTAGAACTTATTGCATTTTTTTTAAACCTTTGGTGCAATTGGTGTTTTTTGGTGGTTTTTGGAACCTTTGGTGGTATTTGACCTCTTATTGGGATATTTTGGTGGTTCTTGCACTATTTAGTATTATTTAAGCTCTTTGGTACTTCAAGCATTTGGTAGAACTTGGTATTTTTTTTTGAACCTTTTGGTGTAATTGGTGCTTTTTCTAGTGGTTTTTGGAACCTTTGGTACAGTAGGAACTTTTTTGTACTTCCTCTTAATCTTTTTGTAGCATTTTGTATTTTTGGATAGACTTGTTGCTTTTGAAACCATTTCAATGTCATTTGGAGCTTCTAGGTACTCCCTGGTTGTTTTCATTACTAAAAAGCTAATTGATATTGCATCAATCTCTTTTAGGTATATTTTGGTGGTTTTTGTACTTGGTATACTTAAAGCTCTATGGTACATGAAGCAAGCTATTGAATTTGGTACATTTTGGCTCCTTTGGTACTAAATGTTTTCTTGTACTCTTTGGTACCTTTGGTGTTTATTGGTACTTCCTCGTACTATTTTTTGTACAAAGGTTACCTTTGGTGTTGTTTGTAGCTATTATTGGTATCATTTGGGGGATGTTTGTTCTCTTTGGTACATTTGATAAATTGATAGTCATTGCATCAATGGTTGGTAATGGTGTAATGGTTGAAAGTTTTGGTACTTATTGCTTGGTTCCTGCGAAGTTTTTTTTGTAAGTTTAATCCTCTTTATTTCTTTCACTTGGCAATCATAGTATGGCAAGCTAGGGACAAGCTAGAGGCCTCTTGCAAGGAAGGGCAAGTCCACAATAGACTTTGTCAACCAAATCATCACTAACATGAACTAGTATAACAACACTATCATTGATATAATGCACATGGGGTTTTTGCTCTCCTTCCATCACCTTCTATTTTACAACTCAAACATTGTACCCTTTTTGCCTTGTGCACTCTTCTTGATCTTGGAATAGACATTCAGTTTCAAAATATAGTACCGAAGTTATGATGGGTTCTATAACAGAGTGCTTCTATCTAATACCAAGATGGAACATTGTTACAACCACACTTGGCATTGTGTGGTTCTTGCACTAGCCACCCATGAGGGTCATAGCTAAGCGATAGGAGGAAACTTCACCACTAGGATGGGGCTCTCTTGCTTGGTGGTGACCCATGCAGGATTCACACAACACTCAGGACACCATCAAGTGATAATAACGGGCCACATCTCCCTTGGGAGGTGCCTCCTTCAAATGGTGGTGACTCATTCAAAACCCTCTACACACGATGATGACCTTCTCAACATGATTCACTAAGATATCATAGTCAACATTGAAATATTTAAAAGCTCAGATATCACCACCTATCACCACACCTACAACATCGTATCACAATTGACACTTGTGATTATCTCAAGCTGTGTGATAGTTCTTATAGTGCATATTACAATACCATAATCGACATTGACACTTATAAAAGCCAGGAGATCACCATGTATTGCCACCTACAATATCACATCACCACATAATCATCACCACAAGTTGCAAGAAGTTGAGGTTATGAGAGAAAGGAATGAAATTTAACTATGTCTAGATCATAGATCATATGGTTTAGCTAGATAAGGAAAAGGTAAGGATGTCAACTCATCGAACTCAAGCATAGATGAAGGTAGCCTTCACGAGATTACAATACAATTGGGACAAGTCTAAATACTACAATCCATCGAATGGAGGAATGGGGCCCTTTTCAATTGCTTCAAGTTTGACTCTAATATTTCTTCATAGTTATTCAAATGCACAGATAGGCATAGTGTGTGATGCTTGAGGTTTAGCCCACTCAAATCCCAGATGCATTGAAAAAATCCCATTTTAGGGGTCTTTTTACTATAATGGGTCCCTTTTCCACTAAAAACAACTTCAACCCCTCATGAGTGGTGGGGGCATACCAATATGTATCTTCACTCCTGAATCATGATGATAACTTCACTTTGTTTTTTCTATATAAATATTCTTCTCTTTGATTAGATTTCATCAACTATTGTATCAACATTAGCTTCAATGTGCATTCATCGTTACTTAAGAATTTCAAGCAAGATAGCTCAATTTAGAAAAGATTACCACATAAGTTTTCAAGCTCACCAATGTCATGCAAACTGAACATATACTTTTTTGTGCATATTAAAGAACAATGAGGTCAAAGTAAACCCTTGCCTCACTATCCTAGCCAAAATAAGAAGTTTCCAAACATTTGACAATAAGACAACTTCAAACAAACATACTATTGCATGTATTCCAAATCCAACCAAGTAAAGTCGATATGCTTTCTAGCAAGTCAGCAAAAATAGAATGCTCTTTCTACTAAGGAAATTCTTCTAACTTGAATAGATATACAATCATATACTAAGACAAGTTGTCAATCACTACATGAAAATTCAACAAGAATATATACTCCATCCTTTTACATTATGGAGATGTGTTGCATCTTTCCATCATAGCCCTAAGCACATTGTCTAGACTTTTCCTCCTATAAACATTTCCACAACTAGATATAACCCTAAGATGCAATCACTTTTAATAATATGGAACTCTATTACAAGTTGTGAAGAAGTTTCAACAATTTTTGAAAAGCTAAAAAGACATGTTTCTATCAAGCTCATGTTATAGTTAGCCTTTGAGGAGTAATTTCAATACTAAGAAGTGAGAATAACCATATTTGTACATGAACTAAAGACCTAGTTGGGATTGGCAACTAGCACCTTGGCCAATTTTGACCAAGGAAGAGTTATCACACTAATGACCTCAAAACTAATTGGAACAACTCATATGTTTGGCCTTTCAGGTAGATATGAATAGCCCTCCTTCTAAATGAAGTAATTTGTCACCGCCAAAGACAAGTCATCTTTGACGTCATACATGGGACGTTTCTCACTGTAGGCTAGTGGGTAGGGATCTTCGATCCACCCTTGAAGCTAGGGCTTGACTGTGCATATCAGATACAATAGACAACTTGTCAAGAATCGTGTGGTGGGGGGACTTGCTCAAGATGCTGTGTCGAACACACACAGAATGCACAAGGAGAAGCTCACTCAAGAGACAAGAAGAGAGATGGAGGCCAAAACATTTTCTTGCTAGTTTCTTCTTCTTCTTCCACACACTTTACAATGTACACAAAGTATAGATAAGATACAACATAAAGGAAAGTGGCCTACTAAGGCAAACAATGCATAACCGACTACACTAGTTGATTGGCGCTATAACTATGCCAGCTGTAAATAGGTGTAACAACCTGAATATAATAAGTAATGAGTCAGTGGCCATGTGAGAGTCATGATGACCACCGACGTGCTAAGTGTAGACGTGTGGACCCATCTAACCAGGCGGTCTATCATCAATGTCCGCATGTGTTGAGCTTGTCATCTCAACACTCCCCGTCAAGCTCAACTACATCTCTACAACTCCAAGTAAGCTTCAAAACTTTTGAAGCTTCTCTGTATCCAATGCCTTCATGAAGATGTCAGCTATCTGATCCTGTGTGCTGACATACATCAAGTCAATCTCACCTACTAGTACCTTCTCTCTCACAAAGTGGTAGTGTACCTCAATATCTTTTGTCCTGGCATGGAACACATGGTTCCTAGCCAACTGTATATTGCTCATGTTGTCACAATAAATGACAACTGGACCTTCCACCTGCACATCCAAATCAACCATTAACTTTTGTAGCCATACTACCTCACATGCTGCAACAGTAGCGCCTCTATACTCAGCCTCTGTACTTGACAAAGCAACTGTAGATTGCTTTTTGCTACTCCAAGCAACTGCTGCACTACCAAGAGAGAACATGTATCCACTGGTAGATCTTCTATCAGACATACTATCAGCCCAATCTGCATCTGTGTATCCAAACACCTATACATCTATACCTGCCTCATAGAAAAGTCCATAATGTAATGTGGACTTCACATATCTCAATATGCGTCTGACTGCATCCAAATGTGGCTTTCTAGATACTTGCATAAACTGACTCACAAGACCAACAACATAGCTCAAGTCTGGCCTTGTAATGGTCATGTAGATCAAACTCCTCACTATCCTCTTGAACATAGTAGGGTCTTCTATCTCATCCCCAACATCAGCATTCAACTTTACATTCTGCTCCAACGGGACTGAAAGTGGTTTGCATGCTATCATACCATACTTGGATAACATATCCAAGCCATACTGTCTTTGGGACAGCCATATACCATCATCACATCTGATCACCTCAATGCCAAGGAAGTTGCTTAGCTCACCTAAATCCTTCATCTCAAACTTCTTCTTCAAAAAGTCCTTGACTTCAGCAATCCCATTATCACTATCATCTGTAATAATCAAGTCATCTACATAGATGACTATGATGACCAAACATGCATCTCCCTTTCTCACATAAAGTGAGTGATCAGCATCAGAAACATAAAAGCCAATATTGACAAGATACTCTGTGATCTTGTCACACCATGCTCTAGGTGCTTGCTTGAGCCCATAGAGTGCATTCTTCAACCTGCACACATACGTGGGATGCTCTAAATCTTCATAACCTGCCGACTGATCCATATACACTTCTTCCTGCAAATCACCATGCAAGAAGGCATTCTTCACATCCATTTGCTGCAACCTCCAACCTTTGGCTGCTACCAAAGCAATCACACATCTGACAATTGCCATCCTAGCAACTGGATTGAAGGTTTCATCATAATCTATGCCATATGTCTGGGCATAGCCTTTTGCAACGAGCCTAGCTTTGTACCTACTAATAGAACCATCTGCATTGTGCATAATCTTATAAACCCACTTACATCCAATATCTTTCTTGCCCTTCGGCAATGATACTAGATCCCAAGTCTTATTGGCCTCTAATGTAGCCATCTCCTCATCCATTGCTGCATCCCAATGAGTACGACCAACAGCATCCTCAAAACAAGTGGGCTTAACATCCTCAACTAGTTTCACCATATAAGCATAATGGTGAGCTACATAACCTTCAAAACCAAATCTTTTAACAGGGTATTTGACCCTACTAGATCTGCGTACCACCGGATCACTCAATGGAGCCTTTACATTATTATGAGCTCTCTATACACCTGGTGTCCTCACTAAAGGAATGCCAAGCTCATCATCCAAGCTCTCTGAGCCACTGGAGTCTCCATCAAGAACTGCATCAATGCCTTCTAACACTTTACTCTTTCCTTCATAAAATATACCCACAACTTTCTAGAACAATCATCAATGAATGTGACAAAGTATGAACTGCCTCCAAGAGATACATTTTGTCTAGGCCCCAAATGTCTGTATGCACAACATCAAGGATATTTCTACTTACATCTCTGTCATGTGAAAAGGGTTGTCTCGCCTGCTTACCAAACTGACATGCTTCGCATACCTTATGAAATTATGCAACTCTAAATGTAGGCAAACCTGTAACCAACCCTTTGGACTGCATTAATTTCAACCTTTGTACATTTGCATGTCCAATGCGTTTGTGCCAAATTTCAATATCTGCAACAACACCTTTTCCTTTAGCATTCATAGTAGGAATTCCAGCATCCAGAGTAAACATACGTCCAACTCTACTTCCCTTTGCTACCAACCTGCATTTGTCATTGAAGTCTTCTACAAAGTAGCCCTTTGCATTAAATCTGACTTGTAGCCCTTGCTCTACCATTTGACCGACTGACACCAAGTTCTTTGTAATAGATGGCACATATAATACATCTGAAAGACTCTTTGTCATACCATCATGCAAGGACAAGGGAACTTTTCCAATGTGTGAAATTGGGTGGCATGAATCATCACCCATCTGCACATAACCTGCATTTTGCAAATCTTGCATCTCTCCAAACCATTCTACATGGCTGGTCATATGATTGGATGCACCTAAATCAACATACCAAACATCATCATGTGTTCCCTTTCCTGTAACAGCATTCAGCATATGCTGCATAACAAACAAACGTTCATTTTTGTCTTCATTTTGTCGTGAAGACGATGCATAGTTTCCTTGTTGCAACTTACCACTGTGAATATCATCTTTCTTAGCATAACATTGGGCTGCAATATGACCTGTTTTGCCACAGTAGTGACACACAATACCAAAGTTTTTAGAACCTCTGTTCTGCCATCCACCTCTTCCTCTAAAGCTCCCCTTGCCTCTAAAGTTACCACGACCTCCTGAAACCTACATATAGCCAAATTGCTGATTCAATCTGTTTTGTTGGTTGTCACTACCACGTCCTGTACCATGGCCTCTTGAAGAGAACCTGCTACGTCCCCTTCCTGAACTGGAGTAGAAAGCTTGGACCTGTCCACCACTTCTTTCAGATGTCTCACTCTACATGTTGATCTCTTCAGTGATCATAAGGGAGACCAACTCATCGAAATCTGGAAATGGCTTTCTGACATATACGGAAGTTACAAAAGACTTCCAAGCCTTTTCATTGTTAAGTCCACCCAAGGTAGAGGACACCAAATCATCATCATCTGGCATTGCATCAATCGCTGCTAATGCATCTGCAATGCTCCTTACCTTTAGTGCATACTCATTAATAGACATCTTCCCTTTCTTCGATGTATTCAACTCTTGCTTGAGTTGAATATTTCATGCCTTTGTATTTATGGAAAATATACTTTCAAGTATGGTCCAAGCTGCATATGAATTCTCTGCATTTCTAATATGTCCCAGCATATTATTGTCAATTACTGCAGACAACCAATACATGACCTTCTTGTCTTTTGCATTCCATTCCTTCCGTGCCTTTGTCTCTTCTGCAGTTGGAGGATCACTCATCTCCGACTCCTTTTCTTCACTTAAAATAAACTCGTAGAGGCCTTTTCCAATTAAGAAGTTCGTGACACAGAACTTCCATGAAGGGTAGTTATTCTTGTCAAGCTTCTCAATGATGGGGCTTCCACTATTCTCTACCATTATCACAAAACTAATACCAAATAGCAAGCAAATCTTCTGCAACCCTTGACCTGTAATGCACATCAATACAGCAGATAGCCTTTTTCATTGTCTACTCAACAATACATGCAATCTGCAACCTGTTTGCAGATAAACCTTATGTTTGCTTCCTGCAAAACACCTCAAGAATTACAGATTCACAATTCGTAACCTGCACATCCACCTTTGGTCAAAATAGCCGAAATCACAGTGTATCTTGAAACTGTTTTCCGCAACCTTGCGGCTCTAAAACGGGGCCTGAAACGGCCTCAGATGCCCAAAATAACTGCGGGAAAGCCGTTAAGGGCTTGTCTGCAGAATACACAGCGCTCTTCGCGTACTCACTGTAATTTGAGTTTTTTGCTCTACCCTGCTTCCGGTGCCTCCACAGGCACTATCCAAGAGAAAGAGTGGAAGGATGGGAGAGCTTCTTACCCATAGCTTGCTTGCTCGAACCTTGCTTCTTCTCCTTCACTTCAGCCTTCGAAATCAGCCTCTCTAAGTGGTGCGGCTCTGATACCATATCAAGAATCATGTGGTAGGGGGACTTGCTCAAGATGCTACGCCGAACACACACAGAATGCACAAGGAGAAGCTCACTCAAGAGACAAGAAGACAGATGGAGGCCAAAACGTTTTCTTGCTGGTTTCTTCTTCTTCTTCCACACACTTTACAATGTACACAAAGTATAGATAAGATACAACATAAAGGAAAGTGGCTTACTAAGTCAAACAATGCATAACCGACTACACTAGTCGACTGGCGCTATAACTATGCCAGCTGTAAATAGGTGTAACAACCTGAATATAATAAGTAATGAGTCAATGGCCATGTGAGAGTCATAATGACTACCGATGTGCTAAGTGTAGATGTGTGGACCTATCTAACCAGGCGGTCCATTATCAATGTCCGCATGTGTTGAGCTTGTCATCTCAACACAACTATGGGGCTCAACCTCTAGCATGTAGGAATGGACAGCTAAATAGTTTTTATATTCATTCTTTAGAGACTTGTAGCAACAATCCTCCAAGAGTATGGTGTTTTTGGCATCGAATCAAGGGTTTTTTTCCCACACATTCTGCAAGCTCTTTAATAACACAAGCTTCTTCCAATATTGCTCATCAACACGAGGGATATGGCAAAAACTCTTTCACCACACTTCACAATCTTCTTGAGAGAATACATTTGATCATAAAAAAATAGGAACGTAAGACTTAATCAATAGGAAGACTACATAATGACACAGAAATATCAAGGGGCTCCAAGTAGCTTTACTTATAAGAATTTTATCGTTTGGCAGTGTGTAGGGGAAGCATGCATATGAAATCTACATTAGCTTTGGCTTGTTGCAATATCTCAAAACCATGATACTTTCTTTGGCCCCCAATGACAACAAGAAAATTGTTTGGCTCTAGGCCTGCCTCACCATATAGTAATAATCCTCAGTAACCCAGACTAGTTTGGACTTCTCCAACAATTAATCCTATTTAAAAGGTTCTTTTGATTCCTTCAAGAGCACTGCATTGAAATCAATGGTTAACAATCTACCCATGGTTGTAAGAATATCACCTAGAAGCTTACTTTCCATAGTAGACTCCTCTTCGAGCCACCAGCCTCTTAGGGCTACAAAATAAGTTGATAAATTAGGTATGTGCACGAGACTTAACAAATTAGTTAACAAATTAGGGCTACAAAATAAGTTAACAAATTAGGTATGTGCACGAGACTTAACAAATAGCTAAACTCAAAAGTGGTTGAGCTACATATTATCTTCACATGGTCTCTAGTCATTTTCAAGAACCATAGTGGGCTCCCCTTCACCCTCTAGATCCCCCTTATGCTCTCCAAAGACAAAAAACATAATGGGATCCTCCTCTCCTTCCAGCTTCCCCTTCAACTCTCTAGAGATAGGAATTATAGCAGGATTCTCCTCTCCTTCCATCTCCCCCTTTTACTCTTCATAGACAACAGACTCAGTGGGTATTTCTGCATGCATCTTTAGGTCACCCCGATCGTTGCTTGCTTTAGGGTCCACAATTACCTCTTCTTTGGCATCACTAGAGTCATGTCCAAGAACCTTCAGGTCCTTGTCTACAGGATGGTTGTCTACATATGCCATATTAGCCCCACAATCTACAAAGTTCAACAATATGTCCCATTAAAAAAAAGGAAAAGAAAAAGGTAGAGAGGATGAGAAAGAAACAAATTGTTACTTACTCTCCTGAATATATCCCTTGTGCACACAACTCTTGGCCACTTTTGGGATTTGATGATTGCATCAAGCTTTCACACGTGTCATTTTTCATGAGACTGGCAATGAAACATAAGGGGTGGCACTAGTACCAAAATATGTCGGGAGGTATCAAAATACACAAATAGTTGGGTGCAAAATGCACTATAACGCGTGCAATAAAGGTGTGCAAAAAGTACCACATAGTACCATGAAGTTGTCAAGATTGTGGGAGAGAAGGAAGGAGTCTCACTTGAAGCTTTCTTGCTTGAAAAAAGGGGGAATACACACAAGGGTGGAGGCTGAAAATAGTTTTCCTCTTCTTAGTTGTGTAAGCCAAAAGAACTCTAGTACAAAGAAATAGAAGAACCCTATATATGGGTCTCAAACCAAACTCAACTAACTAAGGTGGCATACTAACTGAGCCACGAACTAGAGTAGATAAGGATAGCTATCATGTAGCTATTATTCATGGGCGGTGTACCAACCGCATCTGTAACTGACAAGTCGGTGACATAAATACACAACAGTCACCCTGGCATATCACGAGTGGAGCTCGATATCTCAACACTCCCCCTCGAGCTCAATCCCAATTCCTACACACCAAGCAGGTCTCTGAACTTGCGCAGCTTCTCTGCGCCCAATGCCTTCGTGAATATGTCAGCTACCTGATCCTCTGTGCTGACATAAACTAGATCAATAAGACCTAGTAAAACCCTCTCTCGCACATAGTGATAATGCACCTCAATGTGCTTTGTTCTAGCATGATAGACTGGGTTATTTGCCAAGTGTATACTACTCATGTTGTCACAATAAATGACAACTGGCCCATCTGTAGACTGATGCATATCATAAAGTAGCTTATGCAACCAAGCTACCTCACATGCAGCCATTGCTACACCCCTGGACTCAGCCTCTGTGCTCGACAAGGCAACTATAGGCTGTTTCTTGCTGCTCCAAGTGACTGCAGCACTCCCAAAAGAGAACACATATCCACTGGTAGATCGTCTATCAGAAATACTACCAGCCCAATCAGCATCAGTGTATCCATGCAACTGTATCTGAACCCCAATCTCATAAATAGTCCATACTGTAATGTGGACTTCACATACCTGAGTATGCGTCTAGCCGCATCCAAATGTGGTTTCCTTGGAGCCTGCATAAACTGACTTACCAATCCAACAGCATAGCTCAAATCTGGCCTGGTAATAGTCATATAAATCAAACTTCCTACTATGCGTCTGTACATAGTAGGGTCTTCTAGAAGCTCACCTGCATCTGTGCTCAGCTTCACATTCTGCTCCAAAGGAACTGAAATAGGCTTATAGCCTGTCATCCCATATTTGGACAACATGTCCAATCCATACTGCCTCTGCAAAAGCTGTATCCCACTTGGTGATCTAATCACCTCAATGCCCAAGAAATAACGCAGCTCTCCCAAATCCTTCATCTCAAACTTCTGCTTCAATAGCATTTTCACATGAAGGATATCTTCATCACTGTCACTTGTCATAATCAAATCATCAACATAAATGACAAGTAGCATAATACCTTTCTCTGTTTTTCTCACATAAAGTGAGAAATCTGCCTTGGAAATCTGAAAGCCAATAGTGACAAGATACTGTCCTATCTTGTGAGACCATGCTCTAGGTGCTTGCTTCAAGCCATACAAGGCTTTCTTCAACCTGCAAACAAACTCAGGATGAACAGCATGCACATAACCTGGTGGCTGCTCCATATAGACCTCTTCTTGCAAATCACCATGCAAGAAGGCATTCTTTACATCCATCTGATGTAAAGACCATCCCTTTGATGCAACCATAGCAATGACTGCTCTTACGGTTGCCATCCTTGCAACCGGACTAAATGTTTCTTCATAGTCAATGCCATATGTTTGTGCATACCCCTTGACTACTAATCTTGCCTTGTATCTGTTCACAGAACCATCTGCATTGTGCTTCACCTTATAAACCCACTTACAGCCAATTGCATTTTTACCTTTAGGCAAAGGTACCAATTCCCATGTAGCATTTGCTTCCAAGCCATCCATTTCTTCATCCATGGCTTTCTCCCATTTTTCCTTTCCCATGGCTTGCTCAAAAGAAGTGGGTTCTGGTTCCTGTATCACTTTGACCATATATGCATAGTGAATGGCTGTAAATCCATCATATTTCAGCCTATCCACAGGATATCTAGCTCTCGTAGACCTGCGCAAAGTAGGTTCACTCCTAGGTGCTCTCAAAACATCCCTGGTCTTCCTTACTCCAGGTGTAACAATAGAAGGAATACCCAACTTATCATCAATGCTCTGTTCTGAGCCACTGGATTCACCATCCACATAAGAGTGACCTGCATTCACATCAAACATGGGCTGATCAACCTTCTCTTTTCCTTTTCGTAATACCTGCATACCACTATCTGCATTACTTTGAGAAGATTCTCATGATCTCAATCTGCCTGTCCATGGCGAAGAATGTGAACCACTGCTAGAGGACGCTCCAGGTCCACTAATATTTTGTGACTGCTATTGTGAATTCTGTGCAGCATTACCATTTTGTGCATCTACATCATCAATCACATTTACTGGTTTATACCGGCTACTCATCTCATCAAAAACAACATCTCTGCTCACTGTAAACTTACGACTAGAAGGGTTATAGCATCTATACCCTTTTTGCTGCAGAGAGTAACCAATAAAGATGCACTTCTCAGCTTTTGGATCCAACTTGGATCTCAACTCATCTGGCACATGTACATAGGCAATGCAACCAAAAATTTTCAAATGAGAAATACCTGGTTTCCTACCAATATACCTCTCCTCTGGAGTCATCCCATGTATTGCTGCAGTGGGTGTCCTGTTCATTATATAGACTGCTGTAGCAACTGCTTCAGCCCAATAAAAATCTAGCAAGTCTTTTTCATTGAGCATGGCACGAGATACCTCTCCAATATGCCTGTTTTTCCTTTCTGCAATTCCATTTTGTTGTGGGGTATGACTGCATGAATATTGCTGCTTTATGCCATGCTCCTGCAGGAACCTTGCAAACTCATTTGAGAGGTACTCTCCCCCTCCATCTAACCTTAGGTATTTTATTTGCAGGCCTGTTTCTTTTTCAACCATAGCTTTAAGGGTTTTGAAATGCCCAAAAACTTCACTTTTCTTTTTCATAAAATACACCCAAACTTTTCTGCTATAGTCATCAATAAAAGTGACAAAATAATGATAGCCTCCAAGAGATGCAGCTTTAGTAGTCCACACATCAGAGTGGATTAATTCCAATGGCTTCTCACTCTCTTAAACATGTCTAGGAAATGGTTTCCTTGCCTGTTTTCCAAACTGACAGGCTTCACATACCTTATGCATTTCTGCAACCTTGAATTTAGGCAAACCTGCAACAATATTTTGGGCCTGCATTGATTTAAGTCACTGTACACTAACATGACCAATGCATTTATGCCAGATATCAATATCTGCAACTATACCGGTCCCATGTGCAAACATTGCTGCACTCAATTCAGACATGTCTGCATCCAACGTAAACATTCTGCCCTTCTTCTTTCCTTTTGCTATCAAGCGACCTTTATTTTTCATATCCTCAACAAAGCATCCATGAGGATTAAATCTGACCTGCAAGCCCTGCTCAACCATTTGACCAATAGAAACCAGATTCTTGGTGATATTCGGGACATGAAATACATCAGACAAGTATTTCTTTTTCCCATCCTGCATAGACAAAGGAATTTTTCCAATCTGCACAATAGGATGTGCAGTATCATCACCAGTCTCCACAAATCCTGGTTTTTCCGTTTTCCTTGCATCCTTCATCCATTCTGCATGACCTGTCATGTGGTTTGATGCACCTGAGTCAACATACCATACATCATTGCTTTCTTCTGCACTTGTCACAGAATTGTTCATGTGCTGCACCATAAACAAATGCTCATTTCTGTCATCACCCTGTCTATTAGAAGATGCATAATTCCCTTGTTGCAGTTTTCCATTCATGATGTCATTTTGCTTTTTATAGCAGTATTTAGCCATATGACCCATTTTACCACAGTAGTAGCATTCAACATTACTGTTTGCATTTTGGCCTCTTTGCCATCCACCACGACCTCTTTGGCTCCCCTGCCTCTAGAGTTACTGCGTCCTCCTCCATAGGACTGGTTTTCTTGAGTTTGCTGCATATTCTGATTTCTGCCACGGCCTCCAAATCGGCCTCCTCTACCTCTGCCTCTACCTCTTCTAGCATTTGAGTAGAAGACAACTTCTTTTGAAGTTCCTCCTGAAGAAGATGCACCACCATTTCTTGGCTCCTCAAAAATTAGAAGAGCAATCAACTCCTCAAAATCAGGAAATCTTTCACGGACGGAAATGGATGTTCGGAACTGTGCATAATCCTTTCCTAGACCATTCAAGGTCACTGAGACTAAATCATCATCTTCCACTGGCGCCCCAATGGAAGCAAGTGCATATGCAATCTTCTTCACCTTCATGTGGTAGTCATTGATGCTCATACTTTCTCTTTGCACATTCTGCAACTCTTGCTTGAGCTGCATTTTCCTGGCTTGCGTATTTGTGCTATACATTTTTGACAAAGTATCCCATGCCTCCTTTGGCGTACTTACATCTTGAATATGCACAATCATAGAGTCTAAAATGCTGATAGACAGCCAATACATAACTTTCCTGGCTCTCTCATGCCATGCTTTAAATGCCTGCATTTGCTGTTGATTGGGAACATCAGGAAGAACTGGTTCTTCTTCATTTCCTGCAACAAATTCCCAATATCCTTTTCCCATAAGAAAATTCGTCATTCTAAACTTCCATGCTTGGAAGTTGTTCTTGTCAAGCTTTTCAGTGACAATCTATGAAAGAGAATCAGATGCCATTACAGAAGACTGCAAAAAATTCTGTCACTGCAAAAAACACAGCTTCACCCTCACAAGGGAAAATCTGCAAAACTGGCGAAAGTGGTATTTGACCACACAGTCACTTCCTAGTGACGATTTTGCATCAACAAGCAACAGGGATGATTCTGTAACTCCCAATGTCTCTGCGCACAAGCATACGATGCAATTTCTACAGTAACTTTTCACCGACCTGTAGAACAGTAGCTGCACAGCATAAAACTGGGCCTTTTCCTGAGTGCGTGCAGAAAACTTCCGCCTCCAAAACAGGCCCCGAAATGGTCTCAAATCAAAAAAACAAGGTCGCCAAGGGCTAAAGCCCTTGCCCGTAGCATATACTGCCCTCTTGCTTCACCGCGAAGAGCGTCTCAACCTGAGACAATGCACTCCTACACTTTCCGGCTGTGCTACCTGCAGAGATCTGCTCCCAAAACAGAAAATGAAAGCAACACTGCTCCTCTTACCAGAACACCGCGAGCTTGGCTTGCTTTCTTGAGCTCCTTACCACGAACAATGCTCTGATACCATGTCAAGATTGTGGGAGAGAAGGAAGGAGTCTCACTTGAAGCTTTCTTGCTTGCACAATGGGGGAATACACACAAGGGTGGAGGCTGAAAACAGATTTCCTCTTCTTAGTTGTGTAAGCCAAAAGAACTCTAGTACAAAGAAATAGAAGAACCCTATATATGGGTCTCAAACCAAACTCAACTAACTAAGTTGGCATACTAATTGAGCCACGAACTAGAGTAGATAAGGATAGCTATCATGTAACTATTATTCATGGGCGGTGTACCAACCGCGTCTGCAACTGACAAGTCAGTGACATAAATACACAACGGTCACCCCGGCGTATCACGAGTGGAGCTCGATATCTCAACAGAAATAGCAAATGATATTTGATATTCAAAAATAAAAAGGACCAAATAGTACCAAAAATATCGAAAACTGCCAAGCGATGGGGGCCCTCCAATAAAGTTCACATGAGGGTCACTACCAAGCGATAGGGTCCTTCCGGCAAGGGATGAGGGCTTGCCAAGGAATGGGGAATACCAAATAATATTTTAATTTAAAAAAAGTATCAAATGCACCAAAAATACTATAAAAGTACCAAGTGATGGGGGATCCTCCCCCAATCAACAGGGGATCCTTTAAAAAATTTCTCATGAGGGTCACCACCACCAAGAGATGGTGGCCCTTCGATAAGGGATGGGAGGTCCACCAAGCGATGAAGTATCAAATAATATTTTATATTCAAAAATAAAAAGTACCAAATAGCACCAGAAATACCTTAAAGATACCAAGCTATGGGGGGTCCTCTAAAAAAGTTCGCATGAGAGTCACCACCAAGCGACCGGGGGGTGGGGGTTGCGCTCTGCCACAATGAGGGCCCCCCTCATTTGGTGGTGACCCATAGTATGATTGGTGCAAGGGCCCTTTGCCCCACTGAGGGACCTCCCTCACTTAGTTCTCACCCATATGGAGTTTGGTGTACATGAGGGTCACCACCAAGTGATGTGGGTGCCCTCCATCACAATGAGGGTCCCCCTCTCACTTGGTGGTGAGCCAAGTGCATACGAGTGTCAACACCAAGTATAATATACCAAGATCTACCACTGAGTTTAAAAATGTGCAAAATTGTTTCGAGAAAAATGTGTGAAAATGTTCAAAATGTTCTAAAATGATCCAAGATTTTTAAAAGACACAAAAAAAATACAACACTAGGCCAACAAAGTACAGTAGCTACTACCAAAAGAAAAGGATGATGCCAAAAGGTAAGGCAAAAGTACTAGTTGAACTTCCACCTCTTGGGCAAGAAACTACAAATCCTCAACCATTCCAAGTCGATAGAGCACACACTTCGATGCATTTAGATTAGCCCTCGCTTCATTTAGCTCATCGACATCATCATGCACACCAGACAACCCTTTCTAGTGTAGCTCCTCCAAGCATTGCTCAAACATGGCAATGTCATCCTTAATTCTCTTAGCTATGGCATTGGATCCCTCAACCCTCAATAAGCTCTCCTTCTTTCATTAGAGAGATTCCCTCAGTTCATGTAACCTGCTCAACTTCTATGTCATGCAGCTTGTCAGAACCCTCTCAACAATGCCTCGCAAATCAGAGATGTAATCTAGTTTAGAAGGTCCTAACTTGAAAATGTTATCCTCTTTAGTGCACATGTTGCTTGCATCTTGGATATAATTGATCTTTCTATTTGGATACCCTAAAATATGTTGTTTGGCCTCCTCCAATTGTCCAACTTCTTTTCTAGCCTTCGAGGCTTGCTTTTGCAGATTTCTAGCATGAATGCCTCGAACTTTGCCCATACACTCTTATGCATAGAAGGGTCTTCTTTTGCAACACTACACCTCTCAAATGCATAGCACTTTGCAAACTTTGCTTGATCTCCCCACATGATGGGGGGCCTAATGTACCTTGTGGAAGAGCAATCTATAGTCCTCAAAAAGTTCAAGCTATAGATGGTTCATGTATATTTTGGCATTCTTTTGATGTTGCAAAGCTTGAACACTAAGAGCCATTATTGTCAGGGAGATCAACATCATCGATCACGACCCTTCCGTCAAGGCTCAAGCCATACTCCTCATGTAGTTCATGTGTTTTAAAGCAAAATTTATTGAGTATTGGGTATTCATCCCTTTTGTTTTTCCTTGCAATGCACAATTATATAATTAGTTAATATTTCATGGCACCCAAAATTCATCATATAACTAACTATATGTGATCATGTAAGTGACAACACGACTACTCACCCCTCATCCTCATTGTTGACCTATTTCATTACTGAGGTGAGGTGTTTTTTGTGATCTCACCAAAGAGATTGTTTTTCCTCTCCTGCATTGAGGTAATGGCTGTGGGGCTTGCCTTTAATGTGTGATTGCACGCTAGCGGCCTCGTAGTATTGGGGAAAATGGAACCCTGAAAGCATGAAGCTTCGCATCTTCACCTAACACAAAAGATGCTAGGAAGCACAACCCTCCGTGCAACAATCCTCACTGAGCAAGAAGAATAAATCAGCGAGCAGGAAGAACAAACCTGAAAGAATGAGAACTACAGGAAGCCCAATCATGGCATGGACATTCAACAGTCTAATCGTGTGGGTAGCCATGTCTAATCCATGAGAGCCTCAAAGCCCTATCATCGTATGGATGTTCCATAATTTAATTACCTGGGTAGCTATGTCTCCATGCAAGCTTTGCAAAACCCCCTCCAAGTTTGTGAAAAATAACCAAAAGGAAAAACTAAAAATGAGTACAATCCCTACGAAGTAAAATCAAATAATAGATGCCACAGAGATTTATAAGATCCTGAAAAGATCAATGCATTTCTGTCCAACCAAATATGCCAAAGGTATACTCCCATAATGCATGTCCTTTGTAGAGCTAGGAGGTTATTTGTGAAATAATAGCTGGAGTAGATCCTTTTTCTTGCCCATTGGGAGACCTTGAGTTTTCTTATATCATCGCTGCACCACAACTTTAAAAATGTCCTCCTTTGACTTTGTTTTTGGTGACCTCACAACGCTGCCATAATCCCTTTCTCTACTTTGCCCCCATGGCTCTTTGCAACATCGTGTTGGTGCTTGGACCAACATCCATGGGGTGCACTAGCTCAAAGTCACCATCGCTTGGGATGCACCGTAGCCAAGTTTCTCTATTGAGAGAGAGAGAGAGAGAGAGAGAGAGAGAGAGAGAGAGAGAGAGAGAGAGAGAGAGAGAGAGAGAGAGAGAGAGAGAGAGAGAGAGAGAGAGAGAGAGAGAGAGAGAGAGAGAGAGAGAGAGAGAGAGAGAGAGAGAGAGAGAGATATGGCTATGGAGCAGCCTACTACAACATGTCTAAACTATGAGCCTAGTTTTTTTGGGAGAGAGAGAGAGAGAGAGAGAGAGAGAGAGAGAGAGAGAGAGCTGGCTATGGAGCTTCCTACTACAACATGTCTAAACTATGAGCCTAGTTTTTTTGGGAGGGCGGGAGAGATAGAGAGAGAGAGAGAGAGAGAGAGAGAGAGAGAGAGAGAGAGAGAGAGAGAGAGAGAGAGAGAGAGAGAGAGAGAGAGAGAGAGAGAGAGAGAGAGAGAGAGAGAGAGAGAGAGAGAGAGAGAGAGAGAGAGAGAGCACGCTATGAATAGTGAGAAAGCTATGCATGTAGCTTATCTGTGGGAGGGGAGACACACACACACACATAGATCATGCTATAGCAATGTTTACTAGTACAACAGTGAGGAGAGAGAGAGAGAGAATAGATGGAAATTCGTGACCTGGACTCATCTCTCTCAGCCCTGCCATTCACAATCAATTGCAATGGCCATTTAGTAGGGGACCATGGTACTTCGATCCTTAAGTTTAAATATTGTAATGCTTCCATTTCTTCCTCCAAAAAAAGAAAAAAATTCTTCTAGCCAATGGGGTCATAGCATAGTGGTTGGTGCATGGGTTAAGTTTCACCAAAGGCACAATCATTAAGTGACTAAAAAATGGTTTATTCTACACACAATACAGCAAAGGTATGTGGTTTTGTACCACCAAACCATTCTTTCAACTTGGTACTTTCATTGTCTATCATTCATTGACAATGAACTTCAAAGATGTCACATGCACCACCTTCAATGCCTCACCATCGCATAGAAAGAGCCCTTCAATGACTCTCTCAAAATCTTCCCTCTCCATTTTCAAGACTTTGTTTCCGGGGACTCTAAACCACATTAACATTGCGAGCATGGATCACTTCCTGTAACTCAATTATAAAAATGGCTGCTAGCCATCAACATCTGTACCATCTCCATATTGATCTAGAAGAAGAGTATGAACCCATTTGCAAGAGAAACCAGGTGTCTATCAACACATCAAGTGCAATAGAGGCAATGAGATCAGAAGGTGGAAAGAATATCGATCTATGGATTGATGGCAAGTTGTATCCTATGGATCCCACAACGAGAAGCGCCCCTCCATTCTCATCATATTCCTCATCGCTAAGGTTTTTTGGGGATGGCAAGCAAGGGCTTCTAGCTTATACATAGAATCTAGTAGAACATTCCAACATATTGAAGCTGTAGAACCAGTGGTTACTTCACAAAAGAGCTATAAAGATGAAACAATTCGAGGAAAGCCAAGAAAAAATAGGGAGGCTTAGGTAGAAGGAAACAAAGCTCAGAAGACATGAGAGGTAGAGAATTCTAAAGAATATCGAGACTCTCAAACTTTGAAGTAGAGGTTGCAAGAGAAGAATAGCAACAATATAGTAACACTTGGTCACTCGCCCCAAACTACTTGTATTATTTCTCTCTATGGCATTGTTATTGTACCAATAGGGCCATTCTCCATCCGAACAAAGCAATGAGAAATGTGGAGAAAGCATCAAAAGCTTACAACAACATCATTCCTCCCAAAGCTATAAGGAGCATGTTGACCGAGAAGAGGTTTAAGAAGGCCAAGGAGCAATGTGTTGAAAAGTTCTTGTAAGGGTCTCTCCTAGACAAAGAGGACATCCAAAGCACCCTAGATAGAGTGGGGATTAGTAGACAAAGCTAAAGCCAGCTCTTCAAAGTTATGCAAGGGACATTGAAGAAGAAAAGGGTCAAGGGGTATTTGCTTCCAAAGCCATCTTCAACTCAACAAACAAGACGTAGCATCAACCAGCAAGTCTTAGAAGTGCTTGGTGAGCCTTTTCACATCATAGCTAGCTATCATGGAAAAAAGAGAGTGCTAAACTATGACAACTATAACAACATATTCTTTGACCTGAGGACGTTGCAAAGAGCAATGATCAGGTTTTCGACAAACACACCAAAGATCCAAACTTTCAAGGCGTTCTAGATATCCCCTTAACAAACATCTATATGTGCACATTGCATACCTTGTGCAGAATAGTTGAGAAAATTGTGCATCTATACATTGGATTTGCATGGAAATTGAAATCCCAAAAGGCCATGGATGGTGCTATCGGGGATATCAAGAGGGTTTCCTTAGACCTTGGTCTCCACACGGGGAAAATTTTGTGATTGAGGCAAATCTTTAGATATCCAAAAATGGAAATAGTGTTTTCAAGAAACCCTCAATAGGTGGGGGTTAAGGCCAAAAGGTTTTTGGGCTTCCATAGCAAGCCTGAAAAAGGTTCTTTCCATGCTCATCACAACCAATGGAAAGTTCTACACAATTCAGTGAAAGACCACAAGGATGATAGAAGAGAAAGAAACAACAAGGCCGAAGTTTGGGAGGCATCAGACATAGTGTTCTTGTATTGTGATAAAACAACCTGGTCCATTGAGGAACTCTAGCCTTCAAGAAGGCCCTAAACAAGTTCAAAACCTCTATCAATGTTAACCCCAGTTCAAGAGGGAAGAAAAAGAAGTCAAGAATGCAGATGTTGCAACGGAAGAGGCAAGATGGAGAATGGCTAAAAGCGCAAGGGTAGCCTCAAAAATAAAGTCAAAGGCAAAAGCGCATTTTTAAATGCAAGTCACCTCTAAAATTGTTATAAAAGAGTGCCAGGCACTCTCTTGTGAAAATTGTAAAAGGTAAATGGGCATAGATAAAGAGAGAAGGCAAATAGAAGGCACATAGAAGGAAATGGAAAAAATGACCTTGCCATGATGGCCGATCATGTAGAAAAAGGGATGACCATCCAAAAGGGATATAGGAGCTTGTGAGTGCTTGAGAGAGGGAGTGTGAGTGTGAAGGTGAGGAATCTTGGAGGTGAAGCTCTCCATCACCTCCTCTCTTCTTCTTCTCTTCACTTCTCTCGTCTCCTCGTGTGTGGCTATGGAGGATGGAGCTTGGAGGTGGAGGCTTGAGGATGCTTGAGCTTGCATCACGAATCGGTGGAGCTGAGCCCGTCCGAGTGATGGCATCTAAACCTCAAAATAACCCCTCAGCCCTTGTGTGTTCAGCCATTTGACATGCTATCATTTAGACGCCCACCACTCGTGGCCCAACCCCGCTCAGACAAGTTGGCATTTGGTCCTCAGCCGAATCAACCATTCAAACGTCCAACCTGGAATTTGGCCCACTTAACTTGGCCCTTGGCCATTCGGCCACTTGGCCCTCAAAGAACCACATTCGGACTAGCCAAATTTGACATCTAGCCCAGTTGCATTTGGCCCTCAGTCATTCGAATAGACCAAATCAGACATTCGATCCCTGCAATTCAGACCTGTTGGGTCGATTTTGGATTTTTTCACAATTTTGACCTAAAGACCAGTGTCATGCAAACCCCGAAGGCCATACAAATGCTTAAATCACCTTTCTAGTGCAAGAAATAGATAAATTAGTGAAACACAGACTTAGAAGCGACTCTAGCCAACTAGCTAGCGGTCCAAGGCACTAAGCAACACTAGACTAAGTCATAGATCCCCAATGGATCTCAACCAAGTTGAAAGACACAGTATAGACCCTAGAACCAGTGAGAATGGCCGGGGCCGAAGACTGAACTTACAACCTATCACACCAAATTTTTAAATAAGATTACAAGAGCCGCGTAGTCACTATACCTTCGCACTCGTATTTTCCAGCACTTGAAGTGCATCTAATAAAAGCCAAAAGCCGAAATCTTGATTGAGCACAATGCACGAAAGAGAATAAACACACACATCGAGTGACTGTAAATTGAGGATTGTTCATAATTAACAGGAAACACACTCAGATATAACCATAAAATGAACTCACCAGTAGGAGAAGACTTGGAGACATAGTTGGAAGATCGAAACACCAAGTGTAGAACCAAGCAGAAGACACAACAAAGAAGCCAAAAAGGATAGACACCACTGGAGGAGTGGATCTACCCAATCTAATCAATCTCATCGACAACTTGGTGGAGAGACAGACCGCTGACATGATAGAGACAAGCAGTAACAAAAGATGGGGGGACAAAGAGCTCGATCTAGGAAGTCTCTCGACAAAGATCTAGTGGCTAGTCGCCAATTATGATCTACAGGCCCAGACAAACCACCACGGTAGGATGTTTGAGGATGTCATAGCAGACCTAGAAGAGAAGAGGAGACTAGCGCAGGAAGCCTTACAGATCCTAGTGACCTACAATCAGCAACAACAAGCCAGGAGCTCGCAATAGAGCATGGAAGTGCATGAAATTCAGCAAGTGCTAGTGCTAGCAAATAGAAATAGGATAGGCCCCGATGCTGAGAGGGAAAGAGCATTGGAAGGAGATCTTATGTTGAGTGAGCTTCTCATTAAGCGATTGCTAGATAACACTTATGCCGAGCGAAGCGCCACTACAATGGCTACCTCATTGCTTGCAAGATTAGGAATTACCCAGGGCTCCAAGAGACAATCCAAAATCCTTGGAGTCGCGAAGCAACTAGAAAAATACTAGCCGGGACAATGATCCCTACAGCTTCGTAGAGTAGTTCTAGTAGGTTTATGAAGCCAACGGCCTCACTGATCTTGCTCAGCGATCATAAGCCTTTGGCCTATGCTTAGGCGATAAGGGAAGGACTTGGTACACCAGCCTAGATGTCACAAAGTGTAATGACTTCAATAACCTCAAGAATCTCTTCATTAAGAGATTCTCAAAGGCTCGGTACTCAGACAACCTTATTGTACGACTCATGAATGTGAAACAGAGAGATAAGGAAGACATCATGGATTATATCACCCATGTGAGGAGTCTCTTTAAGAGTATCCCAATGACCAAATGACCCACGGAGAGAGCGGTGTCTACAATCTTCATCAATGGGATATGGGGTGAAGAACTCTATAAGGCCTTGGCATGCAACTCAAGCTTGTAATGAGACATGCTAACCAAGGTCTTTGAAGAGGCCATTAGAGTGGATAACTAGCTCAAGCAGAGATGCTCTAGGAGCTCAAGCAGAGAAGAGACTAACCCTAGGAACTCCAAGAGAACTACAATGTCAAGTGAAGGATCGGGCCCAAGTACTCACAGGACAAGGGAAAGGGCACTAATCCAAGTTAGCAGCTAGCAGAGATGAACATGGAGCTAGCCAAAATACAAGAGATGATGAGAAGACCAACATGCCCTCACATTCAATGTGTGTATTGTGGGGCAGAAACCACCTACCAGCCAAGTGTCAGGATGCTAGGTCCCAACCTTATGCAAATTGTGGTAGGTTCGGCCACGATGCCATGCATTGCCGACTGCCAAGGAGACTTAAATATTTGCAACCTTACAATCAGCCTTACCTAATGAATAAGCTGCCAACCTTCTTTGGGAGAGGAGCCCCTCTGGGTCTCCCAACACCCAACGATGTTAAACCAGTCATTCCTAGGATGGAGATAAACCCCATTGAAATAACCAGACCACCTGGACCCTACATACCCATCCACTGAGCAATGCTCCAATCCACTATGTGGAGGAGTCGAACGATGAGGAACCTTATGTAAACCCTTATGTCTCATATGACAAAGAGGATAATCTAATCCTTATGGATTACAAACCAATACCGATGATGGCATTAGGTAGAGGTAGAGGTATATGTGTAGGAGGGTAGCCCCAAGACGAGGCTTGTGGTCACCCAAGACATATCTCCTCGTGCCGCCTCTCGAGAGAGGGAGCAGGCCAACCACGACAAGGCAGATCTTAGGTGCACGGAGTGTGGAATCACTCATCTCTTTGTCGATTTCCCTAGACAGAAATAATCCTCTAGTTCGACAATCGTGCCATTAGTCCCATTGGGATTGTTTGGTGGGTGTCAAGACACTCGACGAGGAGGCCACGCCTATCCTGTTACATGTCATGACCCACACACAGAAGAAGTAGGCTAGCATATCATTGTCAGGGCTTAGCAACTTAGACACAACCTCAATTGGGAAAAATATTGGTAGGCGAAGGAATAGGAAACCCGATGCAAAGGTCACGCTAAAAACGGAGAGTGCCACAATGCTTCTTGCTAGAAAAAAAATGTCAGACGTAGAGGCAAAAACATCAGCTCCTAAGACAGTTGAGAAGGAAAGTGTGAAGATAGGGGAATACCCCAACCCAAAGTGCCAACTCAAAGCCATCGAGAAAGTGAAGGAGTGGGTAAAAGAGGCCCAAGAACACCTAAAAGATATTAAACCCATATTGGAAGAGGATATCAATGATCTCTCAAGCATAAGCATGCCAAACTCACCACCACAACCAAAATCGAGAGGCGCAACTACACCACAAGCAGTGCCGCTTAGACAAAGCTCGAATGCTATGGGCCAGCATATCAATCAAGGCCAATGGCCTAGAAATGCAGGATTTGGAGAAAAGCAAGAAGCCAACAACCTCCTCACCACACTAGTGACCACCCCTATGACACTAAGCCTAGGAGACCTGCTCAAGCAACACCTAATGCTGTGGTAAGAGCTGAAAAAGTGGGTTAAAGGTTCTGCTCTATCTCTAACCCTAAAGCCATATGTTGAGCCCTCGTATTGAACTCGCCCCAAAAGGATCATATCTATGACCCATCCGAACAAAGAATTAGCTTCCCAACAAAGAGATTCTCCACTATAATGCCATTTCCATCATGACGTATTCGCTCGTAAGGCCATTTTTTGTTTCTAAAAAACATCCTTGAGCATTGAATATTTAAGGATTTTTCCAATGGCTATCCTCAAGCACCACCAGTCTTTCAAGGACACCACTGAGCAATCACTGGTAACCCATTTTCCATGGGTTGCCTCCCTCTCTTGTCGGTGGTGGCCCTCGTTCCTTGTTATTGACTTTGATGGTCCCCACCAAACAATGTGTGGCCAATCATTGCCAATGGAAGCCTCCCTCGTAACCCATTGCTAGGAGAAGCCTTTCTCACTTGGTGGTGGCCTGCATTCCACGTCTTCAAGGTCTCCCCCAATAATCACCACAATCTATGACTTCAAGATCTTTGTGGCATGTTGGTTGCCCTCGCCCCCTATAAGTGTCCTCAAGGGTCACCACCAAGTGGTGTGTGGCTACTTGCTACCAAGCAAAGTCTCCATCACTCGTCCATGATGATCCTCATCCAATGTTATTGGCTTTGAGGATCACCACCAAGTGGTGCATGGCTATCCATTGCAAGAGGAGGCCTCCCTTGCTTGGGGATGGCCCTTGTCCCGTATTATTGTCCTTAAGAGTCAACTTCTCCTATGTGTGTAGTTTCTAAATGTAAGTTAATAGCCTCCATCACTTGGTGGTGACTCTCTTTGGTCTTTGGTTCACACCTGGTCCTCCATCTCACTCAAGGTGCATAAGATACTAGGCTCACTGGGTAGTGCTTGGAGAGCTGCCTAGGATAGAAAATCTCATGCAGCTTGCAATACCATGCATGTAGTTCCAAAGGTTGGTTTGCAAAATTTGCGATGAATGGGGCATTGACATGAGATGGAGTGTATCTGCAATTCTATCTCTTCAGTAGATTGGAGAGGAGTTCCTCGTGGAGTTTTTCAAGGATGCATATTTTCTTGTAGCCTATGCTTAATAGGGTGACTATCATGCTACCGAGAGATTTCAATAGCTTGCACCACTTGTAGCTATGGTATGAAAGAGTACTCAATCCTATTGATATCTCAAATGGGTGCATGTGAGACAATCTTGTTGTCCTACCTCAAAGATCTAGGCCAAGATCCCCCATCTTGCATGAGAGGGACAACTGATTACAAAGAGTAAGAGTAATGGCCCAACAGGTAGCACAGACCTAGACACAACTTGACCGGCCGCCCCAACACCTCCAAGGCTTGGCCCACCACCCAAATTCCCATCATGTTGAGCCCCTCCAAGCCCTCTGGGACAAGCCCCACCACTCCAAGCCCCTCAAAGTCCCATGCCACCACTATGAGCCTCTCCAAGATGAGCCCTAGCAGTCCGAGCCCCTCAAGGATGAGCCCCTCAAGGATGGGCCCCCCCAAAGACCAACATTGATATGCTCTAGGCAAAGCCCCATCAGGCTAAGCCCCTCCACAACCCACGATCCCCAACCCTACCACCCTGAGTCCCCCCAAGGATAAGCCCCACTATGTTGAACCCCCAAGGGATGAGTCCCTCCATGCTAAGCCCCCTAGGGATGAGCCCCTCCATGCTAAGCCCCCTAGGGATGAGCCCCTTCATGTCGAGTCCCCCCAAGGAGGAGCCCCTTCAAGCCAACCCCCCCAAGACAAGCCCCCCAAGGATGAGTCCTTTCAGGCTGAGCCTCACCAACCGCAATCGTCCTCAATGAGTGTGGGGCTCCAACTTGCAAATGCCCCCTTCTCACCAGCACCTTCTTGCACCTCTACCTCCATCTCCTCCTCGACATCCATTGATTTTTATGGAGGATGAGATGGCCCTCCATAAAGAGCTTGATCTCGTCCTCAATGAGTGCTTGACGGTGATGGGGAAGGTAGTGGCCCCCACCAGGGCAGTTGTATCTTTGAGAGGGCAGTGGCAGGTTGTGAAACTAGACGCAATGGACATTGGAGTGCTTGATTTCCCTAATGAAGAGGAGTTGACCAACTCCATCCTTCTTGCCCTCCAATAGTAAGTTTTAGCTAATTGTTTTTTGGGCATCTCAATCATTGATCAGGTTGCATGTTACCTTCATAATCTATTTTTGTGCCCCTTGCATTTGATAGCTATGTAATATCATTGCTGCCATCGAAGTGTATTGTCTTGACTTGCTACTGTCACATCCCCTACAAGACAACAAAGTCTCATGGATGGACACTTTGAAGACATGGAGTTACATCTTGATCGATGATGTGTGAAGTGTCTTCATTTTCTACCATCAAAAGTAAGTGCTTAATTAAATAGCATTGCTTGTCTATGTAGACCTAGCTCTTTTATCTTTATTTTGGTGATTTGTCTACTTTAATGATTGAATAGCTCTCACTAGAGGCTAATATTGTACAATGTCCAATAATTTTTTTTATTTTATAAATATTACTAACAGGGGCTACCATGGAAGTGTTTGATAGTAAGTATCTATGTCTCTCCTTTGAGATTTGGCTCTTACTCTTTGAAGGTGTCGACCCTAAACTAATTTTACATATATCTCTAAGGCTTGGCGCAAACTTGTGGCCTATGTGGAGGGCATTCTTTTTGTAACAACCCTTTTATGTAATCTGAGTACAAGGATTGTGCAAATCCCACAACAAGGCCCTAGAGACGTTAGCCATGGATGGAGGACATGCCTCAACACATTTCTCCTTTTGAAGATTATATACAGTCTTCCAAATGTGAGTGGTTTTTATGATGCCAGCTTGTTTTGGTAGTCGAAGCTCATAGTTTTTAATTTCTTCTTTGGTGCAGGATGTTGGTATAGGAAACTACTCTAAGTTTAAAGTCAAGAAATTCAATGCCTATGATGTTCAATTTTTTGCATATGCGATGTTTTGCACTACAAGGAGGAGGGGTTGCAAAGAGAGGAGTTTGCGAGAGAAAGAGAGAGATTGCATAGGATGCATGAGCAGAACAAGAGCAGGCAAGGGCTCTGGAAGAGGCAAAAAATGCCATATGAGGTCATGAGGAGGCTATGGAAGAGGTTCAGCAATGGGTTGAATCAAGACAAGCTGTAGAGAGCAGGTCGCAAGTAGTGGAGAGGGAACCGCAAAGATTGGAAGCTCTTTGGCGTGATATGGAGGAAGCACGTCAACCCTCCCAACCCCAACCACAAGGAGACCACAACCTCCCCCCCATCCTAATGACAACCCCCCTCCTGAGGATAACCTCGACACCCTTACGGACAACCTATCCACACTCATGGTGAGCCTGCTCTTGAAGATTCGGCCCCTACCCTCAAGGAAACCTCTGAATCTAGCCTTCAAGGTCTCTCCGTTGTAGTTTTTTGGTGCTTGTTTACCACTTTGTAAATGGAAATGAAAATGCAACAAGGAGAAAAAATGAAATTTTCTCATACATATTGCTATACTTGTTGAAATTTATGTGATGGTATGGTCTTTCTTGAGTATAAAAGCTTCATGAAATGTTTGCCTTTATTTTGAGAAAAATGCATTGTCTATAATTGTGAAAAGGCTAGTTCATTTTGATTATAGTTGGGTTTATTGAAGTGTTTATCATGTGTGGTGAACCCACGAGAGTTATCACCAAGTAAAGGAGGCCCCTCCCTAGGCCAAAGGGCCCCACTTCACTGGGTGTTGATCCTTGTGTGCACTTACAACATATGGGTCATCACCAAGTGAGAGAGGCATCTCCCTAGGGTGACGGCCCCCATATCACTTGGTTGTAACCCCCCAAGTGTAGGTTGTTCAAATTTGTTGGCATTCTCAATGTCAATTAACTCTAATATGATTTTCTCATGGTCCAAAGTAGATTAGTACACATTGATATGAGAGATTACTCAAATAAGGCACAAGGAACTTACATTTATAAACTTATTTATCATATACAGAAAGTACCCAGATGCCAGAGAAAGGTATTGTGGGACTACCAAAATTGGTACTCAGAAGTATCAAGACTACCAATAATGATACAATGAGACAGACAGTAATGGTACTAAGGAAGTAACAAACTACCAATTTTGGTACCCTGGGACAGAGAAAACCATCAATTAAGATAGTCCTAGATAGAAGTATGGAATGATTCCAAATACAAAATAAGTGTTGAGAGCTAGGAAATGTGTTATTCAGATGTGGATTACGCTTAAACTTCATCCTATTCTACTTTATGTCTGTACAACTTCTGTTCTATTTCTGTGTTCTCACACTTTGCCTATGTCTATCTCTATCATTGTTGTTGCAGAACCTATATGTCTTTATAGGAGTGAGGCTAGCTCCATTTTGTGATTGCTAAGTGTAGATGGACTTCTAGGCAATGATATCATGAATCTCTCTTTCACAGTCCAAGTCTTGATTTTAGGTGTATCTCCTTGAATCTTGCAAGTAGGCGCCTATTGTCCTGTAACTGTGTAGTCCTCAAAGGTAGCTCTATTGGGATGCTAAATTTATTTATACACGAAGCTCTTTTCTTTTCTTATTGGGACACCTAGAAGACATGGAGAGAGTAATTAGAGATAAAGTGATGCAAACAATTTCTTTAATCATGTGAATGTAAGGCAAGATAAACCATACAAATAGCAAATGCACCTTTTTATCATCGACATAGAAGCTAAACAAAGTAGGAAGTTGGATGTCTTCAGTGTGCAAATCCATCCTCAATTATTGTAGTGTGCACACTGACCCTACCTTCATAATGATCAAAAGTTTACTATCCAGTCAAACATCAATATCTTGTAATGAATTTCTAGAAAATTCCCTCATATCTTGGTCTAGTGGTATCAATTTTCCACAAACATGGTGCCAGCTTCTATACAAAAATGTCAAGATGAAGTATTGTGAGTGGCAATCATGTACTTGCAGACAATGAAATCTAGTTGCACATTGTAGGTGATTCCATGTTGTACCTTTATATCCCAACCTACGTTCACAAACTCTACGATACTCTTTGCATATGGGCGCTTCACTACGAACATGGTTCTTGAGGTCCAAACTTCAGTGCTAGAGAAGAAGTCCATGAAAATGACTACATGCATAAAAGTGGATATTTTGCTTTGACTACTTCAAACGTTGGGCTTTAGGCATTTCTACACCTCGTGAAATATTTTGCACCTGTAACTCTTGCTTATTCTAGAATCTAGTAACAGCCAATCCCTGCTCTTGAAATCTGGAAGGGGAAAGTTGGACAAGGCTCCCCATTTCCCACTAGAGGAAGGTAGTATGTAAAAATGGTCATAAACGAATATGCCCCTCTCATCCAATGCCTCTTTGGTCCTTCCCTTGTAAAGCTCTTCGCAAACAAAACCATCAATGACATCTAGAACATCTACCACACATTCTACTGGCTTCCACTCCTAGACGCTTGATGGATATAATTATATTAACATCAAATGGTCTCGTCAGTTACAAGGTGAATAAGAAACACATATCTTCATTCATCCCAAAAAGTAGATGCAACCCAAATGCACCAACAATTGGGTCTATAGAGAGGAAGATTAGAGGTAGTGGGATCAAGGTGAAACTCCTTATGCATAAAAACATGCTACATCTGCACTTCTTTGATTGTCTTCTTAGAGCCAACAAGCCTAAAATCTATTATCCTACCCTTCCAGCATGACGAAATAGGGTTGGCTATCAAAGATCTCTTTCTCTTTCTTCGTTGCATAATTATCCAACTTCCCTTCATTATGGTCAAGGGAACCCACCTATCCTACTTATCGAGCATATTGAAAGTGATTGTGGACTCTATGAAAGCACTAGGTCTTCTGCACCAAGAAGACGCCTCCATGGAGTAGGAAGATGGAGGGAGGAGATGTGCGATTGAGTGGAGAGAAAACAAACATAAACTTCAAATGGTGCAAACTAGAGACAAGAGAGAGGGAATGAGCATTAAGCACTCAAAAATTTCAAATGAGAGGCTTCCACCACCTTTTCCCCTTCGATAAGAGAAACAGCTGAAATATGGCGGTAAAAATTTACTATTGGAAAATGGCAATACTCTGGTTTACTGCTAGAAAGCAACAATTGATCTACTCATTTCAACAAAACTAACAATATCAAAAGTACCAAATTTATTTTTCAAGAATACAAAAATGATTTTTGAAAAAAAAGCTTCATCACAAAAGCCTTCTCCTCATTGGTGGAGCACACTCTCTCTCTACATGTTAAAAGGCTAAAAAGTGATCTCAAACTCCCACTAATGAATACAATGTGAAATCTGAATTTCAAGGTATTAGGTACAATTGTACAATGGAAATTAAGGGATTAGAAATCTCTATGGAAAAATCTAAGGAAAAATGTGATTTCTTAGTCACATCACTTCAATCATCAGACATTATCCTTGGTATGCATTTCATACATCAATTTAATCCTAACTTTGATTATTATACTCACACAATAACTTTTGAATTCCAATGCCTACTTATTTCTTTGACTAGCGACCCTAAGATTGAATTGTTTCCACCATACACAAGCTAAGTGAGCACTCAGAAAACAACACAATGCATGCATGATTTTTATGACTGAAGTTGAAAAGTCTAAGCTTTCTACATTGTCACCCTCAGAGAAAAAGTTTTTAGATTCATATAACCATTGTTTTGCATATAATTATCCATCTATGTTGCCACCATTAGAGGGGAGAATTAAATCACAAAATTGAATTGGTTCCTCGTGTTACTCCATTGTACAAACCTCCACATCGACATAGTCATTTGCATCAAAAAGAAATTCAAAGACAAGTGGTTGAATTATTGGATAAAGGTCTGATTTATCTAAGTTATTCTCCTTTTGGTGCACTTATCTTATTGGTTGAAAAGAAGAATAAAATATACAAGGTATGCATTGATTATCGAGCCTTGAATAAAGTCACTGTTAAAAATCAATATCTAATTACTAAAGTTGATTATGTACTTTCTTAGAGTTGATTTACTTAAAGGAGCTAATTTTTCTGCAAAATAGATCTTAAACTAGAATATTGCCAAATTCATATGGAATCAACTGATGTATTTAAGGCTATATTTAGGACATACTTTGGTCACTATGAATTTGTTATTATACCTTTTAGTCTTACTAATGTACCAGTTACGTTTGTTCAAATGATGAAAAGAAATTTTTTGGATTATCAAGGCTTTATCATTGTTTTCTTTGGTGATGTACTTGTTTTCAGTAAATCAAAAGAGGAACATAAGAAACACCTTCACATTGTGTTTGAATTACTACACAAAATCACTTGTAATCCTAATAAAAGTTTGTTCTTTCAACATCAAATTGAATACTTGGGTCATAGAGTTTCTGTTGAAGGTATCACTGTTGATTCTAAGGAAATTCAGACCAATTAAAGATTGGCCTAATATTAAGAGTGTGTATGAAGTGAGATCTTTCCTAGGATTAGCCAAGTTTTATAGAGAATTTGTTAAGAATTTTTCATTGATTGCTTTTCCTTTGTTGATGTGCAAGACTATTGTTATTCGTTGGGGTCCTAGTCAACAAAGATCTTTTGACACTTTGAAATACCTTTTGGCCCATGCACATATACTTTAGTTGCTTGATTTTTCACAACCATTCTTTATAGTTTCCACTAATGCTAGTGGTTCAGGCATAGGAGTTGTTTTAATGCAGAATGATCATTCTATTGCTTATGAAAGCCATAAATCAAAACCATCTAAACAAAACTACAATATGTATGATAAAGAATTATTAGTTGTAGTTCATGCTTTGGTTATATGGAAACATTATTTAACACAGTATAAAGTTCTCATAAAAACTTATCAAAAAGCCATAAAACATTTACTAAACCAATCCTTAATTTTTTATCGCACATTAAATGGACTTCTTTCATTCAAAATTGTCACCCTATGATCCAATGTCAACTATCTCATGTTAATGTTATTGTAGATGCATTAATTCATCAACCAGATGAAGATATTACATCACATCATCTCATTGGATTTGATATAATCAAAAGTGTGTATTTAAACCATATTTCTACTATTGAAATTCAAAGCTTTGATTCAATGATCCATATGTATGTTTCTAATTTAGATTTCTCTTTTATTTAGCAAAGATTCTAGAATACTAGCACTACTATCTTTGATCATTATTCTTATGTGAATGTATTTTTATATTATCAAAGAAAGCTATGTGTTACTTTACCTTTTAGACATGTTGTTATGAGTGTAATGCATCAACCTACATATACAGGACATATAGGTATCCAATCTACAATAACTACACATAAAGAGTATTTTTATTGGCGTGCTATGAAGCATGACATAACAAAGTTTGTGTTTGAATGCATTATATACCAACAAATTAAGTGTCACAATGGAAAGATGTATGGTTTTCTTATGCCTTTATTAGTTCTAATGGCCCATGGGAAGGAATTTCTACTTACTTTATCACTAGTCTTCTTGCTACATCCTCTCATCATGATATAATTTGGACCATTGCTAATTTTAATAAAAAGCATGCAAATTTCCTTCCCTATAAAAATACTATGTCTGCTCCGCAAGTTGCCAAGTTATTCATTAATATCCTATTTCCTTATCATGGGTTTTCTAAGGTTATGTAATTTGATCGTGATGGCCAATTTTGCAATTATTTTTTGGTAGCTCTCTTTAAAAAGTAAGGTTCTATAATGGATTTTACTTGTACTTTTCATCCAGAGAGTAATGGTTAGACTAAAGTGATCAACATTACGATTATTTTCCTTCTTAGATCCTACACAATTGATCAGCCTAGTAATTGGGACCAACAACTACCTATACTTCAATTTGCTTACAACTATAATACCCCACATTCTACAACAACCGGTAAAGCTCCTTGCAAAATAGTTTATGGGAAGAAATTGCATATCATTATATGATTATCATTACTCCCACTATAGAATCTTTGGCTATTGACCTTAGAAATATTTTAGAGGAAGTTACTAAAAAGATTAAGCAAGCTCAATTGAGGTATACAAATCAAGTTAACAAAATACGTAAGGCTATTAAATTTTAAGAAAATGGTTTATTTTGGTTAAGAATTAAAAAGAGGAGTCTTCAATTCATTAAAAATCATCCAAAATTTAAGTTAGCATGATATCATGGCCTATTCAAAATTGTTTTCAAGATTAATGAGAATACATTTAGATTGGGCATTCCTCTTCACTAGTAGATACAAACTTCTTTTCTCATTAGTCTATTAAAACCATTCAAGGGAACACCTCATGTTACTCCTCTAGTTGATGACTCACCTTTGTTAGAGGCTAATACTGAAATTTTAGTTCTTGAGGCAGTCATTGACCATGACTTCATTACTACCCAAACTAGAAACTAATAAAGGCATAAGCAAACTATACATTTTCCCATGGTGGTGCTTAATTAGTTGACATGCAATGCATTTAGATACAAACTTTACTATGTCATGCTTCATAGTAGACCAATAAAAATTCTCTTTGCATGCAGGTATTATAGATTAGATACATCTATGTCCCATATATATATATATGCGGATTGATGCATTTTAGTCATAGAAACATGTCTAAAAGTTAAACTAACATGCAGCTTTGTTTGATAATATAAAAATCCATTCAATAAGACTAATTATCAAAGATAGTAGTATTAGCATTATAGAATCTTTGCTAAATAAAAGAGAAATCTATATTAGAAACATATGTAGGGATCATTGCATCAAAGGTTTGAATTTTAACAATAGAAATATGATTTAGATATACATTTTGTATTTTATCAAATCCAAGGTGATGATGTGATGCAAAATTTTTGTGTGGCCTATGACTTAATGTATCTACAACAACATTAATATGACCTAACTGATATTGGATCGTAGGGTGAAAATTTTGAATGAAGTCCATTTCATGTGTCTATCAAAAACTAAGGATTGGTTCTCAATAAATGTTTAATGGCTTGTTGATAACTTTTTATGAGAACTTCAAACCCCATTAAATAATGTTTCCAAATATCCAAAGCATGAACTATAGCTAATAATTCTTTATCGTATATACTATAGTTTTGTTTAGATAGTTTTAATCTACTGCTTTCATAAGCAATAGGATGATCATTCTACATTAAAATAGCTCATATGCTGGAACCACTAGCATCAATGATGACAACTAGGAAGAATGGTTGTGAAAAGACGGGCAAGTGAAGTATAGGTGCATGGGTCAAAAGGTATTTCAAAGTATCAAAAGAGTTTTTCTCACTAGGAACTCAACAAAAAACAATATTCTTGTGCAACAACATGGTTAAAGGAAAAGCAATCAAGAAAACAATTCTTAGCAAATTTTATATAAAACCTAGCTAATCCTAGGAAAGATAGAACTTCATGCACACTCTTAGGATTAGGGCCAGTTTGAGTTTTATTAGGATCAATAGTGATACCCTCAACACAAACTATATGACCCAAGTACTCAATTTGATGTTGAAAGAATAAACTCTTATCAGGATTAGCATACACGTAACTTTTGTGCAATAATTCAAACACAATTTGAAGGTGTTTCTTATGTTTCTCTTCTGATTTACTAAAAATAAGTATTATCATTAAAGAAAACAATGACAAAGCCTTGATAATCCAAGAAAACTATATTCATCATTCGAGCAAATGTAGTTGGTGCATTAGTAAGACCAAAAGACATAACAATAAAATCATGATGACCAAACTGTGTGGAATTTATGCACTCTACAGTGTGAGAAAATATTACCATAAGCACTATATTTGTATATGCCTATTAGCACAATGACTTTGCATATGCACAGGCACAATAGATTTACTTTGGTGTATTTATTAGAGAAAAAAATATTATTATTGTAAATCTATTAGAATAGAGTATTTATTTATTTATTTGCACAAAAGCAAGTAATGCACGATGAGAAAAAGCAAGAAACACAAAAATATGCTTTCAATGTATTTGGGGCATAAAAGTTTATTGTAATAATATAAATACATGCACGGGGGAGGCGCTCACCCTTGCATGGGGGGAGATTATACCCATTCTTGTGTCATGCAAGTTTTTAGGTTTTTTTCTCTCATGTTATTTGTTCAATGCTTATTTTATTTGCAATGATTGTTTATCATGGGTGAAAGCAAGCAACAATTTATAGTTTAAATATCCACTCTCTTAAGCCCTTGTGACTATTTTGGCATGAAATGTAATGTTCTACATCTTTAATATCAATGTATGTTTGCTATTTTAATGTGAATTTGGGTTAAAGTTAAATTATGTAATAGTATTTAATTAATAGTATATGTAATTCAATCATTTGTGTATTTAATAGCGATGTATATTAATTATTTTAATAGTGTCTTTGATTTCAGGTTATGTAATGGTCTCAAGTTACAACTTATTACTCAAATATTAATGCCAATCAGCTATTCTAACCAAGATTTGTGTCTTACTAATGCTGACCTTCAAGAGAACCAAGAGGACCTATCGACCCAATGAAGTCACGAAGGATTATAAAGGGCAATCTCATAATATTGGAACAAGTTGGACTATTTGATCTTATAAACACCCCTGATGATAGAATGTGTGAGGGTCTACCATCATGCTCTCTAATGAAGGTTAGAGAGTTTGCCCAGAGAGATTTATGAGAGAGCAATTATTTCAAAAGTAGGCACTCTTATATTAGCCATTTGAGTGAAAGAAGTACCAATTGGAGGCTTAAATTAAAGACTTGAAGTTTTAGTGATAGTACTAGACTGTGAAAAGATAATACAATGGCTCTAGTGACTCTTCATATTAGATATACCTCTTGGGGAATGTCTCCACCACCAAGAGAGGATTTTTGGTCATTCTTACATTGCATTCTCGAAAGAAAGTATGTGAGAGAGTGATTAAGAGAGGGAGATATCCATTTGATATCAAGACATTCTATATTTGAGAGATTGTGAGACCTAAGAGAAGAAGCTCTGAAGACTTTATGAAAGATATCATATGCAATTCTATGAGATCATTTCCATTCAAGAGTGGCATGTGGATGTGTTATTTTCCTTGCACTCCCCAAGAGACTCACTCAAAAGATAGAAAAGTGACAAATGTGTTCGGGATCCTCTACATATAGAGAATTTTTCCATGTGTAGATAGCTTGCCAAGTTTTTTTGTTATGCTAGCCAATGGGATGTGTCAAATTCCTAACAAGTCAACTACATAGCTAGTTTCACCCAATTAAAATTAATGCTAACATTAATAATGTAAAATCTCATATTAGTAATGTATTATGATTACAATATCACAAAAAAGTAATAGCATCATCATTATCCTTAATGGTTCAGAAAACAAAAATATTGTATTAATGTAAATAAAATGACTCTTTGAGTCCTCATTGTATTTGATTTGAATGAAGTGATTTCCTTGAAACTCCATTGTAACTTAATGTTGAATATTAATATATTATCGTTTAATTGATAAAATTATTCTCTTATTCAATGGTTAAGAGCATTTGTTACATTCTAAAGTTTGATCAAAATCAAATTCTTGTCTAGGTACCTTCATAGTCTCCCACCCAAGCTGAACTATTAGAGAGCAAACTCTTTCTTAAGCAAGTCAAGCCTCCCAAATTTGAAGAAATAGGAAAAAATTTGGAGACCAACATTGTGGTCGATACCATATTTCCAATGGTTAAGAGCATTTGTGACATTGCAAAGTTTGATCAAAGTCGAATTCTTGTCTAGGTACCTTTTTAATCTCCCACCCAAGTTGACCTATTAGAGAGCAAAATCCTTCTTAAGCAAGTCAAGCCTCCCAAATTTGAAGAAACAGGAAAAAATTTGGAGACTGACATTGTGTTCAATACCATATTTCCAATGGTTAAGAGCATTTATCACATTGCAAAGTTTGATCAAAATCGAATTCTTGTCTAGGTACCTTCATAGTCTCCTTCTTAGCCAAGTCAAGCCTCCCAAATTTGAAGAAATATGAAAAATTTTGGAGACCGACATTGTGGTCAATACTATATTTCCAATGGTTAAGAGCATTTGTTACATTGCAAAGTTTGATCAAAATCAAATTCTTGTCTAAGTACTTTCATAGTCTCCCACCCAAGCTAAACTATTAGAGAGGAAACTCCTTCTTTAAGCAAGTCAAGACTCCAATATTTCAAGAAATAGGAAAAAATATGGAGACCGAGATTGTGGTCAATACCATATTTCCAACCAAGGGATGATAGCTACGCTAGAGCTAGTAGAGGAAGCTCGTTCTGTGGAAGTAATGGTGTAAGGATAGTGACACATTTGAGCTTCCCATCACCTAGAAAGAGATCAAGAAAGTTGTTCACAAGATATGTTTGACTCCATCATACAAATTCCTAAATATGAATGAATTTTTCAATTTTAAGAAATAGAGTGTTAATCTTGAAGTGTAATATTCATGGTTCATTACTTTTAAAAGCATGTTTTAGTTGTGGACACAAATGATCAAGTGGCTAGGTTTTGCCAAGGCTCAATCCTCCTTTGAATGCCTAGTTGTTGTCAATACAGCCGAGTGATCTACAATATGGTCTTGTTTGGGTAAAGCTACTAAAAAAAGATCTCTGAAAAGAATGTTCAGACAACTCCTTGAAAAGTAAATTATATAATAAGATTTCAATTGAGATACCAATCCCGTCTATCGTTCATGCAATCCATACGGATGCATCATATTATCCTCCAAGTTTTCGCCCTTGCACTAGTAACAGGGCCTCGAGAATCCATCTTGAGTCATGTAAACTGTTTGAGTAGGACCCGGAAGCACAGAATTTACAGCCAAACCCCCCCCCCCCCCACCCCCGCAACATCCAAGCGTCCTCCTACGATCAAACTAATCCATGGAGAGACCTCTCATGATAGGTTCAGTCCACTTTCCCATCACAGTTATTTAGAACTCCCTTGGATAGGATTAGCAGCCAGCTAGGGGTAGTTTGACACGTTCCTCCAGGAATTTAACATGATTCTTTATACAATACTCTTATGAGAGCTTTGGTCAAACAATCCTTTCACAAATAGTGCTCCTGAAATTTACAAGCACAAACAATAATGTGGGCTGGTGCCCAAAACACCTGCTAAAGTGGTAGAGTTCCTTTTTGACACCTTTTTGAATGCTTAGCATTCAACCATTGGATTTTTCTTGCCTTGGTGAGATTGGTCATGATGTGTTTGCATCAAATCATTGATGTTGTCATCCATATCTCTCACGTGATAGAGGTATTCTAGGTACAAGTCCTCTTAGTTCTAGATGAGTAATCCGCGCTTCATTCCTTGATTATCCTTGCAATAGGAATTGCAACTTGCCTTTAGTAGGTGCTACCATCTCTATTACTATCCCCACAAAACCCTACCTAATCCTCTAGGATTAAATTTTTCGCGTAAGTTTGATTAAATCATCCTAGATCACACTAGGCCCTATTTAGGGTCCCTCCTATCCTCATTATCTCACTCTTTTGATTTCCTTGCAGAAAACATTGTCAACTACCTCATGTACGATAAGAATAACTCTACTATACTTTGGGTGACCACCACTATCATGGGGGTTTTATTTTTCTCCATGATAGGAAACCCTAGTTTGCTATGAATAGTAGCATGCTCTCACCGCCAATGAGTGCGGAAAGAGAATTCAGTAGTCTTATGGGTTAGTCATTAGACAGTGTTTTCCATCATCTTGATAGTTGGGTAACAAATACCACTCTAAGGTTTACCTATTGATTGGGAATCCTTGGGGACAACCTAAGTGAGTTGACCTTCTTACTTGGACAATTTTAAATAGTCTAATTATCTACATCATTATCTCAAATAGATCGAAACTTGTATGTCTTTCAAGTATTCATTATTGTAGATACATTTTTTAATGCTTCAGTGAACACAAGTATCCTAATTCATGCACATTGTAGTCATGGGGTGTAAATGCAATTTTGTGAAGAAAAAGAAGAACACTTTTATCTCCTTCAATTCCTTCCTCTCTACAAGTGAAGCGAAAATTGAATACACTACTTATGCAAGCGAAGAAGAGCTTAACTCTTTGCACATGCAATGAAGCTAGATGCATTTATTTCTTGCAAATATTAAGATACTTAGGATCCTGCCTTGTAATCATATGATGCAAGTCTCCTTCATGATATCTTTGACGTAAAACATCAATCCCTGACAATCTGTATCATTTTTCTACGCACTCAAGTGCAAACATCTATCAATTCCTTTTATCTCTTATGCATGCCAATGTTAGTGCATGAAATTTAATGCTCCAAGAACAAAAACCAATACAAAGTGCCCTAATTTCTATGTGCACCGATGCAAAATCTATTATGCAATTTGTAACGTTCTATAACATGCCTTTAGTGCAATAAAATCCATAATTTTTGCTAAGGTGAATATAAATACAATCCCAATATGGTTTTTAATGCAACATAATTGGCGGCTTACTATCATGAATTTTTGCATGAGTAATTTTTCCTACTTAATGTAATCGATCTGTGTTTATTGTTCCTTTAGGATGATATCTACCAGAATAAAATTTATTGAATGCACCTGGCTACTAAGTGTTGCGGTTCCTTGACCCGTATCTCCATCATTTGATGCAGGATTAGTGTTTGCTTGAACCGTCTTTCACTTTGGAGCCATTGTTTAGCTCGCGGGCCTTCCTCAACAGATGCATGCACGGACTATTATGGAAGCAATGCTCCTTATGAGAGACATCGCATGGGAACCTCTCTCAAGGGGGTTGGAAACTTCTAGAAATTTCCTCTCTCTCTCTCTCTCTCTCTCTCTCTCTCTCTCTCTCTCTCTCTCTCTCTCTCTCTCTCTCTCTCTCTCTCTCTCTCTCTCTCTCTCTCTCTCTCTTAGTGTAGCTTGGCAGGGGGTATCAATTCCTTCCAAGGGGTCTTTATAGAGAGGAGGAGAGGTATTGTGGGAACGTGATGGATCCCCTCTCCTTACCATCCGCCTGGGCGGCCCAAGATGGCTGCCGCCATGCCATCGTTGAGTTGGAAGGGATAGTGGGGGGAGAGAGGTGGCACACCTATGCCCCTCCTCCTCATCATCATCATCATCATCTCCCTCATTGTCATCGTCTCCAACTTCCCCATTGTCATCTCCTACTTCCCCTCCCTCCCACCAGCTGTGGCATCGATAGGGGGGAAAGTAAGAAAAAAATCAAATTATTTTATTTATTTATTTTTTGGGATCCTATGGGATGCGAAAGGGGGGGGTTATTACATCCTTCCCGGGATTGAGATGTCCTCATCTTGAAAGGAATTGGGGGTATTGATGGTTGGGAGTACTCTCATCAATCCATGTGGCATCTTCTTCTAGATAGTCCTTCCACTGGATGAGGTGCTCTCTAAGAATTCTACTCCTTAATCGCTTCTCCCAAATGTTTAGGATTCTATTTGGCCAGGGCTCAAGGACTCCATGGCTTGGCATTATAACTTGTTGATCATTGAGTACATGGCTAGGATTGGATACACATTTCTTTAGTAGGCTAACATGAAATACATTGTGAACCTTTACATTCTCGGGGAGTTGGAGTTTGTAGGCATTGGTCTCTAGGAACTTGAGGATCTTGTAGGGCTTGCAATACCTTGGATTTAGCTTTTTAAAACTCTCCTAATGATAGGGAGTTATTCTTGGGTCGTACATGAATAAAAACCTTATCTTCTTCTTTGAGGAGTCCCTCTTGTCTATTTAGATTTGCATAGGATTTCTACCTATCCTTGGCAGCACTAATACCTTATCTGATGGCCTTGACCTACCCATCCATTTCCTCTAGCATTTTCCTGGAAGCTTCTACCCTTCAGGTAGGATCTAAAAAATTCAATGGAGTATGTAATCATGCCCATACAATGCTTGAAAATGTGCCATTTGAATGCTTTACTGGTAAGAAGCATTATAGGTGAACTCTACCAATGATAGATATTGGATCCATTTCTTGGGTTCGCAGCAGCAATATGCTCTAAGAATATCTTCAATGACTTGGTTGACTCTCTCCATTGGCCATCAATTTGAGGGTGATAGGCTATATTGAAGCATAGTTGAGTTCCAACGGCCTAAAATATCCCTCTCCAGAAGTGAGATGTAAAGAGGGAGTCACGATCACTAATGATCCTTCTGGGCAACCCATGGATTTTGAATATCTTCTTAATGAATAATCTAGCAATATCTAAAGCTTTATAGTTTGTCTTGACTTCAATGAGATGTGCAACCTTGGTGAGCATATCTACTATAACCATAATTGAATTGTATCCTCCTTGAACTGAGGGTAACCCAACAACAAAGTCCATGCTGATAAATTCCCACTTCATTTGAGGAATGTCAAGAGGTTGTAGCTTCCCAGGCATCTTGACATGCTCTACCTTAACACACTAGCAAGACAAACATTCCATGACATATTTGAGTACATCTCCCTTCAATCTTTCCTAGTGGTAGCTCTTTTTTACCATGTTGAGGGTCTTAACATATCCGAGATGACCTAAAAAGGGGGAGTCATGTGCTTCCCAAAGTATTCTCTGCTTGAGTTTCTTTCTTTAGAGAATGCATAATCTTATCCTAAAATAGACAAGTCCCCCATTGATAGAGAATTCTTGATACTTGATCTTAAGTTGGGGTTTTGGTCCTTTTCCAAAATCTCCTTTATCATCTTCAAATATTCTGGGTCATGGTTGGCTTCCTCCTTAGCTAATTCAAGGATAGGGTTACTAGGCAGTGACACCATAGTTGCTAATGATTCCACCATTGAGGGTTCCTCCGTAATAAGAGAGTTGAGAAATGCCTTGCGGCTTAAGGCATCAGTGACCACATTCTCCTTACCATGTCTATACCTTATCTCAAAGTCATATTCTTGCAAAACCTCAATCCAGCGGCATCGCCTCATAGAGGTCAATCTGGGTGAAGATCCATTTGAGGTTCCTGTGGTCCATGACCAAGGAGAACTTGTTGCCAAGCAAATAGTGCCGCCAAAGTTTGAGAGCATGAATAACTGCTAACAACTCCATGTCATGAGTAGCATAATTCTTTTCATGGGTTTTTAGCTTTCTCGAAGAATATGCTATAGGATAACCTTCTTGCATTAGTACACAACCTAGTGCACATGAGCTAGCATCCGTGATAACTTCGAATTCCTTGCTCAAGTCAAGGAGTTTCAAAATTGGAGTTGTCACTAAGCTATGCTTGAGTTGGTCAAAACTTGATTGTTCAATGGCCATCCACACTATGGAAACCTAATTTTTTAGTAGATTTGTGAGGGATGCTGTAATTAAGGCATAATCCTTAATGAAGATTATGTACCAACCTATTAGTCCAGAAAACTATTCACTTCTTTGACAATGGTTGGTGGAGGCCACTCTTGGACATCCTTCACCTTTGTAGGCTCTACAAAGATTCCTTCTTCTGACACAATAAACCCAAGATATTCGATTTGTTTCTTGAGGAAGGCGCACTTTTTCTTATTAGCATAGATCTTGTGTGTCCTCATGGTCTCAATTGCAAAGTTGGGGTTCATGATCCTCCTCTTCCTTGGAATAAACCAAGGTGTCATCAAAAAAGACAAGTACAAAATCATCAAGATATGGTCTAAAAATGTCATTCATTAGCCTGTTAAATGTAGCAAGGGCATTAGTCAATCCAAAGGACATTACTGTGAATTCAAAATGACCATATCTAGTATTGAATGCCGTCTTAGGAATATCCTCATCCTTGACGCGGATATGGCACTATCCCGATCTCAAGTCAATTTTGGAGAAGAATTTTTCTCCCTACAATCAATCAAGTAACTCGTCAATCCTTGGGATAGAATACTTATTTTTTATGGTTACTTGGTTCAGGCCTCTATAATCAATGCAAAGGCGAAGCATGCCATCCTTCTTCTTCTTGAACAAGATTGGAGCCCCCTAAGGAGAACTAATGGGGTGTATGTATCCTTGGTCCAATAGTTGTTTGAGTTGTTCTTTTAACTCAATAGCTTCAGGAATGGACATCTTGTAGGGCCTTTTTGCAACTGGTGCAGCATCTAGCATCAACTTAATCTCATGATCCACTTCCCTAGTCGGTGGTAATTATGTCAATTCTTCTAGAAATACATCCGCGTACTCTTTTAACCATGGCGGCTCTTCATTGGAGTCATCTACCTGTTCCATCTTTTTTAGCTTGATCAAATAGACAAGTAATCCTTTCCTTATCCCTTGAGCTATTCACATTGCCTTGGCTAGCTGGATCTTTTGGTTTACTAACTTCTCCTTGAATTGTAACTAACTCACCTTTAGGATTTCGAAAGGAAACTTGGCCCTTCCCACAATGGATGTGAGCATCGTTGGGGACTAGCCAATCCATCCCAAGTAGGCACTCATGGACTCTTAGATTCATTACCATGAACTTAATAGATGTAGGCTCTTTTCTGAGTAGAAATTCCACCTTAGCAGTTGTCTAGTGCAAGTAATTTCTTGCCCATTTGCTAATTTGACAAGCAAAGTAGGTGCAGCTGCAGTGGATATCCCTAACCTTCTTGCACAAGCTGGTGAAATGAAAGAATGAGTACTACCATAGTCAATCATGATTTTGAATTTCTTGCCTTGGTAATCCAATGGAGTTTGGATCACCAAAAATTGGCGATTCGGCCCCTTTTTATGGAGAGTGGCATGAATCGATGCCCTCTCAATCCCTGCTTCCATGGATGGGTCTTCTTCTTCGTTGATTTCGTTAATGGTGGTATTGGAAGTTTTTGCCCTTCCCATTGCTCCATGACCGCGGCCACGAGTAACCCTGGCTTGCCCACTGAATTTTCCTTGACACCAATCTTCGCCAAGTTTGGGACATCCTCTTTTGAAGTGCCTAGGTTCCTTACAATAAAAACATCTCAAATTTAGATTGTTTCTTTGAGTGGGAAAAAAGTCATCAATTGCATTTGCCTTCGGCTTCTTCCATTGTCCTTGACTCTATCCTTGCGCCCTTTGAAATTAAACCTTCATTATCCCTAGGTTCTGGTATTTGTGAGACCAGGGTCTATTATTCCTAGATTTTGGCTGGACTTCTTGGGAAATGGGTCTCGCTCTTATTAATGCATCCTGTAAATCCGAGGATGCATTGATTCCAATCGAGTGTTCATTGGTGGATTCAGCCCATCATAGAACTTGGAGACTTGTTGGGAAATACTCATTGTTAGGGTGTATTTTAAAAAGGAGACAAATTTTGAGTAGTATGCTTCCAAAGACAAGCCCAACTGTTTCAACTTAAAGAACTCATTCATCTTCTGAGTTTTGTATGCAGGTGGCATGTACCTTCCATGTACTGCTTCTTTTAACTTATCCCAAGTTACTATGCTTTCCGTGACTACTTGATCTTTACACCACTACTTCCACCAAAGCCTAGCTTTGCCACTGAATTTGAGCTTGGCAATCATATCCTGGTTTGCAAGTGTTGTTCCTATTGCATTGAAGTAATCCTCCATGAATTCAATCCATACTTCAGCATCGGCTTCAACAGTCTTCCCTTTCCCATCAAATTTCGATGGTTTGATTTGTTTAATAAGAAACTTCTTCTCTTGTGCCTCTGTCGAGCTTAGTGTGGGAACAAGATTCTGATTCTGTGTTTGGGGTTGTATCTAGTTTCAATTTAAACTTTCGTGTTAATATTGCATTTACACATCTCTTCACAACTTATCTCAATGTGCAAATTATTTTTTATCAATACTGTGCGACAGGACAGATAATCTTAAAATTCTCATTTATCCATAAAGAACCATGAGCCTCAAGTACAATTATTCAAGGACAGATAGAGATAGACTGGGATGATTTTTCTTTCAAGGGATACATTAACGCCAAGTTAATAATTCCTTATTGGATTCAACTAAGGGAAAAGAATAGTAATACGAGTTTGGGGAATGGGTTCTCAAGAAGTGGTAAGTCATGGAAAGTTCAGGAAATCCCCATTTCTAATAGCCATGATGTTTGTTTCACCCCATAACTTTAATTCTATTTGTTGGCAAGACTTTGACCACCTCCTCATAGATGTAGTGAGTTTATTCTACCTGCCGGTGTCCAATGTGTAGGATTGAGTTCACACGCACCTCATGGAAGATAAATAACTTGATCATCTTCAAGTCCTCCAACCACTTTAGCCTCTTCACATTGTTTTGAAGATAGGTAAACCGGTTGGCATCTATGTAGCAGTAACATGCACTCCAAGTCCAATGCCTTTCCGCATACAATGATGAAGGGTTGTAGAGCCGATCTAGGATCCCCATCATATCAATTCTTTTGCAATAACTTGAAGAATACATAGCAGTCCTGAACATGATATGAAATATGAGGAATCTACTCCATGCCTCACAGGTCTGGAAGCAACAACAATCTAAAAGTGAGTAAAAGAAAAAAAATGTTTTCTAGTGAAAACATTACTTCACTCTTCCTAATTTATTCTTAACTTGATTGTTTTATTCATTGGTTTGCTCTGATACCAACTGTAACATGTTCGGTCCTTGACACATTTTAGTAGTCCATCAAAAGTCTGATATAAAAGTTGCTGCCTGGCACTCCCATGGAAAGTCATAGGGTTTGTTGGATAGTGAATCCTGAGTCTACTCTACGATGAAGAGTATCGGCCAACCCTGCTAGGATCAACCTGAATCTTTCTAGGTTTCTAACGGTCAAGCCATACTACAGCCTTCTAGCGTCAGTCTCTTTAGACAATCTACTTTATGCAAAACATCTAAATCGAGATGGACTCATATCGCACTTGGTTCAAAGAGAATGGAAAATGAGAGGGATGCATCGCTCGACCTCTCTACCTGTAGGGTAAAGTTCCATTTTGGTCCCCTAAAACGATATGAGCCAAGGTTCTACCCTACATTATCTAAGGTCAATACGTCCTCATGATTTGAATGTTGAGAAGCCTCCCAGTTCTCTTGAACCACTTAGCCATAGGACGAACCCGTCGGAGGTTTTTCCCACCCGCTTCTCTTGATAGCTTTAGTTTTCCACTTACCTAAGGGCACATTAGTGGTAACACGTTCAAGTAGCTTCCTTAATTAACTCATTAGTCACATGTTCCTTTACATAATTTTATGCACTAACACAAAAACAGTTCAGACAACTCCTTGAAAAGTAAATTATATATTAATATTTCAATTGAGATACAAATGTCATCCATAGGACGATTCCTGCAATCCGTAAGGATGCGTCATATTATCCTCCAATTTTTCACCCTTGCACTAGTAATAGGTCCTCGAGAATCCATCTCAAGTCGTGTAGACCATTTGAATAGCCCCAGGCATCCAAGTGTCCTCCTACTATCAAACTAATCCACGAGGAGACCTCTCATGATAGTTCGGTCCACTTTCTCGTCACGGTTATTCAAAACTCCATTTGATAGGGTTGGCAACCAACTGGGGGTAGTTTGACATGTCCCTCTAGGAATTTAACATGATTCTTTATACAAGACTCTTGTGAGAGCTTTGGTCAACCAATCCTTTCACAAATAGTGCTCCTGAAATTTACAAGCACAAACAATAATGTGGCCTGGTGCCCAAAACACCTACTAAGGTAGAGTTCCTTTTTGAATGCTTAGCATTCAACCGTCGGATTTTTCTTGCCTTGGTGAGATTGGTCATGATGTGTTTGCATCAAATCCTTGATGTTATCATCCATATCTCTCACATGACAGAGGTATTCTAGGTACAAGTCCTCTTAGTTCTAGATGAGTAATCCACGCTTCATTCCTTGATTATCCTTGCAATAGGAATTGCAACTTGGCTTTAGTAGGCGCGCTACCATCTCTATTATTATCCCCATGAAACCCTACCTAATCTTCTAGGATTAGAGTTTTTGCGTAAGTTGGATTAAGTCATCCTAGATCACTCTAGGCCCATTTTAGGGTCCTTCGTGTCCTCATTATCTCACTCTTTTGATTTCCTTGCAAATGACATTGTCAACTACCTCATGTACGATAAGAATAACTCTACCGTAGTTTGAGATACCACCACTATCATGAGGGTTTTATTTTTTTCCATGATAGAATATCCTAGTTTGCTATGAATAGTTGCATGCTCTCACCAATGAGTGTGGAAAGAGAATTCAGTAGTCTTATTGGTCAATCATTAGACAGTGTTTCCATCATCTTGATAGTTGGGTCGGAAATCCTTGGGGATAACCTAAGTGAGTTGACCTTCTTACTTGGACAATTTTAAATAGTCTAATTATCCACATCATTATCTCAAACAGATCGGAGCTTGTATGTCTTTTAAGTATTCATTATTGTAGATACATTTTTTAATGCTTCAATGAACGCAAGTATCCTAATTCATGCGCATTGCAACCATGGGGTGTAAACGCAATTTTGTGAAGAAAAAGAAGAACACTTTTATCTCCTTCAATTCCTTCCTCTCTACAAGTGAAGCAAAAATTGAATACACTACTTATGAAAGTGAAGAAGAGCTTAACTCTTTGCACATGCAGTGAAGCAAGAATTTACTGCTTTTCATGGATGCATTTATTTCTTGCAAATACTAAGATACTTAGAATCCTACCTTGCAATCATATGCCACAACTTTCCTACATGCAAGTCTCTTTCATTATATCTTTGATGTAAAACGTCAATCCGTGAGAGTCTGTATCATTTTTCTACTCATTCAAGTGCAAACATCTATCAATTTCTTTTATCTCTTGTGCATGCCAATGTTAGTGCATAAAATTTAATGCTCCAAGAACAGAAACCAATACAAAATTCCCTAATTTCTATGTGCACCGATGTGAAATCTATTATGCAATTTATTATGTTCTATAACATGCCTTTAGTGTAATAAAATCCATAATTTTTTCTTAATGTGAATATAAATGCAATCCCAACATGGTTTTTAATGCAACATAATTGGTGACTTACTATCATGAACATGAATAATTTTTCCTACTTAATGTAATTGATCTGCATTTATTGTTCCTGTAAGATGATATCTACCAGAATAAAATTTATTGAATGCACCTGGCTACTAATTCTTGCGGTTCCTTGACCCGTAGCTCCATCATTTGACGTGGGATTAGCATTTGCTTGAACCATCTTTCGCTTTGGAGCCATTCTTTGGCTCGGGCCTTCCTCAACAGGTGCGCACACAAACTATTATGGAAGCAACGCTCCTTACGAGAGACAGGGCATGGGAACCCCTCTCAAGGGGGGTTGGAAACTTCTAGAAGTTTCCTCTCTCTCTCTCTCTCTCTCTCTCTCTCTCTCTCTCTCTCTCTCTCTCTCTCTCTCTCTCTCTCTCTCTCTCTCTCTCTCTCTCTCTCTCTCTCTCTCAGAGGCTCTCTCTCTCTCTATCTATCTCTTTCTCTTGCATAGACTCTGTGTGTGTGTGTGTGTGTGTGTGTGTGTGTGTGTGTGTGTGTGTGTGTGTGTGTGTGTGTGTGTGTGTGTGTGTGTGTGTGTGTGTGTGTGTGTGTGTGTGTGTGTGTGTGTGTGTGTGTGTGTGTGTGTGTGTGTGTGTGTGTGTGTGTGTGTGTGTGTGTGTGTGTGTGTGTGTGTGTGTGTGTGTGTGTGTGTGTGTGTGTGTGTGTGTGTGTGTGTGTGTGTGTGTGTGTGTGTGTGTGTGTGTGTGTGTGTGTGTGTGTGTGTGTGTGTGTGTGTGTGTGTGTGTGTGTGTGTGTGTGTGTGTGTGTGTGTGTGTGTGTGTGTGTGTGTGTGTAGCTTGGAGGGGGGTATCAATTCCTTCTAGGGGGTCTTTATAGGGAGGAGGAGGGGTGTTGTGGGAGCGTGATGGAGCCTCTCTCCTTAACCTCCACCTGGGCAAGCCAAAATGGCCGATGCCATGCCATCATTGAGTTGGAAGGGATAGTGGGGGGAGGGACATGGCACACGTGTGCCCCTCCTCGCCATCATCATCATCGTCACCCTCGTTGTCCTGGTCTCCAGCTTCCCCATCATCATCTCCTACTTCCCCTCCCTCCTGCCAAACTGGCAGTGTCAACAGGGGGGAAGTAAAAAATTTTCAAAAAAAAAATTTGGGAGGGGGGTCCTATGGGATGCAAAAGGGGGGGTTATTGCATCACAACATGGATAATGTGCATGGACCCTACATTCAAGAAGAATTCATGAGTCTACATGTAGTCAAGAGCAAACGTCTCTTACTAAGTCAAAAATCATGATAGCTTGGAGAATCAAGTAGACTACTTGGATTTAGGTAGGTTAGAGATTGTTATTGTGTTGAATTAATACAACATGTATATATTGCAAATTATTTGAAAATTTCTTTACGTAACATGTTGTGTGTATTCCCTTCAAAATTTAAGTATCTATTGCAATATTTCTCTTTTATAAAATGTATTAAATCTACAAGACAAAAGTTCTGGCTGATGTTCCTTTCATTGTCAAGAAGGCCTTGCATAAAGACTTTGAGTCTATGCATACATCTCAACCTCCTTTCGTCTTGGGTAAGCTGGATAGGGATGCTTTTGGGGTTGGTAGCATGTCAGAGGCCATGAATATGATGTAAAAAATCATGATGTATTTGCGGGACTTTAGTCGGGCTAACTCAAGCATTGCAACAGAGCTTCAAAGTTTGCAGGATCAGCTAAAAATAGAGAAGATGAGGACCGATGATTTGGCTCAGCAAAGCAGCTTAGGCAAAAAATAGCTAATTATAATGCCTTGTTTGCTCAGCATCATGAGCATGTTTTAGAATTGCAATGGGTGATAGAGCACAACAAAATCTTAGTTCATGTCTTTGAAAAATGGACAGAAGAGTTGAAGTCTCAGTGCTCAGATGGTATGCATCATTTTATAGATATGTATGGGTAGGTACAGGTTGATTATAAATTGTTGATGGATAGATTTTATCCCTTGAAGATGGTGGAATAGTATATATTACAAAATTTGGATGTTGATGTTGATGGGTCAGTGATGCTGAAGTTAGAGTATGAGGAACTTCATAACGCTTTGGTTTTGGAAGTGAAACAATCATAGCTGAAGGTTGCTCAAAACTTGGATGCTTTGGTTTCTTGTCCTTTTGCTATGTGTAAGGATGTTTTTATAGTAGATTAGCCAGTTGAAAATCATGAAAATGAAGGTTACATAAGATATCTATGCTAGAAGAGAAATGTCATGATTTGGAGATCAGATTGTAGGAGGCTTTGGAGGCCAAGAGGAACAGTGAGGATTACATAGGAAGTCGGTAATGAAGTGCATAGAGAGTTTTAGGAAATGGAAGGTGTTGTATCTACTGGACATAATGGTCAGTCTTCTCGAGTGCAAATGTCATCTTCTGGGACATCATAGTTTATGTTCATATTTCTTTTTAGATCCCCGTACTATCATGATGCTACTTCTTTTTTTATATTTTTACTTCATCTATCTTTTTGATTGACCTTAGAACTTCTTATGCAACTGCACAAGAGGATTATGAATATCTCAAAGGAGCTCTAATCATGATAGCTCAATGTGACCTTTGTTTAGAGGTGCAAGGCCTCTGGCAGAGTATAAGTATGTTCTTTGTGTCATCTAGTATCTTACTTTATGCTTGTGGATTTGGGTCATGCATGTGCCATCCATTAGGCTGTGCCGAGGTGTTAGGGGCACAAATCCCCAGGACTTGAATCCCAATAGTTTCCTTAGTTTCTTACTTTAATATATGAATATAGTCATTTGAGATCAGCCTATGTAAGTGTGTCCATAAATGTCCATGAGACATGTTACCTATATGTTAGGCATTGATTATGGTATGTAGGTGGTTTTATTCTGGATTATCAACCGTATTGGATTCTAAATACAAAGATTGGACAACGCCATGTCTGTATGGTCATTGTTGATCTCAATATTTGTGTCATATTCTTTGAGTGTCTGAGTCTTTGTGTATGAGTTATAAAATCATAAATGCTTTCAGTTATGGATTTTGGAGTTTGTTCAGGGATTATGTTTGTATTTATGTCCTATATTTCAGCACAATCATGTGTTTATGTATTCTCAGCTTTAGTTCTAGATGCCTAGAACGAAAGATCTTCAACTTTTCTCAAAATTTGATAGGGAACCATCATAGTGATGAGCAAGATTATTATATCCACCTTCTTTAAGAGAAGCATAACAAGACTTAGATACCTTCAAGAATACCCATTCTCCCTCTACAAAGTCCACATGCATTCGCTTGTCATCAGCATAAGATTTCATAGACTCTTGTAACTTTCTAATATTTTCCTTGCATTGCTTCATTAAGGCCTCCACCTTTTCTAGTTCTTCCTTAGCAATGGGATTTACTTCTTCATGAAATAATGATGAAGGTACTTGAACCTTGTAGCCATATAAAGCCTCAAATGGTGATGTGCCAATACTCATGTGATATGTGTTGTTATAACAAAACTTCGCAAGATGAATTCAATGATCCCATACATTTTGTGTATCATGGAAAAAATATCGCAAGATGAATCCAATGATCTCATACATTTTGGTATCATGGCAAAAGTATCACAAGTAGACTTCCAACCACATGTTGACTCTTTCAATTTGACCATCTATTTGTGGATGGCAAGTTGTACTTGGAGTTAATTTTGTTCCTATGGAAGTGAAAAGACTTTGCCAAGAATTCCCAATGAATTTTGTATCTCTATCAGAAACAACCTTCATAGGTAAACCATGAAGTATAAAAACTCCTTCCATGAATTGATCTGCCATGGCTGAATACTGGACTTTGGTGGGTATAAAATGGGTTGATTTGGTAAGATGATCAACCACAATAAAAATAATATTCCAACCTTGCTTAGGTGGTAGATAATCTTGTAATAAAGTTCATGCTAATATTAGTCCATTTACCATGTGAAATGGATAATGGCTGAAGTAGACCACTTGGCAACAAATTGGAATCTTTATTATATTGGCATGGTAAACATTGCATCACATATTATTTGACATCTTTCCAAAGTCCTTTCCAATAAAAGAATTTATGGATCTTATCAAAGGTTTTAAACAAACCAGTATGCCTTGCTAAAGGAGAAGAATGCATCTTCTGTAAGATCCTTTGATTGGGAAATTCAAATTCATTGCCTTGTTGTAACTTCTTCATGATGTTGGTTATTTGCTCATCTAGCAAATACTATTCTTGTATGTCTTGGATCTAATCTTTGTAAAGAGTAGAAATAGTATAAACAGAACATGCCTACATCCTAGATGATGCATCTACCACTATAATATCCTTGCTTACCATACAAGAGATCTCAAAGTCATAGCTCTGTAATGTAGCTAACCACCTTCTTTGCTTAGAAGATAAGTTAGGCTGTGAAAGAAATACTTCAGCAGCACACTTAGTGATCACTTTTGACTTTGAAATGGTTGCCATAAATGTAGTGATGCCACTTCTTAATGGCATGAAGTATGGCTAACATTTCTTGCTCATAGACATGGAGTTCCCTTTCTTTGTCATCCAACTTTCTATTTTCATAGGCAATAACACCATATTCTTGGCATAGAATAGCCCCAATACCATGACCACTAGCATTAGCATAGATGGTAAATTATTTGGAAAAGTATGGGCACACTAAAATAGATGCTAAAATAAGGAAACTTTCCAGCTCATCAAAGCTCTTTGTGACTGTAGCATCTCAAAAGCATCTTTCTTCAATCTATCAGTGGGAGAGGAGCTCCTACATGGGTATAACTCTACATGAATCTTAGATAGAAAGAGGATATTCCTAAAAATTCTCCCAATGAAGTGGAATTTTGTGGTATGGGCCAATCTTTGATATATTGTACATTCTTTGGATCCACCCTGGTCCCTTTTTCACCCACAATATGACCCAAATATTCTACCTCATTGGACATAAAAGTACCCTTGATTTCCTTTGCAAAAGATTTTGCTGTCTCAATGTGAGATGGATTGCATGGATATGCTATAAATGATCCTCTCTATTCCTATTTTATATGAGAATATCATCAAAGAATACCTTGACAAATCTATACAAGAATGGCTATAAGACATTATTCATAAGAGCCTAGAAGGTAGCAGGTGTATTGGAAAGTCCCAATGGCATAACCGAAAAGTGGTAGAGATCCTTTTTTATTCTAAAAGTTTTATTGTACTCATCACCTTCCTTCATTCTAATTTGCTGGTAGCCTGACCTCAAATCAATCTTGGTAAACACCTTTGCATCCTTGAGTTCATCCAGCAAATCATCAATGTGGGGGATTGGGTACCTGTTCTTATTAGTGCTCTTGTTGAGGTCCCTATAATTAATGCACATCATGTAGGATCCATTTTTCTTCTTAACAAGTAGTACAAGAGAAGCAAAAGGTGACTGACTAGGCTAAATAAACCCCATTTTTAGCAAGTCTTTAACCTCTTTCTCCATTTCTTCTATTTCATATTTTGACAACCTATAAGGGGGTTTGTTGATAGGTTTAGTATCAAGTGCCAAATCAATAGGATGGTCCACTTGTCTCTTGGAAGGTAATGATTTAGGAGGCTGAAATATGTATTTAAACTCTTTCAAAAGTTTACATAAATATGGATCATGCTTTTTAGATAGAGAAGATTTCTGATTTTTATCCACCTTTGAGAGGAGAAGTGTGAAATACAAGACATTGCATTGATTTCTCTCTTCATCTTCTTTTTGTTGATTACTTCCACTTGTTTTATCTCTATACCATTAAGTGTTACTTGTTGCCTCTTCCAAGTAAGCTCCATAAACATCTTATTAAGATCCAAGGAAAATTTTCCAATTTTGTTAGGCCAATGTAGTCAGCCAATAATGATGTCTAGGACAATCAAGTCCATCATATAATGGTGCAAGACTGTGATAGCTCAATGGATGTTTATAGGCATATCTCTTTGCTCAACTATTGAGCTCCATTTGTCACTTGTACCTTCAATGAGGTGTCCATCTCTTGAGGTATTAACTTCAACTCAAATAATGATTTGGCATTGACAAAGCTATGTGTGCTTCCCGTATCAATAATAATATGAGCAACCTTAGAATTGATAATGCCTTTGAGACGAAGTGTATCCTCTCCTTTTTTACAATGCATTCAAGCATGTTGGTATATACAACATAGCATGGGTGAGCATGCAAGAGCTGAAGAATTATCCGCCTGTAATCCACCTAGATCAAATGGAAACCTACTGACCGCCGACTCTAAATCCTCTTGTATAAATTGATCATCATGATCATACACTTCATCACAAGTCGGAGCTACCTCATCCTATATTAGGCCTTCCTCATGGGCTTCATCTTCATTTGAATCTTCTATGATCATCATATAAAACTTTACACTATTAGCTTTGCACTTCTGTTTATGATGAGGTGACCATTTTTCTCCACATTTGAAACATACTCCTTTCAGCTTGTCATTAGAGAAGGGCTTATTACTAATGGTATTGGGTGACTATTTAGCTCCACTTTTCTCTCTCTTCAAATCCCCTTTTGGATCAACATTATACCTAAAGTTGTTCCTTTATTTAGAAGTATATGTTGTAGGGTACGTAAGAATCTTTCTGAAAGTGTTTGAAGCCTTGTTCTCATGTCTACAAGCCTCTCTTTGCTACTTGAGCTATTGTCCAATACTCATTGGCTTATTTGAATGATAAGTGGCTCCTATTTTGGGTTGAAAAAAGCTCACTTCTCTTCTATATTTTTGGCTGTAGTGTTCAACATATTGTAAGGCTACATGTACATTCACAACCTTTGCTACCTCAACCTCTGTTGAAAGGTTTGGATCTAATTAAAATATATACTTATTCAACTTTACTGAATCAAAAAATACCCTCAACATACATCGAAAGGTCTATGAACTGGTTGGAATACTCCTTAACTATAGAGCCTCATTGTCTAAGATCATGCTACTTCCTTTCCAACCTTTATTTTTTCATTGCAAATATAAAAATCTGGGTCATGGCTAATTTAAAGTCCTCCCATGTCTAAAATTATTGCCCAAATTTTCCCATATATCTCCACCATGTATGTGAGTAACCTTCTAAGTGTAAAGCTGTGTAACAAATCTTTGTCTCATCATGGTGTGGATAGAGGGTAAAATACATTTCCAACTTATTGATTCATTCTTCAAGCTCCATTGGTGAGGGATTATCCCCTTTGAATTGTGATATACAAATTTTCTCTTTGTACTCTCTATCATAGTGGTAATGATGGTCATTGTTGTTTAGTAAACCACTTGACTACTAACGTGGAGAGAGATTATCCAATATTGGTTGTCTATGGTCATTATTAAAGGATTGCTTACCATTTTCTTATTGTCAAAAGAGTAATGACCAAGTAAGTTAGCTCCATGTGGTTGATGATTATGATTGGGCTCAATAGGTGACATCATTTCCTCAAGATCTTCATCATACTAAACTCTATTCTACCTTCTTGAGTCTTCATGAAAGTGTTAATTTTATCCATTCCTTGCATTAGGTTTTTTTTAAATGGGTAAAATTGTTTGTAGAAAGAGTCACACCCATGAATTCCTTCTTCTTTATTAGCATGTTGAGCTTTCTTAGACTATTCATGATCTTTTAAAGAGTTAAAATTTGGTCTTCTCCTATTCAATGAGTTAGAATGAGGCTAAACTACTTCATTAACTCTTGAAGGACCACCTTGTCCATAGGTTGAGTGTATAAACTGATTGGATGCCCTTTAATTCACATTATTATTTGGAATTGATGTCCCATTGTTATTAAAAGGTTGAGTGATTTGCCACTTATTGCCCAAGTAATTGAGAATGGTGATCATTTGATCAAACTTAGTGTCCAACAATTGATTATGCTACCCAAACTTCTCAAAGTGATTGACCATTTTTCCAAACTTATCATCAATCATTTGGTTCAATTGAATGATATCCTCATTTTTGCATTCAATCCTATGAGAAAGTTATTGGAATTCATTTGAATCATGTGATATGTTCGCTTCAGACACATGTACCACATCAACTGGGGTCACTTGGCCATTGTGACTCTTTATGTATGTTGCCATCATTCCTATCATTTTGTCCATTATTTGTTGCCCTAATAGATGAATTTATCTCTGCTTGATACTCAACCAACTCTCTAACATTTACTCTTTCTCCTTTGTAATGTCCCCATTACTGAGTTTATTTTAATAAACAAAGTGCATATACATTCCAAAAATTGATTTATGTTGAAAAAAAAATGGTAAAGATTGCACAATTGAAGATAATTGATGATGTATTATATACACTTCATGGAAGGAAGGCTTGGGAAACCCTCCCAAGACAAGCTTATTAAAACTATGTTTGTAACTACAATAACAAAAAGAACTAGCCTAGTGGATAGTCACTTGGCAATTAAGTGAACTTGGGTGACGACATTAACAGGATGGGTGACCTCCCAGGAAGCTTTTTCTACAACTAGTGGGAGCTTTTCGCGCGCAGCCAATGGTGCCAATGAAGCCTTTATAGCCCATTGCCAAATATGCCAAGGCCAAGATGCCAAGGTCTATGACTTGGTCACCACCTTGGTCGTGATGTCACCAGCAACGATGGGATGCACGGTGCTCACCCATATATTCGTAAATTTTTATATTCGCACTACAAAAATGGAGCCCCCTCTCTGATGTCATCAAAAAAGCTAAAAAGAAAGTGTTCTATCTTTACCCCCCCCCCCCTCAATTACTATCAAAACAGGGGTAGAGTGTCATGTCAGAAGAAGAGCCCATGCAGAAGTCTCCCTATTCTTGACATGGCGAGGCTCTACTGCAATCAACCAAGCCTCTCTCTCTCCACACCTCTATGGAAGCACTGCTCAAAAACATCAGGCTTCTTCCATGGCTCCCAAGAGACATCGAGATGTTGGGCGAGGTCATGCTCGGAGACCTCCCCAATGCAAGGAAGTAGTCACTGATTTGCTGAGGAAACTCAACATGAAGCTAAAGCATAAGTGGAATTTACCCCCCTGAATCCATTCAACGCGAAGGACCAGTTATTCCACAACAAATCGAGGTTGTGGTCATAACCCATAATCCCGATGGATGGCCAAACGGAGATAATCAAGAAAGGATTACTATTTTATGTTATTGCTTTTTTGCATATTACGATAAAATGTGGGATAAGTTAGTAATGTTAGAAAAGCCCGAAGGATAATTCTATTACATATATTATGATTAGTTAGAATGTACTTAACCTTACGAAAACATGTTAGTATTATCAATTTCTTTTTAGGAAAGAACGCGGGAATTGATGAGAGGGATAGATTCTATACATCGCATACATTGACAAGTGTGTTAAAAATGTTTTATGGTTATGACTGCTTTTGGATTTGTGAATGATGAAATTATGTCTCTTATGATTTCGTGCTTGTAACAATGGAACGAGTTGTGGATACCAGGTTTGGAACGTTGGGGTCCCCAACCCAATGCTCCCTAACACTCTACGGAGTGTGGAAAAACTCACCTATGGGTGGGGGTCCTATGCTCCCGAGGGAGGTAGGTGTTTTTGGTTTTAGATCACTCGAGCACCTGAGAGGGCAAAGGGTTGAGTGATAAGTACCCCTGCTATGTAGGACGGCTCCTGAGGCTCAAGGAAGCTTAGAGGGGCTCTGAGCCAGTAAATTCCCTGTTGACCATAGACGAAGTGTGATCACATATAGCCCAATCCCAAGGGATTGGAAGGTCCTATATAGTGTCTTTTTACGTAAAGATGGATTTTGTACCACTCTATGGAGTGATGGCTCTACTTGTTATTATATGAAATAAAGTATCTGATTTCTGAATTGTTTGTTATGTGCTAAAGATTGAGTTTAATGAACCCAGTTTAACGGAGTAATAAAAGGAAGTTATTTTTTTATATGTCCAAACAATGTGGTAGTATGCATTTGCTAATTAGAAAACTAAAGCAAACACAATCGAGGAAAGTGGGGGGCGTCGATCCTGACAATCGAACGCCTATGGCTGGGTGGACCTAATAAGTCGGGTAACTTTCCAATACTAGATAGAGCTGATTAAATCATGACCCTCCCAATATCGATAGGATTAGTTACCAGGTTTAAAACCGTTTTAGGGGGCAAGAGCTGAGATTTTACCTTATGGGTAGGGGGATCGAGTTACACTCTCCCCCGTCTCTCTCTCTCTTTGAACCAAGTGCGATGTTAACCTCAATCCTACCTTTGATTGATTACAAAGTGGTCTTTCTTAGGTGGGCGTGAGATTGTTGTTAAGGGTGACTTGTCCACACTTCCCTTGTGAAGTAGAACTGAGATTCCCATGTTCAACTAAGTCCTAGGTTTCCCATGGGGAGACTGGATGGTGATGTGCATGGATATGAATTTTGATCGACTACTAAGAGGACTCCTTCGGGTTTGTTGGAGGAGGCACCTCACATTCTTATTTTTGGCCATTGGAATGGTTGTAATATAAGAAGGTTGCTAGTCAATCAAGAGTTTTATTCCTCCTATCCTTGTATTTATGGCCTCTAAATTAAGCTTACTATGTGTAGATAGGGCATATTTTCTAAAATTACAAGTTGCAATTGGGTAAAGATTCGCATCCCAAATCAAAATAGTATACCCTGCCTAGCTATCCACCATGAGTTGTTTTCAATGAGCACCTATCATAAAATTGGGCATAACTTTTGCTCCACAACTCTAATTGCCAAAATTCTCTTTTAGAATCAAAGCTTGATTCATTTTCTATGTATATAGTTTCTATGTTAAGATCAGAATATATAATTTTGAATTAACTTTTTTGTGCCTATATGGATCGTGACAACTTATAATTGCATTATTTTGTCAAATTTAATCAGGGGTATGCATCATACATCTATGCCCACATGAAGTACCACCTGTGTACCCTTCAAACACCATATAGTCACATATATGTGATCTGTACACCTGTAATTTTTTTAGTGTTCACTACCCTATTTCACTTTGTTTTAGTGCCTTATTTTCCAATGATCTTCAATTCTCTTCCACTCTATCATGAGTGGTCTTCCATAGTCCACCACTTGTGGTGAATGATAAAAAGGTGGATAGAGCACCTAAATGGGCTCTAAAACTTTGAAAGGTATGCAAAGTTTCTTTCGGGTCCAGGTTGTGCATCTATCTCTATATGGAGTCCTAAATTGCAATGGAGAGTAACCTCTCTTTTGTCTTGCTATCTCATTTGGCTTTGACCTTTTCGCCCTATCGGTATTTATATATGGTAGCTTGTGTTCTAGAAAACAAGGATGCTTTGCATGGCTGAAATAAAGCTTTGGGCATTCAATGTGAGATGTAGGAATTTGAAAGTTGAATGAAATGAAGAGAGCTAAGAAAGGTTTACCTTTAGTAATCAGTAACTCACTAATTTACTAAACTCACATTTTACAATTTTCTTAGGTATCTCAATGTATCACAAGAAACCAATATTCAGATATTAGGCAATCACATAAGCAAGAATTTATTGAAATTTTCAGATTGGAATGTACGACTATGCACGTCTCAATCATGAAAGATATCAATGATGGAAATCAAGTTGAAGGTTGGATTCTCCATCATTTCATGATAGAGATTCAATCAATAATGAATGAGCATTAAAATTCAAAGTGGACTAAATTTTTCAATCAAACAAAGAAGGCAGACCCAATTCAATCCCTCCTTCAGCAAAGTTGGCTAAGCCTCAATAATTGGCATTAAAGAGATTAGAAAAGAGTATATGATACATTGTTTAATGCTTGAGATTGTTGTGGCATGTTGAAATGGATCAAACACATTTACAATAGTTGATGGAAACTCTATATAAGCCTTCCATTAAATGAGAGTCCACTTGAAGTCTACAAATAGCTTCAAGAATGCCAATCTTGAACCATTGTTACTTGCAATGACTAAAGATGATCAAATCCCCATAAATCTAAACCAATGCCTTCAATTACGGCTAAAGATCAATCCCAAACTTCAAGAAATACTTCAAGTCTTGATTAGAAATTAGAATCTAAGAGATTGCAGAAATCCATAATTGTCCAAGCATTCAAGAAGAAGGAAATGCTATGAGCCATAGTCTATTGCTTCAATGTTGGATCAATCTTTATGGAATAGACTTTCTCTTAATGCTTTGATATAAAAAACTTCATAATTCCCATTATTAAATCACAAATTGACCAAAATTTTGAAGAATTTTAAGACTGCCCTATTTTTCCAAATTACTGATCAAGAATTCTCAATCTTATCCAAATGCTTCAATCTTGCTTCCTCATTACATGTTAGAGTTGTATTCATGAGGTATCTAGGTAAAAGCCCCATGAAAATTGCAAGAATCAAGCAAGATTTAACTTGTTGTCCATTAACTCCATTACTAGTGTGGGAGTCTTAGCTCAACCACCAAGACCCACGGATTGCTTATTGTTTCAAGCGTTCCAAGCAAGCTCTAATAGTGGCTATCTCTCACCTAGCTGACGGGCCGTCAATCTTACGAGTGTAGTGAGCTTACCTTGATGTCGATATGAGTTGCCTTCTCTCTCATACACGTCAGTAGCTCCACGATCCTTAATGCTAGATCAAGCATCCTCAAGCCTCCTCCATCTCCAAGCTCCATCCACCATAGCTGCGCACGCAAGAGAAAAGAAGAGAAGAGGAGATGGTGAAGAGCTTCACCCTCTTGATTCCTCACTCCCACACACTCACTCTCTCACACTCTCACACTCCCTCTCTCAATAGCATACACAAGCAAGGAGAAGAAAAGAAGAGAAGAAGAAGGAGAGAGCTCTTGTTAGCCACACACCAAAGAATGAGCTTCCATTCACTTTTTGAACTTTATATACAAAACCCTAAATCCCATGGGCACCCATCCCTTTTTTTACATGACCGGCCATTATGGCAAGATCCTTCCTCTATTTCCCTCTTCTAGCCTTATGCCTCTAGCCTACACTCATCTAATATTTTACACTTGGCACAAGAGGGAACCTGGTGCTCTTTTACACAAGTTTTTGGAGTTTTTTTAGGCGCCTTTCATTTAAACTTACGCTTTTGGCCCCATGTTAGATTTAGAGACTGCCTGCATATCTTTGCTCTTTTTCCATCCTCTTCTCGCTTTTTCATTCATTCTTGACTTGGGGTTAACATTACCCCCCTCCGAGACGGGTGCCAGTCCCATGGCACTCTTGGCTGTTGTTGGGGTTTAATAGGCAGTTGGCGAAGCAGTCGTGTGAGGGTAGGGCCATGTGTAAACTCCGATGCTCGTGGAAGCTTGGTAATGAGGTTTATTGGAGAAGCCAATGGATAGCAAGTGGATGACGGGGGCCTTCGAAGTCGATGGTTTGTTGCCTTTGTGATGCCTAGAAGGAAAAGGTGTTGTGCTCTACCTAAGGGGGATGTCTACCTTATTGTGTAGTGTATTATGCTCGTGCTGGTGGAATGGAGAGTTGGGTCTAACCATAGGCTAGCTTGGGTAATATCCCATACTTGAGGACCCCATTCGTGCAAAGGGAGGTGCAGTGCAAGTAGCTTAGGGTGACAGGTCTAACCATAGGCGAGTGGTACCCCCCTAGGTATGTCCTGCCCTTGATAGGCCCTAAGCGTGAAGTGGGGGAGCAAAAAGGGCCAGGGGATTAGGAACGGAGCTAGTCGACCAAAGCCACTAGGCATGCCTAACTTGAGAACCCCTAGGTGCAGTGATCGTGCTTTATGTGGTGCTAAGTGCTTCTGTAAGTGAGTTGTTTTGTCCATTCCGTGCGTAATGTTCCTCTTGCTTTTCCTTTCATGCTTGTTCTTTTTCTTTTTCTTTTTTTTTTTTTGAAAATAGTATTACACCGGTAGAATGACAGCCAGTTTCTAATTCTCCTCATCTGATTTAGGCAGAGAAGGGGGTCGTATGGATTTACTCAAAAATTGATAGCTTTGCATATATCCTTTCAGGTTCATGTTGACATGGAGGGAGGTGGTGGAGAGGAAAGGATGATTGCATCTAATGAACTGGCTATCATTTATATCTTCCAGGAGAGCTAGGAAAAAAGAGGGGAGAAGGCTAGCCCTCATCATTAGATGCGCCATGGCACAGCTATCGATGGCGGTAGGGTCAAAAAAGAGGGGAGGCAAGCCACATTCTTGTGGGGTTGGGTCCTACTTGAGTAATAACTTAAGTAACCTAAGATAATTGCATGTAGTTACAAAGGCTGGATTGGGGCATCAAGAGAAATCCGCGAGAAAATGCGTCATGGAATCATCTAGGCTTCCCGAGTCGAAGAGGAGGGCATGTTCGAAGGAGGCAGCATTGGAGTTGTAGATGATAGGAAAATCATAATGCCCATGGAGGGTGGAAACAAAATCCACACCTACCCTGCGAGGGTACGCCATGAACGTGGGGTTGTTCCTCTCGTAGGGCAGGGTATTACAAAAAGCCATCCAGGCGAGCATGCTGATGTCGCACACCTGCCTCCTCCATAGGGGTTGGCAGTTATATCCATGTACAGTATGTGGTACTTCAAACACCTTGTTTTGCCAAAACTCAGCTTCTTCATTTCCCCAAAGAGTGGGGGTCCTCTCCCTTTCCTCCAACCACTTTTGTCCCAGTCGATTGCCAATCACGATCACCTCCTCCATCACCTTGAGCAGTAGGACCCTCCGTAGGCTGTTGGGCATGAGGAAGCTAAAGGTGGATGGGTCTTTTTCTCTTTCTTGCCCCTCCCAAATTACTAGCTCTGCGTGGAATCCAACGGGGATGTCATCAGGGCACTGTGGGAGGGGTGCAAACAGCTACACGACCGGTTTGGCTCTTAGTTGCTTCCTGGTTTCTTCGACTAACTTTCTCCGTCTTTCCCTGAGTGCGGTTGTCTCTCCGCAGATTGGATCAACCTATTGTTGCTCTTGGACATGTGACAAGGGGGGTTGTGGGATCACCTCTTCTCTGAATCTCCCCATATCAAATTCAAGCTCAACCTCCTCTCCCTGCCAGTCTTCTTGTTGTGCTCCTTCTTCAAAGCCCATTACATCAATTTCCTAGGGGGTTAGGCCAGCCAGTAGCAGGTACTTTCGTTGCTCTTCTAGGCTCAACCTAACCTCCACAGATTGGGGTGGCATCTGCAGCCCTGCATGCAAAGCTCTACGTGTAATGCTGAGTTTTTTTTGTACCACCTCCAACGACTCCTTTTCCTCTAGGCGGGTGGTGTCCATTAGTGTGTTAATGAAGGCCTTTTGATGGGCACTAAAGGCTGTCTGGGCAGATTCTGCTTTACTCTCTACAAGGATCTTTTCTTTCTCTACCAAAGCAAGGCATCGTGCCAGGGTCTTCACCCTTTTTTCATTCTACGCTGGCCATTCTTTTGCTCTCTTGTTCATTTCTTCCATGCTCTCTCCCTGCTTCTGTACCAGGGTTACGAGCTTCTGCTGTTGGTCTTTCAGTTCCCTGCTCATGTTCTCTTGCTCTTTCTTTCCCAAGTGTAGCTGATCGGTCATAGACTCGGTCATAGACTCAATCTCCTTTTGCTGTTGCTCCCTCTCCTGCTTTCTCTCCTCTTCTTTGACTTTCAATTTCTCCATCATTTGCTCGATGTTGGCAGTTTTCACCTCCAATTCCCCATGTTGCATCAGGAGGAGCTTATACTCTCTCTGCATCTGTACCAATTCCTAATTTTCATCCTCCAGTCATTGCTTGTAGCTCTCCTCCATGTCCTCTTTGGCCTTTAATTCATGTTTGAGATCAAAGATTTCTCGTTGCTGCATGGCTATCATGCGGGTCTTTTCGAGCTGGAATGCAGCTACCGACTCCTTTTTCGCCACCAACTCAGCCACAACCATCTTCTTTTCCTCAGCCTTCTCCAGTTGGGAGAGCAGCTCGGCAACATACTCATCGTAATTGGATGGTGGCATCACTATTGTGTGGATTGGAGTGGTCAAGGCCTCCACTTTCTGACTTTTTTGGTCCTATCTCGACTCAGCATCTGCGGCTCGTCTCTTTTGTCTCGTGGCCGTAGTCTCCGTGCTCTTTCCGTGGGCCATTTCTTTATTGATAAAAAATTGCATCCATGGAACGAAGTTGGAGATCTCTACGCTGGTGGGGATGCTATGGGTGAGGGTGGTTGGTTTGGTGGGAGGCACCATGAGGGTAGGGATAGAATGGATAAGAGCCTTGCCTTTGCCTTCAAGGATAGCGGGCGGCATGATTTCTAGTACCTGCATACTGGAACCAGGCCCTTCTTCCCTCAATGGGCTCCAGGCTCCCAGATCATCGACCCTGCTCTGATACTTGATGGACCGGCGTGTGGCTTCGGCCAAGTCCTCCTCCTCCTTCCTTCTCAGTTTCTTTTCTTCCTCAGCAGCTCTTCTTTGCCTTTATTCTTCATTTTTCCTGTACTCTTCCTCCAATTTCTCTTTTTCTTCCTATTCTTTCCTTTTCCTCTTCTCGGCCTCCTGTTTCGACACCTTTTTAGCCTCGTTGACTTCTTCCTTTGCTTTTTCTTCTTCTCCCTCTCCTCGACCTCCTTGAGGGATTCTCTTTTTGCCTTCTCCAAATCCTCTTTCTCCTTCTTGCAGCCTTCATCCTGCTTCTTTTTCTTTTGTGACGTCTTCTTCTTAGGTTTCTTGGCCTACTTTTTGCCTGATTGTTCTCCTTATTCCTACCCTTCCTTATCACTCTCGGTCTTGTCACTAGACCTCTCTTGGTCCTAGTGAGGGGGTGATCTATCAAGTGTTTCTCCTTCTTCTCCTTCTTCTGCACCTTGTCTCTCCTTCACTGCCTCCTAGATGAGTGCAATCAAAATGCTTCCATAGGCGATGAATGAGGCCTTGGACGAGGCCTTCTTTCTTTCTATGGCCTTGGAAGCTGGGGACTCCCCACCTGTTGGTATACTTCCTAAAGCTAGTGCTTTAGCCGCCTGGTCAATGGTTTTGCATACATATCCGTTCCGGTCGACTTCGTGCAAGGTGTGAGCTGCTACATTCTCCAGCACATGCACGCTGATTCGATGGATTAAGGCATTGTAGCGCTGGCTGGAGAAGAGCACATGACATCCTCCTTTTTCGTTTTTAGCATCGCATACACATCCCTCTTCTGCTTCTTCTCTATCTTCGGCTCCAATCCCAATGCCTTCTCCACCAAGGCTAGGTTTAAGTGAACTTGCACCTGTTTAGCATTTTCTCCCCTTCCCACTGTCACGGTGCCACACTCATGGTCAGGGTCGTATGTCGTGAGAGACTCCACACACTTCGTGTGGTCCGGCTCTTGCACAAATTTCTCGAGGTACTTGGTGAGGTTGCATTGCTCAATGACTCTCTTGGCCGCTTCCTCCTTGGCCACCACACCCTCTATGTTATGAATGGTTCTGAACTTGAGTTGGTTGTAGGCGCAAGGATGATGTGGTATTGCGTTCTTTCCTCCTCTGTGAATGGAAGTCAGTGGGCGCGGTCTTGCTGCGACATCTTTTGTTCTTGTCATGGTCCCAAGTTTCCATTAGTGCTTCCAAATTAATAATTCACTGGAAAATTCTTGATTAAAAAGAAAGACTCTATATGTTTATTGAATGAAAGCATTAAAATCCCATCCAATGTAGAATCTTCCCTTCAGACTTTAACTTTTTGCCCTTTATTTCAAAGTTCTCATGCCATTTTTCCTACCTCACTCATTGTTTACATGTTTATGTGTTTCACCTCACCCCCCTCCCCTTCCAGCTCAAGAAGAATCCTTCCTAGGATTGAAGGTTAGGGGGTCAGGGGCATTTTGCAATGGGTCTAGGAGTTACCGGTGTAGGAACCAAGTGTAGAAATTGGGGTTGTACTCTGACTGAGTAGCCTCGCACTCTAGATCAAAAGGTCGAGTGCCCACATGTGTGATGTAAGTGAGAACATCTGTTAGAAAGTCACCAAAAGTGACGCGGCTGGCAATATGTAGCTCTTCCTCAGTTAATAGGCGATCAAGGTAAGGGTGTCCTTTGATGTGCTCTTCCAAGGGTTGGCCACAAAGAGTGGTTAACACTCTATACGAGGTTGGCACGACGTAGGTGGGGTCATGCTCCCCTATTTTGATTGCATAGCACTGCTCAGTGTTTGTCATAACTTGGCACCCTTCAACTTCCCATTGCAACCTAAGAGTGTACCAGTGCCTCAAGAACAGGGATTCAGTATCAACAAGTTTTGCTAATTTTGCAATTTCTTGGTCGGTGAGCAGAAGTGGTTCACTGATCATATGACGTGATGAGGCGTTGTTTGAAAGCTTGCTCTTTAGAGATCTCACTGTTGAGCAATTCAACAATGGAGTTAGTTACTTTTGCAAAGGCAAGTTCAAATGTCTCCTAAGAACAAGGCATCGTACAAACTTCGGCCGCAAAAGGTCGGCTCAAAGCTAGCTCTCTGAAAGTGGCATCTAGTCATCTAATGCAATCAATCATGTCATCCCCCATATCTTCGGCTAGATCTGAGGCCAATGTCAAAAATGATTTTCACTCATAGGAGGGTTTAAGACGTGCTGGTGATTGGGGTTTGACAGCACTAGAGACTTTGATAATGAACAGTTGCAGTTGCGGCTTTTCTTGAGGTTGCGGTTGGACCTCGTGGAATAGGGCTGGGGAAGTAGCAACTACATCCGATGGACTGCTCCCTTCAGAATGGATCATTGTAGTCGGATTGGCTCTAGCAGGTGATGGCTCATGTGACGATGTCTGTCGTTTGGGCCGATAGGCTTGTTTGACTCTCTTGGGCATGTGCGTGGATGAGCTTGATGGATATGGGTCTGGAAAGTGCTATGGCTTATGGTTTTGAGGTTCTATGGGACTTGGGGTGGTCAAGCTTGAGTGTAACAATGCGAACTTGCCTATGGCGAGGTGGATGCGATGTAGCTCATAATCAATGTTGCAACAAGTTTTCTTTTTGAAGGTTCGCCCTAGCAGTGACTCCGTGCCTGCATCTTTGGCGTCGGGCAACACGTAGAAGATGATTGGTACAGTCTCTAACTCGATAGAAACCGCGGCCCTGCACTTGTCAAGAAGTGCATATGAGCGGCTCCCATATGGGCTTAATTTGGCATTAGTGGGTTGTAATGGTGATTTGCCAAGTTGGGTCCAATGATCGTGAGTCAAGACATTGAAGTCTGCTCCCTCGTCGATCAAGGCATTGAAGGTGCATGTTCGCTTGGCAGTGACCGTGATGTGCAGGTATGCAGGCTCTACGGCTTCCTCATCCTCCTCGTCGACTTCAGTGATTGTGGCTACCCGCCCTTTGACAGGCGGTTCCAACATTGGTGGCTCATGCAAAGGATGCGTGGGAGGATATTACTTCTTGATGCGACTGCCATTGAAGAAGCCTATTCCCTCACCATCTAGCGTCTCAAGCTCGACGTTGCCCCTTTGACTGATTGCATGAACTTTGAAAGGTCCAAGACCCCTTAACTTTATTTTTTGCTTATGCCCCTTAACTCAGTATAGGAGCACTAAGCCACCCTGTTCGAAGTTGTGTTGCTTGACGTGCTTGTCAAACCAGCTCTTGCGTCATGCCTTCTCACATATGAGCGCATGAGTGGCTAGAAGGCGAGTCTCCGAGAGGCGTTCGAGTTCAACTAGGTGTTGCATCCATGCCTCCTTTCCTTCCCATCACTCCTAAAGTGCAATTCTCAGGCTAGGCACGAAGAATTCTACAAGGAGAATTGCTTCGGTTCCGTAGGTCAACCTAAAGGGGGTCTGACCGACAACCGTTTTATAAGCCATGCAATAAGCCCACAAGGCTACCATCAGCTTATTATCCCAGTCTCTGCGTGAGGCAAAGACTACCTTGGTTAGGACGTTGACAAGAATCTTATTTCGTGGATTTAGCCTGGCTGTTTGCTTAAGGGTAGTATGGAGAGGATTTTCGATGGATAATTAAGAAGGTGGATAGGAGATGCGATATCACTTCATTGATGAAGTGTGTGCCCTAGTCACTAACTAGTTCAATGGGGCAGTCAAATCGTGAGATTACCTGCTCCCACAAGAACTTGGCTGTCATTCGAGCATCGTTCTTTCATGTTGCTCTCGCCTCTGCCCATTTCATTAGGTAGTCCGTGGCCACAATGATGTATTTGGCATGTGAATATTGTGCAGGGGGTCTGATGGGTCCTATGAAGTCGATTCCCCATTTTTTGAAGGGTTGTTATGCAATGATTGGGGTCAACTCCATTTGATCCTTTCGAATCCGAACCTTTGTCCACTGACACTCATCACAATGCTTAACAAATCGTGCTGCATCACGAAACAGCGTTGGCCACCATAGTTGAGACTACAGCACCTTGCGGGCCGTCGTGTCTTTGCTAAAGTGTCCAGCACCAATTCCACTGTATGCCTCTGAGAGCATGTCATGCATCTCATGCTCGCATATGCATCTACGCAGCAATCCATCTTGCCCTAGGCGATACAGCTGGCCTGCTATCAACTGATAGGGTTGGATCTTGAGAATGAGTTGCCTCAGTCTTACCTTCTCTATCGGTCGTTCAAGTAGTCCGTGCTCAAGCACTTGGACTATGTCATCTGCGCAATATGGCATTAGATCGGCCTTGAATAAATCTCTCTCACTGGAAAGGTTGAAGAGATGGGCATCTGGCAATTCATCGACAATGCCTTCTCCAGCGGCTTCTCCTGTAGGGATGCATGACATATGGTCATCCATGTAGTCCTGCTTTCCCTTCCGTACAACCACGGAGAAGTCAAACTCCAAAAGCAGAAGGGGCCACCGAGCTATGCGTCCTGTAGCGCAAGGTTTATTCACTAGATATAGCAAGGCTTGATTGTCCACAAAAAAGATAAAGAGTGTAGCCAATAAATAATGCTGGAACTTCTTCACAGCAAACACCATGGCCAAGCCCTCTCTTTCTGTTGTCAAGTAGTTCATTTCCATATCATGAGTTGTTTGCTAGCAAAGCTCACTGGATAATCTAGGTTGTACTCGCCAAGTTGGCACAACACTACCCCCACAGCAAATTTAGAAGCATTGATATGCACATGGAAGGTAATGGTCCAATCTAGGGCTCGTAGAATTGGTACTGTGGTCAGAGCCTTCTTCAACTTTAATATGCTTGTTGGCATGCTTCAGTCCATTCAAAGACAATCAATAGCTTGTATAAAGGTCTGGCTATCAATGCGTAATTTAGCACAAACCGCCGATAGTATCCCATATGGCCTAAGAAGCATCGGACTCCCTTGTAGTTGATTGGGGGTGGAAGGTCAACAATAACCCTGACTTTCGAGAAGTCGGTGGCAATGCCATTCTTCGAACACCATGTGGCCTAGGATGCATCCATGCTTCACCCAAAATTGGCATTTCAAGGAGTTTAAGGAGAGATGATATAAGCAACACCACTCAAAGACTGCTTGGAGTTTGTCTAAGTGTCCCATCCAGGTCGAGTGAACGAAAAGTTCATCGACAAAGACTTCCAACTCTTTGCGAAGCATGTCTTTAAATATGGTGCATATGAGGCATTGGAAAGTGGTAGGGGCATTAGTCAACCCGAAAGGCATGACTATATAAGCAAAGACGCCCCACTCACTGGCAAAGGCAGTCTTATGCCTGTCAGCAGGATGCACTTGCACTTGATTGTATCCTGAGTAGCCATCTAGAAAACTGGAGGCCTCCTTGCCCGCCACTCTTTCAAGCATGTGCTCGGTGTATGGCAATGGGTAATTGTCCCTTCTAGTAGCAGCGTTCACCTTCTTGTAATTGACGCACACTCTAATTTTTCCGTTTTTCTTCATCACGATGACTATGGATGATACCTAGTCCATGTGCTCAATTTCGTAAATGAATCCTACTCTCATTAGCTTATCAATTTCTTCATTGATAGCATGAGCATGTTTTGGATTCATTGGGTATGGTCGCCACTTCACCGGCCTTGCGTCTGGTGTCATGGGTATATTATGAGTCACTACACTCCCATCTACCCCTTTAAGCTCTTCCAAGGACCAAGCGAATACGTCTACGTACTCTCGCAAGAGAGCGACAAGACTCCTTTCTTCTTCCTCGGTCAAGTCATCGGCAATGAAGGCTGGTCGAGGCATCTCCCCTTCCTGGGCTAGGTTCACCTCCTTGACCTTGGGTGGTCCCTCGATTGGTTCGCTCGTCTGCCCGTGCCGTTTGGCAACCAACAGGATCACTACCCTATTTTCTTTCTTGAATTTTGTAAATCTTTTAGGGAGGTCCCGCGGTTTTTGTTATTCATTTGTTCGTGTATCCCTGGATTGTTTCACCCTTTCCTGCTTCAACCGTTTGCGCCTCAAGTGAATGGGTAGGTCCCCCTTGGTGCGTCGGGTCTTGGGAGGCCTAGGTATTTCTGGGTCGCTATCCGAACTGACCTTCGACTCAGAGTCGAACTCCCCGTCTTTGCTAAAAGAGGTGGTCTCCCCTGGTGGTCGCAACTCAGATGGTGATTCTGTCCTAAGCACTGATATCGTTCTTGGTTGGGCTAGGCATGCTTGCTCCAAGTCTCTGGCTCCTACGTGTTATAACTAGGCACGATCACAATCCATACACATGACACCTCGCTCTATCCTGAAGACACTCTTTTTTTATGGCTTGGATTCTGCCCGTATTTGTTCTATTTCATGTTCCTCAGTGTCGTATTCTACGGTGTCTATCTCACCTTCACTTTCGTCACTAAAGGGGCAATCTTCGTACTCGTTATCAAAGTCCTCTACGTCAGACTGCTCATCATCTCCTAGGGCTTGGTATATCTCTTGTCGTTGATTCGGGACTAGGGCCCAGTTATACATAAGGTTTAAGTCACGCACCCTACTCCATTGCCACTTGGATTCGCCTAATAGATCCTGGAGTGGTTTGAAGTTTGCTGCTGGATTGTCAGCTAGCTTGTCTGTTAAGTATTCCAGAATCTCATGGAGTTCTCTTTTGTTGTTTGGCACTTGGAAGGTGACGTGCTTAGGTCTCCCATGAAGGGTTCCTGCTAGCATGCATACTCATATGCCTCATGATCCGAGAACGGCAGGTCAATTGTAGCAAGGGCATGCATCCAATCCCGCTCATCCTCTAGGCATGGGATATACTTGGTCAAGGGCCCATAAGATTTCTTGACTTGAGCGTTACCCTTGAGCATCGTGGAGATGGCATCCAAGTCGACTAGTGAGGTCTTCCAAGTGTCTATCTCTACCCTCACGGCTTCCATTTGGTTGCCTAGGAAGATTAATCCATTACCCCAATCTTCGATAACTTTGGCATTGCACATCCAGGGTCGACCTAATAGGATATCATAGTCCACCCCTTTCATGACTATAAAGTCGACAAAGAACTGGACACCTGCGATTTTCACTGGCCAATTTTTAAGTACCCCGAATGGCTTCACTCTCATGCTATTTGCTAATGTGACATTAAACTGAACGGTCTCGACAGGTGGATTTCCCCAAGTCTGAAGTACTGTGTGGCTCAGCATACTAACCCCGGCTCTCGTATCCGCGATCCCCTTTCTTGTTGTGTCGCCTAAGGCTAGGACCGGTAATATTGCATGCATCTCGATGCCTTCCCAAAAAGCGTTAATGTGCAAGGATTTTGGCACAGAGTGCAGTGTTAGACTCGATATTTGTATTTCTGCATCATGGTCATGCAGATCAGTAGTGTGTTCTCACGACCCCTCAGCCCACTCCTTGAGGTCTTGCCATAGGGTGGGATGCTGCTTAAGCAAGTCTCCCAGGCTTAACGTCATAGGGGTGGTCACTAGTGTGGTAAGGAGGCTGTTGGTTGCTTGTCTCTCTCCTAAATCGGATTGTCCTGGCCAATGACCATGACTAATTTGCGGGCTTGCAGCATCAAGGCTTGGCCTAAGCGGTGCTGCTTATGGTACAGTTGCATCTCCAGACTTTGGTCGAGGGGGTGAGACTGGCGTGCTTATGCTGGGGAGATCATCAATCTCGTCCTCTAGGATGGGCTCAGCGTCCCTTAAGTGCTCTTGGGCCTCTTTCACCCAGTCCTTCACTTTCTCCATGGCCTCTAGCTGACGCTTCGCATGTGGGTATTCCCCCACCTTGGCACTTCCCTTTTCGACTATCTTAGGGGCTGAAGTTTATGCCTCTGCGTCCATGACCTTCCTTCCAACAGGCAGAGTTGTAGCACTCTCAGTTTTCAATGCGATCTTAGCTTCCGACTTCTTCTTTCTCCTCCTATGGCTCTTCTTCCCTACTATCGAGGCTGAATTGAGGTTGCTAGGTCCTGGTAGTGATATGATGGCTTGCTTTGTCTGGGCACGGGTCATGACCTGCAATGGGATAAGTGTGGCCTCCCCATCGAGGTTCTCAATACCAAACAGCCCCAATGGGACAGATGGTACGTTGGCTAAACTTAAAGAAGGTTTTCGCTTTGGGCAATCGACGAAGAGATGGGTGATTCCGCACTCAACGCACCTTAGGTCAGCTTTGTCTCTATTCTGCTACTCCCTCTTAGGGCAATGTGATGAGACATGACTTGGGTGACCATAAGTCCAACAGATGATTGGATCCTGCATCTGCCCTCCTAGGCCTCTACCTCGTTCTCTCCTTAATGCCATCACCAGTACTGATCAATAGTCCATAAGGACTGCGTTGCCCTCATCGTCATGAGAGACATAAGGGTATAAGTAAGTCTCTTCCTCATTTGGCTCTTCCACGTAGTGGACTGGAGCATCACTCGATAATGGGTCACATAGGGACCAGGCGGTCTAGGTATGCCTGTAGGGTTTATGTCCATCCTAGGAACAGCGGGCTTAACGTCGTTAGGCGTAGGAAGGGCCAATGGGGCTCCCCTTTCGAAGAGTGGCTACAGTCTATTCACTAGGTAAGGCTAGCTATATGGTTGCGAGTACGGAAGTCTTCTCGGCAATCTGCAATGCGCGATGTCGTGACCGAACCTACCAAGTTAGCGCAAGGTCTCGACCTAGGGTCTTGACACTCGGCTGGAAGTGGTTTCTGCCACAATACACGCATTGAATGTGTGGGTGCGTTGGTCATCTCAACATGTCTCGCAGCTTGGCTATCTCCATCTTGACATCAACTAAGTCTTGGTTTGTCTTAATGGCCTTCCCCTTATCTTGAGATGATGGGGCCGGTCGTTCACTAGAGGCTGACGCTCTCCCTGAACTCCGCGAGTTGGTTTCTTTTGAGTTGGATCTCCGCTCTTTCAGCTGATCATCAACTCTGATGGCTTCCTCAAAAACCCTAGCTAGTGCATCTCGTTGCAAGCTCGAGTTGCCTACCAAAGCCTTACACATTTCCTCGTTTCGAATTTCGCTAATGAATACAGTTGAAACTGCTCTTTCAGTCGGTCATTCGCCCATAGGGATTCTCTTGAAGAGACTCCTCATGTGGGTTACATAATCGTAAATGTCCTCATTCTCCTTTTGCTTGACATTCATCAGTCATAATAGCAGATTGTTGGAGTATCCAAGCTTGGCAAATCTCTTAATGAAGAGATTCTTGAGGCCATTGAAATTGGCTCGCTCTGCGGCATCTAAGCTTGTATACCAAGTCCTACCCTTGTCACCTAAGTAGAGCCCAAATGCTTGAGAGTGCTGAGTCAGGTCGCTAAGGCCGTTGGCTTCGCAGACTTGCTCGAACTACTCTACAAAGCTGTATGGATCATCGTGGGGTTAGTACTTGTCGAGCTGCTTTGCAACTATTGGGATTTTAGATTGGCTCTTAGAGCCTTGGGTTGCTCCTAATCCTACCAGCAGTGATGTCGCCAATGCTGCGGCACTTTGCTCTGTTGGCGGTGTTGTCTAGCAGTCACTTCATAAGAAGCTCGCTCAGCATTAAGTCTCCTTCTAGGGCCCTCTCGTGATCCGTTCGATTTCTACTGGCTAAGATCAGCACCCGCTGCACCTCACGCAACTCCGTGCTTTGCTTTTGGCTCCTAGCCTACTAGTCTCTATTGTATTCGACTATGCTTTGCAATGCCTTGTGGGCTAGCTTTCTCTCTTCTTCTAAGTTTGCAATGATAGCATCTGCTGTCTGGACGCGGTGCTCATACCAGGCGTGCTGAGCAGCCTCTGGGAAGATGCCTAAGTCGAGTTCCTCGTTAGACCTGCGGTCTGAGCTTTCTTCTGCCATAGTCGAGTTCTCGTGCTCCACCAAGCTATCGATCAGGTTGAGTAGGTTTGTCAAATCCACTTCATTGGCGCCGCTTGCTTAATCCTACTTCGCATGTTGATAGTTTGTCTATGTCTTTGGGTTCTCTCCTATTGGTGGGTTCCTTGAGTGGTTTATCTGAGTGAGTTCCTTGACTTATTAAATACAGTCCTCAATTTATCTCCACTCAGTGTGTGTGTTCCTTCCAGTGCACTTGTGCTCAATCAGGCTTTTAGTTTTCCTTAAGTGTACTTCAAGTGTAAAAACTCAGGGTGAGTGTAGCAAACAATCTCTAAGCGTCTTACGCACTTTCTGTGCAGTAAACAATCTCTAAGCATCTTATGCACTTTCTCTTTGTCTTGGGCCTGATAGGCTTTATCGATCAATTCTCTAGCCGTCTCGATGAGATTTAGGGTTTTTCTATTACATTGCCTTGCTCGATTTTGGGTCCAATCAGGGTTTTATGGCTCAGCGGGTTGCCCCTAGGTCTCTCGGTCTCACGACCACCTACTCAAGTTACTAAGCGGTTGCGCCTTACGATTTTGTCTATTCCGCGCGCCAGAATCAAGTTCTGAGTGTCAGGAGGGCTTGCAACAGTTTGCACTGCTGAGCTCTAGCTGAGTCAGGTCAAATTTTTGAAAAGTTGAGACAAATTCACACTCGTCCCGGTGGCTCGGATGGGCCGAGGGCCAGGTCGGGGTCATGGGCCGAGGGCCGATTAGGGCTTCCGGGTCGAGCTTGCTGAATGGCAGGGCCGAGTCTGGGACTTGGCCCAAAAACGACCGCTCGGACTGATCGAACGCGGCTCAATGAATGCCGCGCGATGATGATTTCGATCAAATCTCACGATTTAGGCAATCACTCCAAGCACAAACTTCCAGATCCTAACTAAGGTACCAAGGGAAGTGATTGGTATACCTGAGGTGAGTAGTAGGCTCTCCGATGTGACGAGATCAACTCTCTCTCTCTCTCTCTCTCTCTCTCTCTCTCTCTCTCTCTCTCTCTCTCTCTCTCTCTCTCTCTCTCTCTCTCTCTCTCTCTCTCTCTCTCTCTCTCTCTCTCTCTCTCTCTCTCTCTCTCTCTCTCTCTTTGCAATGGTTGCAAATGAGCTCTCCCTTGGCCTCTTGGCTCTTAAACCCCCTCCCGGGTAAGGTTTTGATGCTCCCAATCACTCACTTGTCGACATAAGCATTCCAAGCAAGCTTTTTGCCATTTTTTGCATGATTTATGCCATGGTTTGCCTTGATTTGCAATGGTAAACCCTACCCTTTCCCAATTCGATTTCCTAATCCTATCCTATTCTAAATGCAACAAGAATCGAAAGCAACAAACTGAAATGATTTCTCCATGTTTTCCAATCATCAAACTAACTAACTAACCCAAAATACTTACTTGTTTCGAAGATCAAAACACCTAAACTTCCTACCTATCTCAAGCTCCATTTTGGGGATGAATCCCTTACTTCGATGCTCGATATGAGGCGCGCAAGCACTCAAGCTTGAATCCATTGGTCCCGGCAATGAAACCAAAATGTGGGAGCCTTCGCTCAACTGCCAAGACCCATGGACCGCTTATTGTTTCAAGCATTCCAAGCGAGCTCTAATGGCTATCTCTCACCTAGCCGACGCGCCGTCGATCTTACAAGTGTAGTGAGCTTACCTTGATGCCGATATGAGTTGCCTTCTCTCTTGCACACGCCGGTAGCTCCACAATCCTTGATGCTAGCTCAAGCATCCTCAAGCCTCCTCCATCTCCAAGCTCCATCCAACATAGCCGCACGCGCAAGAGAAGAGAAGAGAAGAGAAGAAGAGAAGAGGAGATGGTGAAGAGCTTCACCCTCTTGATCCCTCACTCCCACACACTCACTCTCTCACACTCTCACACTCCCTCTCTCAAGAGCACACACAAGCAAGGAGAAGAGAAGAAGAGAAGAAGAAGGAGAGAGCCCCTGTTAGCCACACACCAAAGAATGAGCTTCCATTCACTTTTTGAACTTTATATACAAAACCCTAAATCCCATGGGCACCCATCCCTTTTTTTACATGACCGGCCATTGTGGCAAGGTCCTTCCTCTATTTCCCTCTTCTAGCCTTATGCCTCTAGCCTACACATATCTAATATTTTACACTTGGCACAGGAGGGAGCCTAGCACTCTTTTACACGAGTTTTTGGAGTTTTTTGAGGCTCCTTTCATTTAAACTTATGCTTTTGGCCCCAGCTTAGCTTTAGAGGCCACCTACGTATCTTTGCTCTTTTTCCATCCTCTTCCCGCTTTTTCATTCATTTTTCTGTCTTCTTGACTTGGGATTAACAACTAGGGTTTGAGAGAAGATTCAAGGGAAGGAAATGGATCAATGTCTGAAGAATAAGGTAGGAGAATGCTTCCAAGAGCTTAAGGAAGTAAAAGCCCCATGAAATCTTGAAGAAATTTATGAAGATTCACTGCTATCATGAATCCTGAGCAAGGAGGAGATAGAAAATCACCATAGACAACCTTCAAATTGAGAAAGAGTATTGCCAGCTTGTTGAAGAGTCTTCCATTGATGCGAGGGATCAAGTTTGATCCTAGAGAGAAATGATAAGTACTAGAAATGACTGCATGTAGCTGCCCACAATTTTTTGTGCAATTTTTGTTGATCTTGATTATCTCTCCATGTGGCTAGTATGCTCTTGCTGTTGGTCACAATGCTGTTCTAAATGCTCCTTGAGGATGAGGAGAATGACATTGTGCACTCAGAGGAAGAAGAACTTGTTATGGAGAAGAAATCTAGTTGAGATTTTAGCCATGGAAGCTTGGGACAAGCTAAGAGAGAATAAGGAAACCCTTGATTAGCAAAAAGTAATCTTGTTTAGGCTTTTCCTAAACTCTATTAACCTTGGTTAGTCTTGGAACCTTCAAAATGGACCTCTTCTTGTCCAACAACTGCCAAAATATCCAACATCTTGCCATTTCTTCTTCATATATTCTCCAAGAACTCCAAAATTAGTAAAGACTAAACCTTGACTAGTTAGAGTCTAAATTGTACCAAAACCTGTAACAACCGAATCTTGAACTCCAATTACCATGGATGGTGCTAGTAACCAAATCTAGGCTTGAAAATGACCTTTCCAAGTAGGGAAAAAAAGAAAAAACTTTAAGAAATATAGTAATCCACTTATTCTTTTTCGATGTAAAATTCATTGGTCTGTAATGGGATATCATAATAGGTAATTTTTTTGGTAAGGCTCTGATACCATTGAAATGAACTTAGCCTACACTGGATTAAAATAGCAAGAAAACCAAGAAATAACAATTGAGACAACTAGCCATAGCCATGCCATAACTGAAAATGTATTAAATCTACAGCACAATGAAGCCATAGCTAGTTTGAATCAAAGTACAATGAGAATCATGGATGAGAGGCTATTGCAAGAAAACCACCTCTTGCTATGGTGGGCATTGAGTATTCACCTTCAATGCTGGTGGGGAAGGCAAGAACCCTCAAGCTCCGAGAAAATGGAGAGTTTACAAATGTGCTAAAAGATTCTTACAACGGCACACTCTTGCCTTTTACACTCTAGCCCCAATTAAGCTAATTTCCCTAAGCTAAAGGATATTAAAAAAATTATTACAATTTCCTATATATACAAATCCATCTGTCACTCTAGAACTTATTCCTTGCCTATCATTCCTAACTTTCTTGAATGGCAAATATTTAACCAATGGTTGATGTAATTGGTGGCAAACAACATGTTGAATGATGGACTATACTATTCTTATACCTAACAAGCTTGAGGATAAAATCTCTACACAAAAAGTTAAAGGGATGCTTGGTTGCTTTTTGAGGGATATGCATGATCCCAAGCTACAAAAGTGCAATAAGGCATATAAAGAGAAGGGCATAGACAGGGAGTAAGTGTAGTTGGATGTTGGATTGGTCATGGTCATTTTCCTCATATGGGGATATGCTTTACTTGGAAGCTTTCATTGGGGGAATTTCTAGGGATTTTGTAAATGGTCAAGCTTCCTACTAAAGAGAATGTAGTGAATGAGAGCATGGGTGTAGACTTCCAAGTCTTCAACCTTGTTGAGGTTTTTATGGACTTAGAAATAATTGTATTTCTCCTTGATATGGAGACTTTGATAGTATACAGCACTTTTTGGACCATTGATGAGTTTGAGGCCACTAGATGTCATGAAGTAGTTACCTTAGGTGCACCTTCCTCCCCTCCTTTTGCCCGCAACACATACACACTCTCTCTCAATGAGGACAATTCTAGTTGGCTTGAGAGAACATCCAAAGAGAGAAAGTAATGAGATTGAAGAGGTAATCACAATGTTTGTTTATATTTCTTTAGTTGATCCTTTGAAGACTAATCATTTTAATTATTTTTTATATATCCCATCTTAGATTGATGATTTTTCTAGTTTGCAAGGAGTTTGAGGACCCTTTGGTAAAGATTTTGTCTTGGCTTAGTACATTGCAAGAATCTCTTCTTGGAATCCTATAATAGTTCATGTTGAGTTTACTCACAATGTTCATGCATAGCTAGCCATATTGAAGATGGTCCCTAGGTGCTTCTACGTCTCTATCATTAGCTCAAATGTCTACAAGGTCATCCTTGATAACAAGGAATTGGTGAGGCATGTTTTGAAACACATTTGTGTGGTAGAGTTGCAAGCTTGATTGCATTGGCCAAGGCCTTTGAGTAGGTGGAGATAGAGTACTGGATAGTGTTTTGGTATGCCAATGGCAATAGCTAAGATGCGTCAAAAGTAAGCTATCGATTCAATCAAGAAGCTAAAAAGATGTTATTCACAATTGTCTATGGTTTTTGTAAACCTATGTGGGTGCATAGTACCTATATTAACAACCTTGTACATCAACTTGGTAACCTTGGAATAGAAAGTATCTTTTTGTATGCATGATACTTATTCCATGATATAGTTTTTGAGTTTTTAAGTAGCTTGTTCCTCACATTTTAAGTATTAAGCTACTTCATTTACTTATGTTATGTATTACAAATTATTGCTTCATGTATCTATAATAATATATTTTTCAACATCTATAGTTTTGTTGAAGAACTATGGATGGTGCATTGCATCTGGAGTGGCCCAAAACCCTCATTGAGGGTTGAGAAACATAAAAAATATATGTCTAGAGCTCAAATTATGGCCTACAACAATGTGCAAGAAACTCCCTACCACAACACACAATGGTGAAACCCTACACACCTTTCAATGCCATTACTTGAGCTTTGAAAGTTTGTTATTGATTTAGACCTCGATTGGTTTTGGACTACTCAGATTCAATAGAACCATCTAGTTTACCTAGATCTTCACCAAAACTATAGATTACATGGCTATATACCTAGTTCTTCACCAAAATTATAGATTACATGCTTATATCAAATCAAAATATTGAGCATGTTGTCTACAATTCCTTAAATTGATTACCCTTGCATTGGTCATGGAAAGAGGGATGCTACGATAGAAAAAGGCCAAGAATAATTTTGAATCCTTATTGAGTGGACACATAGAAAGCATACTTGAGACTAATAGGATGTAACCCATGTAAGGGCTATGCTACCCTTTTTTACTATCACTATAACATTGTACCTCCTCTCTCTTCATTAATATTAAGACCCATACCAACAAATTTCTCAAGAAGAATTATAAAGTATTAAAATTTCTATCATAGAGCCCTTGTCTCCTAGCTCTTTTTGTTTCCTCTGCCCCCAAATAGCCACCACCCCTCCCCCCCCCAACCATAAGACTAACTATGCTTTATAATCATTGGCAAGTAAATCAATAATAAAATTTTGATCAGTACCATGATATTAAACAACTCATTAAACAAAATGACACTAGCATTGGTCTATAGTCAATAATAAACATAACGAAATTATCTAAACAACCATACAAAGATGGCCAATCCATAGGAAGTGTGCTACAAAAAAAAGTATATTATATAAACATCAATTGAAAAGATTAAATCAATAGGCAAAAGGACTTTAGATCCATCTATCCCTAATCCACCTAGTGAGTTGAATATCAATATGCATAATGGTTACACACTTTTGGTGAGCTAATTGGTAGTATGACCTTCAAGCAAAATTCAATGTGGATAGCTTATCTGATGTAATAAAACAAAGCTATTGAGTTTGAAATGAATAACTATTTTTTGAAAGGATTGTCTTCAAATTGTTTTTGTGTCATGTGATCAAAGTTCCGTGAAGGAACCTTATTGCCTAACAAGTTAGTTAAGAACATGTTTTTATTAGTCTAATTAAATGTGCTAGGTAATTGGATAATTAAGCAACCCTATCACAAAAAGGAAAGTGAGAGGGTGGATCCCCCATGGATCCATTCTTATGGTAGGGTAGCCTTGATGAGCTAAGAGATTTCCCTTAGAATGATAGATAATGAGCAATTACAAAGGGCTAAATGTTGGCCACCATAGGGAAGATTATCGTAGATTTTAACCTCGTGTCATTTTAGGGGGTCAAGGTGAGGCTTTTCCATATGGGAAAAGGGGTCAACACATTAGCTTCCCCTCATTTCTTAGCCTTTTTGAACAAAGTGTGACATGAGTCCACTTCAATTTGTGTTGATTTGCACAAGCAATTATCCATGACTAATGCTAGATAAACTGTTACGTGAGCTAACCTTAGCATTATTAAGTGACTCTTACGTGAGCTTAACATTATTTAGGAGCTCAACTTTTAGGTTGATCCTCATGGGAACGGGACATACCTTCCCTTGCAAAGTATACTCAAGTGATCCTAGGCAACAAAGTTGACAATATTCCAACAAGGGAATTCTAGATGGCATCACCTAGGTCTAGGCAACCAAAATTGTGCCATCAAGGGCATGGTAGATAGGCATGTTACAATAATGTGATAGCACATTTTCTAAGTTGCAAGGAATTTCTAAACACTATAAGGCCTCAACACAACATATATCTATGCTCACTAATCCTACCCTTGAGGGGGTTTTCTAATGCAATCCATAGAAGATCTATATTATGTACAACTCAAACAAGTTGTTCAAGAAAAGAACAAGGACCCTAAGATGTGATCTAGGCTATCATATAGAGGGTGAGTATTTATACGTTTAGAATATGCTATGTATCCCAAAAGATTGGGAATTCAGGACAAAAAGCTTATAAGAACCTCATGATAAGCCCATAGCTAGACATCTAAGTTATTCAAAGACCTTAAATGCAGTAAGAAGGAGCTACTTTTGGTGTTATATGAGCTATGATATACTTAGACATGTCACTTAGTGCCTTTGCTACCAAAGAGTCAAAGTGGAAAGGGTTGACCTACCATGCAAATTGCATCCCCTTGATATCCCCCAAATGAAGTGGAAATTTATCAATATGGATTTTGTATTGGAACTTTTCATTATTCAAGTGGGCTATGAATCTATTTTAGTCCTTATATATGTGCTTCCAAAATTTTCCCATGTATTCCCATTAAAGCCTACCTTCAAAGCTTAGGGTATTGCTAGGCTCTTACTAAAAAGGAGATCTTCCAACTTCACAATTTACCAAGGAGAATAATGAGTGAACATGAACACTTTATTTACCTTAAGGTCCTAGACAAATCTTTTTCCAACAAAGCCTAGCTTTGCTTTAGTATGGCATATCATTCTCAAATTGATGGGAAAATTGAAAGGGTAAATCAAATGATTGAGGACATACTTAGAGTTTATTGTAGGATAACCTAAATGGTAGATTAAATATCTAACCCTAGTGGAGATTGCATATGATGCATCATATCACGAAGCATTGGAATGATTACTTTCCAAGCAATTTATAGTCAACATTTCTTGTCTCCTTTAACTTATAGAATCCTACACTCAAACCATCCAAGAGAATGTTGGAAGAGATGCAAGGTCAAGTGAAGGCAAGTCGACATGATATCAAAGCTACTCAAAAGCACCAAAAGGCATAATAGGTCCAAAGAGATTCCATGGTGCTCTAAGTTGTAAGTCCCCCATTATGAGGAGAAGCCATGTGTGAGCATAGACATTGGTTAGGTCCTGACTTGTATGTCAAATGAGGTCTATGTGACCAAATGGCAGAAAGGTAACCATTGTGGATCTAGTTGTTAGGTTTGATAGAGTAGTTTCACTGGTAGCAACTCAAGGCACAATGCATCAATTTTCGAGGTATGGGAGTTATCAAGGACCCCTATTTTGGGGTCCAAGGGCCACAAAAGTGGCCCATGACTAGGGGGGTCTCAAGGGGACTATCAACCCCCCTGAGACAAGGGTCTAGGGACAACACCCTCAGCCCGAATGCAAAGGGAATATTCCTTGGCCAACTAAGAAAGATTCATAATATGGTCAAACATGCCGACTAGACTATCTTCCCATGCTATAAAAAGAAGACCCCTCCAAAGCCACCATCAATCTATCTTTCACCTAGTTAGAGTTTTTCCAACTCCCCTTAAGCTCTTTGCCTATCATCTGTCTGGATTGCCAACTATGCTACAAGTGGAAGGGCATGGGTGGACATAGCAATCTTTGTATCAATTCATTTGAAATTAAATGAGTTTTTTGTTCTTCTCATATTTGATGGGTATTCTCTACTCCTTGCTCAGATTCTATCCATTGTGATGTGTGTTTTCTATATGAAGAGTTCCCTATCACTAGGGAAATTTGAAAGTCTGAGATATTGCAATCCCTTCTACAAGATCGTTAAGTATCTAGGAAAGCATGCCTATAAGTTACAACTCCCACCCCACCTTAAGGTTCATGATGTATTGAAAGGTGAGAAAGATTAAAGCTTGCACGAGAGAGCTATGGCAGGAGAGCAAGAGCAAGAGAGAGAGACTCACAATGTGGGAACTCCAACAGTCACAATGTGTGACTGGCCTTCCCTTTATTCATCTGTCACTAAAAGAATAAAGAAAAAAGTGACGGTGACATGCGCACATCGCCTGCAGTGTGCAGGTGTGGGTACTGTCAGTGTAATAATACATGGGCGGCTAGGCGGAGGCACCTTTACCCCCAACAACCTCCCACTTAAAGGTGAATCTGCCCCAGTGAGGAGTGAAAAAAAAAAGATAGTACGACATGTACACATGGACAACAGGATGAGGAAAGACGTCATCTCATCCCACATCCATCAATCTCCTAAAGAAGACAAAGTGCTCCGTAGATAGGCTTTTGGTGAGCAAATCTGCAGGATTCTGATCACTTAAGATCTTGACAAGGTCAATAGATTTGTCCTCAATGACCCCACGTATGAAGTGATACCTCACCTCAATGTGTTTCATCTTCACATGGAAGACCGGATTCTTGGGTAACTGAATAGCACTCATAGAATCTGAATGCATTGTAGGGATAGCATCAATACCAGGTCATGAACCAAACGGCCTAACCATATGGCCTCCTTGCAAGCCTCAATGGCTGCAACATACTCGGCCGCCTCAGTGGTGGAAAGAGCTGCACACTTCTGCACCCTGGATATCCAAGAGATAGCACCTCCAGCATAGGTGAACACAAGCCAGAAGTGGACTTTCTACTATCTGTATGTCTTGCATAATCAAAGTCAATGTACCCCATGACTCCAGTATCTTGGCTGCCATAGCATATGCACATATCTACAGTGCCCTTCAGGTACCTCATGATACCCTTCATGTCATCCCAATGTTTCTTGCCAAGTGTAGCCATATAGAGTGCCACAATACCAACTACAAAGGCAATATCGAGTGGCTATCATGGTATACATAAGACTCCCCACTGCAGATGCATAGGGAATCTTGGCCATCTTGGCCCTCTGCTCATCTATCTACAAACCTTTCTGCGGATCTGCAGACAATCGTCCTGTGATACCTTCACATAAGAAGGCAATGGATAGCCAATAGGCTTCTGTCCTGCATGCGGAAGTGCTCAAGGAATTTATGAATGTACTCCCTTTGTGACAAGTAGAGGAGTCCTTGATGCATGTCACGTGTAATGCGCATACCAAGTATGTGAGAGACATGTCCCAGATCCTTCATCTCAAAGCTCTTCTTGAGCTAATCCTTAAGAGTATCTAGCTTATCATGAGCTTTCCCCACTAATAGCATGTCATCCACATAGAGTACCAAAATAAGCAAAGATCTATCACCGGCTTTCTACGTGTGCAAGCACGGATCCATAGCACTATGGATGTAGCCTTGTGACTGCATAAAAGCATCGAACTTATGGTACCAATCTCTAGGTGCCTGCTTCAAGCCATAAAGACTTTTCTTCAACCTGCACACTAGGTGCTCCCTACTAGGCTCTGCAAAGCCCTTAGGCTGCTCCATGTAAATCTCATCATGCAAATCCCCATGTAAAAATATCATCTTGACATCCATTTGATACAAGTCCAAGTCAAGCTGCACGACTAAGGCCAAAACCAAGCAAAGGGTAGTCATCTTTTTTGAAAATTGGAGTTGAAGGCTTGAGAGAGTGTGCAGCTACCATTCGCTCTAATATCCACTAACTATACCTACACTCAAGCAAACTGCATCTAAGAATTAGAGTAGGCTACAGAGGAATCCTAGTACCCTAGAATAAGAGGCCAATTGAACATTGGTCCTATCAAATGAATCCTAGTACCATGAAATAAGAGACCATTTAAACTAGTTAAGTGCACTTGAGTGATGACATTGCTGGGATGGATGATCTCTTAAGAATTTTTTCCTACAAGTGAGCAATTGCTTCTAGTGTGCAACCAATAACACCAATGAATCCTTTATATATAGCCCATTGTGAAGTATACCAAGGCCAAGATGCCAAGGTCTATGCCTTAACTACAAGCCTTGGAGGGATGTTGCAATGCAATGCCCTAGCTCGCATGCTATGTGTCCATGATCTCTCTTTTTTGCAACCATAATAAATAAAAACTTCTTTGTCTTTCTTTTCAAATGAAAAGAGTACCATGTTTCAAAAATGGAGCTCCCCTCCTGTGTGTGTGTGTGTGTGTGTGTGTGTGTGTGTGTGTGTGTGTGTGTGTGTGTGTGTGTGTGTGTGTGTGTGTGTGTGTGTGTGTGTGTGTGTGTGTGTGTGTGTGTGTGTGTGTGTGTGTGTGTGTGTGTGTGTGTGTGTGTGTGTGTGTGTGTGTGTGTGTGTGTGTGTGTGTGTGTGTGTGGCATCACGAAAAGATATAACTCTTGTAGAAGAATCCACTCTATTCATTGCAATGAAGCTATCCTCTCTCTCTCTCTCTTCTATGATCATGTAAAAGGCCCTATAGAATCCTTCGAGCTCTTCTCCCTCTTTTTAATATGATGTAGAAGCTCTGCTAGATTTTATTGCTCCCAAGGGACCCAAAGACGTTTTGCAAGCTCCCAAGCATGATGAAGTGGTCATTGGTGATGAAGCTCAATTTGAAGCTGAAGCAAACCCTGAAGATGTCTCTGAACTTGTTCAACCTAAAGAATTAGTCATCACATGACAATCCAAAGTGGTGGTCATACCATGTAACAACGATGTTTGATCCATAGAAGATAACCGAGTTTGATAAAGGAAATATTGATTTTTTCTAAATATTTAAAGTTTACATCAAAATTTCATAAATTCTTTAATTAACTTATGTGGTTGCTCATATGCACTTCAATGTAATTAAAGGATAAAACTCATGATATTAGACAAGCATGTAGGATGAGTCTTTTGCTTTCATATTTTTCATTAGCTTAAGTTTTATATGTAGAGCCGATGATAGCACTATACAATTTTTGTAGGATAACAAGCTTGCAACCCAACAAAACCCTTTGTTTCCTTTTCTTATCAATGAAAGCTATTAGAAATTAGCCATACACCATCTACAACCCAAAACCACAATAGATCTCTTGCTATTCCACCCATAGAAAGCAATGCATCAAAGAAACTTGCACAACAATTGGTTTTCCTAAAGTAATAGAAAAAGAAAAGAAGATGAAATCAATCCTTGTCAATCACATGTAGGGAATGTAGGAATTGTACTAGTAGACCCATTTTTGAGGTTCCATTTCCATAAACACTACCATCACATCCAAAGCAACAAAAGGCTTTCAACCCATAGATATTCTCTTCTCTCCAAGTTGCAATATCTAGAGAATAAAACTTTTGTCATAATTTTTCCTATTTTTCCTTATTTAAAGGCTATCCATTAACTCCCTCTCTCTTGCCAAGTGGCAAACATGCTACTAACTACTTAAAAATCCATTCATGGATGCAAATCCAACCTAGCTGTCTAAAAGTCAAAAGGGCCAAAGTGGTTATGCCATGTGGCACTATCTGAGTGGGTAGATGAGCTTGATTTAGGTAGCTAGAGCATCCAATGAGCCAAGTTGGGTGGTGTGAGGTGGTGTTTAAAAGCCAAGAAGAGCAATGTCCTTGGCCTGAGATATGGTGGTGGGCCAAAAAGGATCGGGACTGGCATTTGAGCTATAGGCTTGCATATGGCATCTCAGAAAGATTGCAAAATTGTGTCCAAGCTATAGGCTAGACTAGCATTTGAAGCTGGTTAAGCTATGAAGTTGTTGGCTAACTCCTTGAAGCTATTAGTCATTGTAAGGGCCAGTGCACAAGGGCCAAGTAATGGCTTGCAACACAACCATATCTCCTATTTGTAGGTAAGCTTAGGTCATGCTCAGAAAAAGGATCAAGATGAACGGCATGAGAAGTGAGTGCCAAAAGAAAGGGCCAATGATTCAAATTAAAGAGCAAAAGGTAGTTGAAGGACCACACTGTCTAGATAAATGGCCTAGACAGTGGTGTGCTTCAAGATGAATGCATATGGCCATCCAAGAATATATTGGAGTGGCCAAAATACCACCACAGTGGAGGAGGCTTGATTTCTCTTCTAATTCCCTCCCTTTCCTTGCTATGGACAACAAGCAACCAAACTCCCTTATCTTCCTACCTTTTGTATCCCTTTTTTTCCCAAATTCAACAAATAAAGAACATATAGCATAGCCCCAACTTCCCCTCTTCTCATTGCACCCTAAGTAAGGTCAAAGACTTTGGTTTCTCTTATAACAGGATATCAAACTGAGAACTAAAAGGGTTGTTTTCTTTTTTGTGTTTTTTCAAGGCTTATGATCTAAGGTTTCTATCTCTTTCCCTATCTTCGAAAAACTCATCTCTAGAAAGTAATCAAAGCATCAAAACAATAGATCAATCTCTTCTCACACCATTCTTCCTAAATTATTTCATGCCATGTTTCAATGTTTGCATATGTATTCCATTTTTAATCCAAGATCCTCTTCCATTTTGAATTGCACACTCCTATTCCATTGCCAATGAAGAGGATGAATGCCATAGTAATTGATTCCATTAGATCTTGGCAATAGAACCAAAATGTTGCCATTTTTGTCAAAGCTTCACATGCAACATGGGAGTTCACAAAACACTTATTGTTTCAAGTGCTTCAACCGATGCAGGTATGGTATCTCTCACCTAACTAATAACTCTCTCTCTCTCTTTTGTTGATATATTCGCTCCTCTCTCAATCTCCATGAAAGCAAGAATGCATCAATTGATAAAAGGGCATAATGATCTCACCTTATTACCTTTGCAAGCATTGATGCCATGACTTGAAGGGTTGCAAAAAGTGACTCCATGATTCAAGTGCTACTTCTCAATCTGCCTCCATTGCTCCATAACTTCCAATCTAATACACAAGTACTTGATCTCCAAGAGAAAATGAAGAGAATAAGAAATACATCTACTTCTCCACTCCACCTCTCACCCAAGAAGAAGGGGAAGAAGAAAATAACACAAATTAAGAGATAAGAAGATTAATTAAGAGAGAAGCTTTACATCCCAAGTTCCTTGATCTCTCTCTCACTCTCCCTCACTCTCAAGATGATGCACAAGAAGATAGAGTAGAACTAAGAAGGAAAAGAGAGCTCTCAAGATTCTAGACCACAATAATGAGCTGATTCATTCATTTTCTAGATTTTATATGCAAGGATTTGGGCTTCAACTCAAAGTTGGGCACCCTTCTCTCTTTTTTAGCTCTTTCTCAATCTTTATCTCTTTACACATGATTTTAGATCAATTTCCAAAAGTGAATAGAAGCTAGCGATTGCATCCTTGTCGAGCTATGGATCTTCCTTGCCAACACTGGAAAATATTATAACTTGCACGGGAATTGAGCTCGGCTCCCAAAATAATATTAGAAATAATTATATTGCCATAGTATTAATTGAAAAATATTGTGAACACATGGTTTGAGGGTTTGGTTTCTAAAATATTATTGGCACCTTGTGTATTTGCACTTTACAACCTTTTAGCCTTTATGCTTGTTTGCCATTTACAACTTTCTATGATTACTTTCTACTTGTTTGTTGTTGGTTCCATTTTGCAGTTAATATCATGGGTTGTACAAGCTCAATAACTATGGTAATTGTGTGGACGACGTGGCATATGCAATTCCAAATTGGAAAACTTTGGTGTGCATGTGTTGGTCATCTTAATTTTGCTAATTTGTTGTGTTTATGAAAATATTATATGATGCCTTCATTAGAAACCCTTGAGGCACCTCAAAAGCACATTTATGAAGACTACATATTTGCAAAACTTCCTTTCCAACACCAAAAAATATTACAACTTACACATTTGTTAAGCTTAACCCTCAAATAAATATTTCTATTAGTCGAAAAATATTGTATGCACATGACTAAAGGGATGAATTTCTAAAATATTCTCAATCCCTTGTAGCTTTTTCTTTATTTGCACTTTTATTGGATTTTATCATTTATTCACTTTTGTTGTTTAGAGTTTTTTATAATTACCTTTTGCTTATTTATTATCATGTTCATTTTGTAGTTAACATGTGGATTGCACAAGCTCAATAACTATGATAAATGTATGGAAGACATGGCATGTGCAGTTGCAAATTTTAAAAATTAGGCATGCACCTTTTGGTTATTAAAATTTTTTAGTTTGCTACATATGTAGAAATCTACTATAGTGTCTTCATTTCTTAATCGTAGGACACCTTAAAAACGTCCTCTTTTTCTTTTGGGCATATATCAAGCACTAATGTTGCTTCTCCATTGCCACAACCACCTCCACCACCACATCTTACTCTTCCCCTTCTCATTAGAGCCACAACTAATTCTCCTCTCTCTCTTCTCATATTTGGGGACCAACCACCGACATCTCACTCCGCTCAATAACATTACCACCACTAGCACCTCCACTACACCACCACATCTTACTCTCCTCCTCTCATTAGAAGCACAATTGATTCTCCTCTCTCTCTCTCTCTCTCTCTCTCTCTCTCTCTCTCTCTCTCTCTCTCTCTCTCTCTCTCTCTCTCTCTCTCTCTCTCTCTCTCTCTCTCTCTCTCTCTCTCTCTCATATGTTGGACACCAACCACCGACATCCAGTTTTCCCCAATAATATCCTCTCTCTCTCTCTCTCTCTCTCTCTCTCTCTCTCTCTCTCTCTCTCTCTCTCTCTCTCTCTCTCTCTCTCTCTCTCTCTCTCTCTCTCTCTCTCAGACCCACAATATGCATCTCCCTCTCCTCCCCCCTAAATAACACCGTCTCTCTCTCTCTCTCTCTCTCTCTCTCTCTCTCTCTCTCTCTCTCTCTCTCTCTCTCTCTCTCTCTCTCTCTCTCTCTCTCTCTCTCTCTCTCTCTCTCAGAGACCCACAATATCCATCTCCCTCTCCTCCCCCCCTAAATAACACCCTCTCTCTCTCTCTCTCTCTCTCTCTCTCTCTCTCTCTCTCTCTCTCTCTCTCTCTCTCTCTCTCTCTCTCTCTCTCTCTCTCTCTCTCTCTCTCTCTCTCTCTCTCTCTCTCTCTCTCTCTCTCTCTCTCAGAACACATTAGTAGTTATTTCTCCTTAATTGATTTACATCACTACATCAAGCTTATGTGATTATTCTTTATAATATTATCACAATATTAGTGGTTAAATTACACACACAAGCGATATCTCACTCTATATACATTCATATCTCCCCTTTCTCAATTATTTGCATATATGTTATAATTACATCATGATGTATTAGTACTTCTATTGTGCACACATGAACAAAACGAGATACACTTATACATTCCTCTCTCTTTCTCTCACTCACACACACACTCTCTCTCTCGTGTTGGGGACCAATCATCAACATGTCACTCCCCTTAAAAAAACATACACACACACACACTCTCTCTCTCTCATATGTTGGGGACCAATCATCAACATGTCACTCCCCCCCTTTTTTAAACACACACACACATATCTCACATATGTTGGGGATCCATGACATCCATCTCTCTCTCCTCCTTCTGAATAACAACCTCTCTCTCTCTCTCTCTCTCTCTCTCTCTCTCTCAATGAATTAGTATTTCTCTCTCCTTAACTTATTTACATCACTAGATTAAGCTTATGTACTTATCTTTGATAATATTATCATAGAGTTAATAGCTCAATTACACATGCATATGAGATATCACACTACATATACATACATCCCCCCTCTCTACCTTCTTTGCTCATATTTTATCATTACATCTTGATGTGTTAGTACTTTAGTTATGCACACACAAGCAAACTATAGACATATCTACTCATACTTGTGCACTGCTCTCTCTCTCTTCCTCATTTGATTAGGCTTACATATAGATTGAAGTTATGCATTCGTTTACCTCACAATCTCTGTTTAATATGACTTTGTATTACATCATTACTTGTAGCTATTATTCTTTTAAAAATTTCTTCATTCCAAACTTTAAGAATCAAATGTTTTAATATACTGATATATTTCACATTATATTGCATGAACTTACTACAAAAACTATAAAAAAAATACTAAATTCACAAATGCATTTACAAGTTAGTGAATTACTATACGCAAAGCAAATGAACATATTTATTGCAAACATTAAATATCAATCCATCTCCATTGCTGGAGGGTGAAATGGGTATTCTCTAACAAACTCCTAGACTCCCCTGTGAAAACTTACTAACTTAGTCAAACATGGAAGCATGTATTTCAAGAGGATAGTATTCAAGGCATTTTCTTCAGTCAAATATAGGGAAGCATGTGTTTGAAGAGAATGGTATCCATGATATTTTCTTGAAATATAAATGGATATGTGAAGGCATTAGGTGGATTACATTGCATCTTCTTTATGCTATCATCCACAAATAGTATCATTGTAGGGCTAAAGTATGGCCAATCAATATCATCAAAACATTTTAGAAATTGTGGCTTCACGTTCACTCCTTACCAAAGAATGAGTTGCAAGAACAAATGCACTGCAAGTATCACTTTTCTACGATCAGCCATATTCTCTTTTGAAAAAGACATAAAAGTGTGACATATTCTAAAGAATACATGTGAAATTACTTGCCAGGAATGTGGATCCTTATGTCTCTTGCACCTTTTTTTCTTTAAGTATTTTTGGTATAATGCCTTCTTGTTAGAGGAGAATTCACCTTTAGGTAGTCAAGGAAGATATGACATCTTTGGTACACCTCCTCGTTCCACTGTTGCTCAATCTAGTGATTCTTATATATGAGCCACTCCTCCTTTAAGTGCACATAATCCCTGTATTTCCCTGGCAAAGTTTGCAATATCCCCTTCTTCAATTGCCCATATATGAACCTTCCATTCATAGTTCTATTATTTATAGAGTACATATCGACAAGATACCATTGCAAATATACTTCTATAGAAGAATACCAAGTTATGCCTATAGAGAAGTCTCTATGCTGCTAACTTGTGTGACTTATGAAACTCAATATAATCATCTAGTTTGAAATTCTCTTTATCTCTTACGTGAACTAGAAGAACAAATCTTTGTCCAATTGAATGTGATAGTAGTTTCCTCATTGAGAGAGAGAGAGAGAGAGAGAGAGAGAGAGAGAGAGAGAGAGAGAGAGAGAGAGAGAGAGAGAGAGAGAGAATTATGTGACTTTATTATCATCATCTCTCTAAGGGGACGTGATTTTTCTTTCTCGAACAGTAACCTCTTGTCACAGAGAGAGAGAGAGAGAGAGAGAGAGAGAGAGAGCTTTGAATCACAAATCCCCTCCATCATCTATCTAAGGGACGTAAAAATTTTTGTCACTAGACAAGGGTTACTCACAATCCCTTCTCGGTGAAAAAATTTCACAAGTTGCCTCCATCTCTCTGAGGGGACTTATTTAAAAAAATTTGGCTAGGAAGGGGTTGTTGATCGCTCCATGTTTAGTGAAAAAAAAAATAGAGAGGACGTGAAAAAAAAAATCACGCGAGAAGGGGTTACTGGCTACCCTGTTCGATGGAAAAAAATTTCACAAGTTCCCTCAAAGAAATGATGGAGGAGACTTGTGAAAAAAAAATTCATCTCAAAAAGGGGTTGCAAGCAACCCACTTCTTGACAAGTTGCTAGAAACCCCCTTCTCAGCCAAAAAAAAAAAAGTCAAAGCAAGACACACACACACACACACACACACACTCTCTCTCTCTCTCTCTCTCTCTCTCTCTCTCTCTCTCTCTCTCTCTCTCTCTCTCTCTCTCTCTCTCTCTCTCTCTCTCTCTCTCTTTAGGACTCAATAGAGTCAAGAGAGAAGAGTATATATATATATATATATATATATATATATATATATATATATATATATATATATATATATAGGAAATGAAAGTTTTTAAATAATTTTTTATGTAAAAATAGAGATAAAAAATTACTAGCTAGGAAGATTAAATTATGTGTATATTTATGATATGTTTTAATGTAAGACATGGTAAATTTTGGACTTTATGAACAAAAAACTCCTCTATTTTGGGAAATTTTTTCTCCTAACATAGAAAACCAATAATTAACGTGATGTACAATGGCTATTGTCTTTTACATTGTGTATTTGGAAAAATAAAGACCTTATATTTAAAAAAGTTTCATAATATTGAATTTATAATCAACATGTGACTTTTTAGTTTAATTGTACTTAGGCCAAAAACTTTTAAATAGAGGAATTTGATCTAAGTTGGAGAGAGAGAGAGAGAGAGAGAGAGAGAGAGACAGACATACATACAGACAGACAGAATGTGTATGTGTATTTCAATAAAGGTCCAAAGTTATTAATGTAAGAGAAGCCCAAAGGTAATATTATAGTATTATAGGAGAGAGTTGCTATAATTGTTTTAAACCATAGAGAAAGTAAGTGTGTGTGTGTGTGTGTGTGTGTGGGGTGGGGGGACGGGGTGGGGGGGGGGAAGGGGGAGGGGGGTGATAAAGATCCAAAGCTATTAATGTATAGAAAAGGCCAAAATGTAGTATTGTAAGAGAAAGTTAAAAAAGATTTTTTTTAAGCCACACACACACAGAAAGAGAGAGAGTATGTGTGTGTGTGTTTTTTTAAATATAAAAGTCCAAAGCCATTAATATAGGATAAGTCCAAAGGTAGTATTGTGATGTTATAGGAGAGAGTTGTTAGAAATTTTTAAAGCCACATTGGAGAGAGAGAGAGAGAGAGAGAGAGAGAGAGAGTGTGTGTGTGTGTGTGTGTGTGTGTGTGCGCGTGTGTGCGTGTGTGTGTGTGTGTGTATGTGTGCACGTTTTGGTAAAAAGTCAAAGCTATTAATATGTAAGAAAAGCCCAAATATAATATTATAGTATTGAGAAAAAGAGAGAGTGTGTGTGCATGTGTAAAGATCCAAGGCTATTAATGTAGGAGAGGGTCTAAGGTAGTATTATAAGAGAGAGTGCTAGAAATTTTTGAAGCCAAAGAAGGGGGTGCTTCAAAATTTTCTAGCACTATAATACTACAATTCTACTTTTGGGCCTCTCCTACATTAATTTGAAAAAGGTAACTCTCTATCCAAACTACTTTTCACATTTCTTTCTTTTCTCTCTTATCAATCATTTTGATGAAAAAGAGACATCTTTCTTGTCTCTCATCAATAATTGTTTATACACACACACATATCTCACATCCAAAAGTTATTCTTATCTCTCTCTCCTCCCTCTCTTCTCCATTGAGTTCTAAAACTCTTCCAATTGAAATTCCTTACATCAAAGTATCTAGAATATATTTTTTATTTTAAAGACTAGGCAAACCATTGATGAATTACTTAGCTAAGGTGGATTAGAGTTTGTATGAGTAATAATCTTTAAATCTATGTCTTTAGTTCTGTAATATACACTAGGCAAACCTACCTTGATTGTTCTCTCTATGTGTATGTGTGTATGCATGCATGTACATGCGAGTGAGTGAGTGAGACAGAGAGTGTGTGTGTGTGTGTGTGTGTGTGATTAAAAACTTGTGTATATATCACTTTCTTATTCAAAAACCATTATCACTAAAAATCTCTCTTTCTCTCCCTCTCTCCCATTAATATATATACATATGTATGTGTGTATATTGGAAGTCCTAACACTCACATATACATATGTACGCACATATGATTAGTTCAAAGAAGTATAACTATATTTTATAGCCCGTGAATATTAATATTTCAACAACATGATGTCAAGTTAGCAAAGACATGCACATTGAGAGACCTTCTCTCTCTCTCTCTCTCTCTCTCTCTCTCTCTCTCTCTCTCTCTCTCTCTCTCTCTCTCTCTCTCTCTCTCTCTCTCTCTCTCTCTCTCTAAGCATATTGATTGAGCATCAAATTTATACTTATTTTCACCAATCAATATCCCTTCTTGCCACCACAACAAATAATCCACAAATGTGCAAGCTTTAATAATGAGATTTTATTTTTTAACCAACATTTAATGAGGTTGCTAGAGTCATGTATAAAGAAAAATGTTTAGTGAGTATTTGAAATGCATGCAAATGTCGACATGTTTATACACCAACCCATGCTTATTGAAGATAACTTATATCTCATATTTGGAAAGAGAAAAACTTTTCCAACATAGCCCATGGTGTGACTAGCAAAGCAAAGACTTTGCTAATTCTTAGAGCAAATGTATTTTATTTTGTTTAGAAAATACAAACATGCCTTGCTTTAGTTAGGTATGATTAAATTTATGATAATCTTTTCTATCATTGTTTATCACTTTGTGAAATAATAGTACACTTGCCAGAGGTCAATGTGATATGAATCTAGATTCAGATTTTCAAGCAATTTATAGCCATATTCAATTTTAAGAAGTATAGGACTCGTCATACGTCCTTTTCCTACCACCCCATTTTACTCTTTTAATTATCGTGAAATGCACATGAATGACCATAAAAATAATTTTAAAATGTATAAAAACTTGATACAATTTTTAAAAATTAAAAAATTTTATTTAATTATTACACCTACCTTAATTACTATTATCCAGCCATCCATCATTATTACAAGGTATGACCGGAACCTTGAGTTGGTGTGCAACTACTGTATCCTCGAGTTGTGCATGTTTCAAAGCTTCTTTAGGTTGCACTTCAACTTGAGTTGAGCCTTAGCTTTAGTGATCCCTTTGTTGATTATGGGAGCACATAGAGCCTCTCTTACTTCAGGACCATAAAAATAGTCTTTCAAATATAGTCTTTATGAGCACACATGAATAGACCGTAAATCCAACTTTACTCTTACTTGGGAGTAGAGCAAGTTTACAACAAGCTCCACAAATTTTCTTGGCTTGGTTTGATGTCATTTTGGAAAATTTGGGGGCCTTCAAGGCTTGATGCTCAAAAATATGGCTTATAATAAGTGTGTTTGGGTGTAGGACAATGTAAATAGACTCTAAATAATGTAAGATTTTGATTTTGATGTTTGCAAGCATGAAAATGAGAGAGATCAGCACAAGGTGCCATATTCTTGAGTTTCTTGGGGGATTATGATCAAGACAATGAATGATCCTTTGAACAATCAATAGATTTGAAATCCTCACATCGAGAAGGTCAAGGTGTTCTAAGGGCTTGGTATGATTCGAAGGTAAGAGAATCCATAGTTTTTGGCCTAAAGGGGATAGTTTATATAGAAGAGGGAAGAGAAGGAACCCAACATGCTTTTAGCTTTTCCTTGCTTTTTTGGAATTTCTTTTTTTAAGGGTCTTAGTTGAGCTTGCCTTCCTAAAATTATGCCCTTTCTTTTGGTTTGTTTTTAGCCTTTCCTATTTTTGTGAAAAAGAGAATTTGAATTTTCATTTATCATCCAATTGTGCAAATGTGGCAAGTATTTATATTCCATAAATGAAAACAGTTTTCCCATAAAATTTGCACATAAATTAACTTATTTTTAAAAATGCACATTGTTTTATTAAGTGGAATGTGTATGACATTGTTTATTATAATGTAAGAAATAATAGGGACATTATAAGATGCTTGATTTATGTATGCATTCTAAGACTTGATATTCAATTTGTAGTCTCACATATATGCAAGTTTATGCATAGGCCATACACTAAGCATTGGCAAGTAGTGAAGCAAATATTTGCTGCTTGAGTGCTACTCAATCCCTTGGGGTATTTTATCCTAAGGGGGGAATCATTACCTCGACAAACCACTTCTCACAAACATGTGCATAAGCATATACACCTATTATGCACCACACTTAGCTTGACACATTCATACTCATAGTCTAGGACTGCATCCTTAAACTTCCCTAATCACACACAAACATCTCTTGTAAAGCACATACACTCCTATAGCATGAGAAAAATAAAAATACAATAAGATACTCAACTACATGGGCAAGGGTATAAAAGGTGTAAGGGGCTGAGTTAGAGCACTATTTTTTATCAATAATCAAGTCTCTCACCTTTCTCTCCAACTTTCATGGTTTTCTTTCTCTTTCTCTTTCTCTCTCTTCTCATTTTTCTCTCTTTCTCTCTCATGTTCTCTCTCTTCTCTATAGTCTTCTCCCTCTCTAGTTCTCTTCATTATAGTTTGGTATCAAAGCTTAGGTCTTTGGTCATTTCTTCTTCCCCTTTTCTCACATCCACATACATTTTTTAAAAAAACCCTAGTCATACATGTATAGCAAGTATAGGAGCTATGAGAAGCTTTGATGGAGTACCACAAGATTTTGGCAACCTTTCTTTGGAGATCACATAGGATCCATGGCCAAGTTGGAGGTACTTAGACCATCTTTAGCAACTTGTCACTAGCTTTGAGGTAAAAATTTAGGGGTTCTTGGAAAAAGAAGGCTTAGAAGACTTGGAGAGGGTTTTATTTATGGTTACTTTTTAAAAGAACGTTCTTCTTCTTCTTTCAAGATTTCTTAAGACCTCCCATGGAGTTTGGGATGAGAAAATTCCAACTCTCTCTCAATTCTTTGATCTCTAGCCAACAATGGAGTGCTACTTGGAATTCTTGGCAACCTCTATATGACATAGAGCATCTTATTGGCCACATTTTTAGCAACAACATCCTCTTGGCTTGGGTTGTTTGGATTGAAATCTACAACAATCTCTATACTACAAGGATTTACCCTTATGGATCCATTGTGAGAGGGAGAACATCCAATGAACTCAGACACAATCCTCATGCTCTGCTTTTTGCTGATATGTCATGTCCAACAACCCCCTACCTGCAGAAAATGAACTCATAGGGAATGAGATTCATACCATCATGGACAGTTGTAACAATGCAGCATTCACCAACACTATAATATGCAATCCCCTTATACAAGGGGACATGTCATTCCTTATTAAAACTACATAGATTTCATCACAGGGTGCGTTGTTTGCAGTGGTCTCTATCCATGAAAATTTAGCAACAATGTCTGCTTAATGGAAACTGGATCAAGGCTTATGTAGTAAGCAACTTCAATGGCATTTCTATAATAAGATGAGCATCATTGTAGGGAGTTACTATCAAGCAAACATGTCTAGACAATACTCTCTACAAACACTAAATGAGTTTTGAGTTTGTTGTTGATGAATCAAATATACAATCCTCTGCCCCACTTGTCAAAGTATGAGAAAGCAGCAAATAGTGCTATCTTCTTAATCTTGTTCATGGCAATCAATTGCTTCATTCGAGATAGTATAGGAGGGTCAAGAGGGCAATCATGTGTCTACATGGCAAAAGACTATGTTGACATCCTAGAGCATTTGATAAAGGCACAGATTTGTGGAACTATTGCTACCAACAATGGGAGGCACCATGATAATGCATATACAAAAATTGTTGAGAAGTTGTTTGAAATTAATCCAGATTCAGCAATGCTTGGCTTGGAGGATGTAATGCAACAGAAGATATCAATGCTTGCATAGCTTATGTATGATGGACTTGATAATAACATATCGAGAAGTTTTCTCTTGTAGCATAGAGGACATGTGTCTACATAGTGAAAGACTGTGCTGACATCTTGTGCATTTGACAAAGAGATGGAATGCTGGATATTTAATTTGTGAGAGATGAGATTGAAGTAGTATACAATAAGTGAAGCAGCCAATGCCAATAGGACATTTATATCCACACAAATAAAAAGATGGTGGGGGCTAGGACAAAGCTGTATATTGTCAAAAAAGCAAGTGTTAAGATAAATAGAGTACCATTGCTTTTGAAAGTCAAAAGATATTCGAGCTAGAATTAGCATGAAGCTCAGAGTAAAGTGTGTTGACAAAGCTTGAGTGTGGAGCTATAGCTCATATAGTTGGTTAGACTAAATGTAACAAAGTACCACTACTTCTAAGAGGCATATTTTGTGTAGGCCCTTAAATATCTATATGAAAAATGTCAAATATGTTGATGCTTACATTTTCATTATGTGGAAAATGTTATCTCATCTGGGAAGCATGCAAACCTGAACCAACCCTTTTGATTGCATTCAAATGCATGTGTGGGATGCCTAAACAACTTTACTTTGGCCTCCAAAATAGCATCGAATAGTGGTGAGGCTCTAATACCATGACAAAACTTACATGCTGAGAGGACTTGGTTGAACCATTGCACTGAGCACACATAACAAATGCAAGGAGAAGACATAAGAAGGGAGATGAAGGTTAAAACATTTTCTTCTCTCTTTTATTTTTTCTTCTCTATCCTACAATACAATATGTACACTAAGCATAGATAAGTTACAACATAAAGAAAGGTGGCCTACAAGTCAATAATGCATAATTGACTATAGTAATTGGTTGGTGCTATGATTATGACAACTATAAGTATATGTAATTAACTGAAAATAATAAAGGGTGAGTCAATGGGTATGTGAGGGTCATGATGACCATTAGCATGTCAAGTGCAGATATGTAAACCCATCTATCCAAGTGCTCATCAATGTTTGCACATGTTGAGCTTGAGATCTCAACATCTAGTAGAATCTCTCATTGCTAGGCAACAACTCTCATTAGTACTCGCACCACTCATTGGCTAAATAACCTAGGTAAATAAACAAATAGCAATTTTTATAATAATACTAATGATAACTATATTACTACCATTGTTATCACTATTACATTAATAAGGATAACAAATGCATTAATAAAGATCGAGATTTCATTCTATACACACCATTTTGGGTTGTGTATTGAATCATACTTGCCCACACAATCTTCATCTCCTATTGAAGTAGACAAAAAAATGCATACCCCAACAAAAGTGGAAGATGTCCCTTCAAATGAGGAGGATGATGAAGATAATGTAGCGCACTATGACTAGAGTCAAGACATTGCAGTCCCTTCTGTAGGCTCAAATCCAACTAAGCCTCCCTCCAAAAAACAAGTGGCCAATTTTGCAAAACATAATCACAAGAGTTTAGGAAAGTTGGAAAAACAAAGCAATACTAAATCATGAAGGAAAAAGTTTGCAAATGGTGAGTCAACCATATTTAAAGATCAATGGTTTGTTGCTAGTTTCATGGTTCTTGCAAATGCTAAGCTTTGACATGAAAGATTTACCATACATTTTTCAATTGATAAAACCCCTACTTCATCACCATGAGAGACAAAGATAGCATAAAGTTGTAATGTGATTATGATGGAGTGCATGGTGCATGATAAGGAATCAACAATCATAATATATGGTAGAGGCCACCATTTCCTATGATGTTTTCATAAATGCTATAACCTTTGTTGCAAAAGCAAGGATCATTGAGTAGTTTCTTGCCTTGTGCTTGGCAAAAGAAAGAGTTGTTTTGGTGAACTCTTTTGTTTTATATATGGCTAGGAAAACTCATGTGCACATCAATGAACTGCAAATGTTTATCCATTATGCCCATGGATGTCATGGAATATTTACCATTCCTATCAATATGAGTACAATCAATAGAACCTATGCAATTTAGAGATTGATGAAAACTTCCCAATTGTATCTTGGTGGACAAAATCTTAGCTAGGGAGCGAGGCCATTTTGAGGACATCCTTGAAATGTCATACCATAGCTTTGCTAAAGTTATCAACAATCTTTGACATTGTGGACAAATCCACAACAGAAATGATGTAAAACAAGAGCATAGGAGCAACAAGTTGCAAGGAAGAGCAATGCCAATGTCCCTCTCAATGAGGAAAACGTGACCTTTGACCATCAATAATGACTCAAGTATTCTCTAAAGGAGTGAGCATTTCAACAAGTTTGGCGAACAAATCTAGATATATGCATAATTTGATTGAAAGCACATGCGGCTCTCCATGCACCAAAGATGTTAATTTGACCTACATCATGGAGCATGGTTTTATATACCTACTTTGTAGACTATCTTGGGCTTGGTTGCATTTGAGGATATGGAACTCATGCAGATGGATGTAAAGACTGCATTCTTACATGGCGATCTACATGAGGATATCTATATGGAGTAGAGCCCAAGGGTTTTGTGGCAAAGGAAAAAGAGCACATGGTATGTAAACTCGAAAGGAGTTTGTATGGGCTGAAATAAGCACCTCGAAAGTGGTAACATAAGTTTGATACGTTCATGTAGTCTCAAGGTTATAAGAGGAGTCAAGTGGATCACTATTTGTACACCAAGAAGGTAGTAGATGGCATCCTGATACTCTTGGTTTTGTATTTGGATGACATGCTAATTGTAGGGGGAGGGATGTTCATGTCTTGGACACCCTGAAAGCAAAGCCTATATAGTAATTTTGACATGAAGAATCTTGGTGAGGCAAATCATATTCTTGAGATGTGGATACTCAGGGATAGGTCAAAGGTCTTCTTTATATGTCGCAACAAGAGCATGTATCCAAGATTTTGTAGCATTTCAATATACAAGGGGGGGGAATGATCGGTGTTTCATTGCCTCTATATGTGAAACTCAGTGTACAAGACAACCCTACATCTAATGATGAAAAGGTGGAAATGACCAAAGTATTTCAATATGGAGGAGGGTTTTGGTGTTTCATTGCCTCCCTATGTGAAACTCAGTGAACAAGATATCCCTACATCTAATGATGAAAATGATGAAATGATGTATACTATGGTTGCTACACATATTGACATTGCATTTGCAATGGGAGTGGTTAACAGGTATATGGCACACCCTAACAAGAAGCATTGGGAAGCAGTGAAGGGTATTATGAGATACCTTAAAGGCACAAAGGACTTGTGCATCTTCTTTGGGAAGTAGAAGGCATCTGTGGTTGGCTTTATAGATGCAAACTATGCTAGTAGTCATTCAAACTGTAAGAAGTCTAATTTAGGGTATGTATTCACCTTCATAGGAGAAGCAGTCTCATGGATATCCAGGCTACAGAAGTGTGTTGCATTGTCAACTACAGAGGCAAAGTATGTGGATGCCACTAAGGCATATAAGGAGGCTCTATGGCTCTCATGTCTGGTGGGAGAGCTTGGCATTATAGAGATTCCTATTATCCATTGTGATAGTCAGAGTGTTATCATGTTAGCACATAATCCTGTCTTTCATGCAAAGATAAAACACATATAGGTGAAGTATCATTTCATCAGAGAGGTACTTGACAATAAGAGCATTGAGTTTGTCAATGTACATACAAATGGAAATCCTACAAACCTTCTCACGAAGGGTCTTCCAGTAGAGCAGTTTGCCCATTGTCACCGCCAAATGATGGGAGTTGGATAGGTACAGGTTTTCAGTTTTGTACATACTTAGACTTAGTTGATTCTTTCACTACCTTCAAGCACATTACCTTTAGATAGGAGATTGTTGGGAATAAAGGGCCATCTTGCCCGCACCCACATGGGGTGTGAATGTTCCTTTATGAGACATTGTGCTATATACCTATCTCATGGAATAAGTGGTACATGTTGAAACATTCAAGAGAAGATGATTGTGTTTCTCTCTCTCTCTCTCTCTCTCTCTCTCTCTCTCTCTCTCTCTCTCTCTCTCTCTCTCTCTCTCTCTCTCTCAAATCTGCATCTCCATTAGATGGGAGGTTGTTGGGAATAAAGGGCCACCATGCTCACACCCACACTAGGTGTGAATGTCCCTTTATAGGACATTGTACTATATACCTATCTGATGGAATAAATGGTACATGTTGAAGTATCCAAAAGAAGATAACTATGCTTCTCTCTCTCTCTCTCTCTCTCTCTCTCTCTCTCTCTCTCTCTCTCTCTCTCTCTCTCTCTCTCTCTCTCTCTCTCTCTCTCTCTCTCTCTCTCTCTCTCTCTCTCTCTCTCTCTCTCTCTCTCTACATCTCCATTGATACACTCTTGAAGCTCCACCAACCATTAGTCTACATCAGCTCTTGCTTCCGCTCACGTGCTTCCACTTAGGGATTCCCCCTTCAACTGGTATTCAAGCATACTTGTGGACCTTCACCCAACATTGTCTTAGCCCGGATTTGAAAGCTTCAGCACTTCACCAATGGTAGCCATGGCTTCAACTTGAAGAGTTAAAGTTTGACACTCCCACTTGCTCTTGGCTTATTCCACTCTATCTAAGACCTCCTCGAGGTTCTATTGAACCTTGCATGAGCTTCTACTATGGTCTCTTGTTGTTGTACTAATCCTAGGACAACAAGCACAATTTGTGCTAATAGGCTAGTCCCCTTTATTGATAAGTTTTGATTCCTTTCTTGCCTCTCATGTGGAATTTAATACTCCTCGACACTTTGTCTCACTCGTTGGCATTGGCAATCCACCTTGAGTATCAATTTTGAGCTCATATTCTACAGACATTAACTATCTTAAATAGGGTATCATATTGTCATAACGTAGGGACATTCTTTTATTCTACTATTTGAGCACTTCTATGCTGATATGTTCATGATATGATGTTGGGACTACTAGTAGATGCTTGCAGCATGCTTTGAGATGTCAATTGGGATGTATTGAGCTCTATTTGGGTTGAATAAGGTTAGTCATTGTTTGTCATTGTAGACAAGTCTACTATAATATACACAAGGATAACCCTTACCTCATTGTTTAGAGCCCTACTAATGCTTTGTATGCCTGCATATTGATACCGGATCATTAGGGGATGTTATGTTGATGTCTTGACATGCTTTTGCGACCGATTTGAGCTTGAAATAGCTTAGATTTCACTCTCATTTAAGTGTTGTAATAATATGGCAACAAGCTTGTACATGCTTCTTAGGATGCTCACTTGATGGTAAACACTTTGTGAGATGCTTAAAAAATGTATCGGATGCCTTGTGGGATGTTTTGTGCTTGAATTTGCTCAGTTTTGACCACTATTTTATTGTTGGTTATTGTTGGAAGCAAGCCTTTATTAGAGACAGTCTGTGCCTAATGCTCATTAATGCTTTACAAGATAGTGGATGTACTACTACTTCGGTTGTTATGTATACTTCCCAATATGTTATGGCATGCTTTTGAGCTAATATTTGTGATCAGTTACATTGACCTTGGCTATGGTTACATGCTATCGAATGCTCCCTTTGGATGCCATAGTAAGAGCTTGAACAATATATTGGGTCTCATGCTTCTGGATTGTAGGTCATATATATATTGGATGCTTGGATGCTATACCTCTGATGTATTGAGCTTCTTCTACTCATATGGCATTCACTCTTCATTCCACTAGGAGCTTTCCTGACATTTTGGATGTTACATAGAGCTTTGGACATTTGCGATTGAAGTTAATAAGTATAATTTCAACAAGACCATAGACACTTACTTCATGTACATGCTCTCTTGATATGTATTGGATATAATTACCCTATAGTGGGTTGATTTGATCACTTACTTTGGACTTGGCACTTATGTCTATTAGTGTGTTGTCAGTGATATTTATATGCTTCTAGGTTATATTGAACTTTGCTCAATGGGTTATACATTTGGCAGTTCTCTTCTCTTTACCCTGAGATCTCCTATGTGCATGATGTCTATGCCTACCGCATGTATGATTACTGACACACTACAATTGTGATAACTTTTGGTATTGCTTGTTCTTGTTCTTTCTTTCTTGGTTGCTCATAGTTGGTTGTTGGCATAATGTTGCAGTTTATTATAGTAGCTAGTTATTTCAGTTTTATGCATGATATTTAAGAGTAGTCACTTAGATTTGACAATTACTTGATCACAGTTCATGGATAGTTCACCATTTTGGCACTTTCTCCTACTTAGCCCTTGATTTGGCTATAATTTTGGGGTTGTTCTGCTATCATTTAAAGTAGCTTGTTTGTGTTGTATTGTGCCTTCTTCTTGCATTATGGCTATTGGGTCGAATAACAATGCTATCTTCAATATTGAGAAGTTGGATGGCACACATTACATTACTCGAAGGCACAAATTTGGTAGGTTCTATCTAGTGTTGAAATTGCAAATTAAGAAATTGAAACATAAGAATATAAATCATGAATACTTTGGTGCAGAGGATCGGGCTGAACTGGATGAGTTATATAAACCTAGAATCATTTTGTCACTCTCCAAGCAGGTCTATCATAATGTTGTCTCCGATGGGCAGACTATCTGGTAGTTATGGGATAAGGTTCGTAATGTCTATGATAAGCACATCCCTACCTCTCAGATATATTGGCTAAACCAACTCATGGACCTTTGTATGAAGGAGGGGACTTCCACGTATGCCCAGTTAAATGAGTTTAATTCTATTTTTAGAAACTTATATTTGCAATAGATTGAATTTAAAGACAAAATTTCTCCCTTGTTCTTGATGATTATATTGCCTAAGTCATGGGATACATTTTGTACTGTTGTGCATACAAATATACTTGCTAATGGCTGAAATTGTAAGATGTAGAGGGTGTGCTCTTGAATGAAGAGGTTAATAGAAACAATGTAGATGCTTCCCGCACCTCTCATGCTTTGATTGTTAGATGTAATAATGGTAGGAGCAATAATGACTACCATGTGAGAGACTCTTAGAAGTCTCATTCTCAATCACATGGATAGTCTCACAGTAAGTCTTGTGGCTCTAAGTCTACATTGACTTGTCATCATTATGGGAAGCATGGTGATATTTGGTCACAATGCCATAAAATGCATAATGTCGAGTGCAAGGAAAAGAAAAAGGGTAAACTGTAGGAAAGGAATGATGATCACAACATTTCCCTAGCAAGTCCAATATGAAGATTGAAGAGATCAATGCCATGCAAACTAATTCTGATGATGACTACATACTTGTAGCTTCTTCTCTTGATGTTTCACAATTAACTAATGCCTTGTCCACCTATGCTCAATGTTGGTTGATTGATTTAGGAGATTCATTTCATATCACCCCTTATCGAGAGGCTGGCTTCACTCCTACCGCAGCATGGCATGATTTGTCTAATTGAATAATTACTTAGCATTGAATATTGTTGATATTGGAGATGTCCACCGGCCGTAGTTTCCTTCAAGTAGTATGTTTACTTTACATGATGTACGCCATGTTCTAGCTTTGACTAAAAGCCTATTTTTTCCTAGACAGTTAGATGATGCAAGCTATGCTATCTCTTTTGGTGATTCCTTGTGGGAGCTTACATGTGACAATCTTGTCTTGCACAAGGTGCCAAGTTTGGCACTCTTTATCCCTTACTTGTATTTGGGTCTATTGACCATGTTTTGGTAGTGGTTGTAGTACCATATGTATCACTATGGCATTGTTGCCTTGGGCACATATCATTAAAAGGAACGAAAATGCATACTCATTTGTAGTATATTTTACCCCTTGACTATAAATGTTTTGATTTTTGTGATCATTGTCTTTACGATAGGTAGACCCATAGTTCGCATAAGAAGTCTAGCATTATGTACATGGGTGAGCCTTTAGCTCTTATTCGTTCTCATTTTGCGGACTTATGCTTCATAAGTCTTTAATGTCATGAAGTATTTCATTACTTTTATCAATGATGACTTGTATAAGATCTAGGTATACCCCATAAAATATAAATCGAAAGTCTTGGCTATATTTTAGCATTGGCTTGCTCTTATTGAGAATAAGTTTGGGTATATGTTAAAATGCCTATGATTTGACAATGGGGGAGAGTATGTATTTAAAGCCTTTGATTAGTTTTGTAATGAGAGGGATATTAAGCATCATTTGACCACTTTGTGTATCCCACCCCAAAATGGTATGGCTAAGTGCATGAATAGGATAATTCAAGAGCGAGCCCGTAGCATGCTTAGCTAGGTAGACTTACTGCAGCATTTTTGGGCTCAGGTAGTTACTACAAGCGTACACTTAATTAATCAATCCCGTGCACTGCTCTTGACCTATTAGGTTGAAGAGGAGGTATGTTGTGGAAAACCTCTATCATATGCTTATTTGTGTGTCTTTAATTGTGAGACTTTCTTCCCAAGGACAAGATAATAAGCTAAAATCCTAAGTCCATGAAATACATCTTTATTGGTTATGGGGATGCAGGTGAGATAGGTTATCACCTATGGGATCTGTAGACTTAGAAGGTCATTCACAAACATGATGTTGCTTTACATGAGGAGAAAATGCATAAGTAGCCTAAACAGGTCATTGAGGTACGTAGGGTGATATTTCAAGAGGAGCCTCTTCTTATTGTATAGCTATCTAGATAGCCTACCAGTTAGCTGATGTTCCATTGGCCCAAAACATTATGTTAGATAGGAGGTACATACTCCATAGCCTATTTTGCAAAGGTTTACTACTAGAGATAGATGTTATCTTAATCAATTTGTGTCCTCTATGGATTATGTTATGGTGATAAATGTTGGTGAGCCTCTTACCTATGATGAGCCTCTTACCTATGATGAGGCCATGTGTAGAGGTGATAGTCACTCTTGGGAGAGGGCCATGTAGTCCAAGTATGCCTCCCTACAAAAAAATCATATGTGAGATTTGGTTCCTTTATCAAGTGAAAAACGTGCTTTGCTATGCAAGTGGGTGTACAAGTTGAAGAGTACTTGTGGATGCCCCAAGCTAGCCTATAAGGTAAGATTGGTTGTTGAGGATTTTAAGTATGATCATGGTATTGCCTTCGATGAAGTCTTCTCTCCTATAGTCAAGGTGACTACCCTACACTTGGTATTGGTTGTGGTTATGTAGCTAGATTTGGACCTCTATCAAATGGATGTTAAGACAACTTTCTTACATGGGGACTTGAATGATGAGATTTATATACAATAGCCTAAGGGCTTTGAAAAAAAAGGCAAGAAACATCTAATATGCAGGTTGAGAAAGAGCCTTTATGGTCTTGAGCAGGAACCTAGGGAATGATACTACAAGTTCGATACTATCATGCATTCATAGGGATATACATGCAGTGATACAAATTTGTGTTTATATACCAAGAAGGCCCATGATAGCAACCTTATGATTTTGGTATTCTATGTCAATGATGTGTTGATTGTTAGGAGTGCTCATGATGAGATGGATGCCTTGAAAGGTGTTCTTTGAAAATATATGATGAGATGAGATGGATACAAAAGTGTTCTTTGAAAGGCCTCATATATTCTTGGGATGCATATCACATGCGATTGCTCTAAGGGGATTCTTTACTTGTCACAGAAGTACATCCAGAAGATTCTTAAGCAGTTTTATATGTAGGATGTTAAGCCTATTGGATGTCCTTCACCTTCTCATGTGAAGGTTAGTTAGGCTAATTGTCCATAGTCTGACAAGTAGAAGGTCGAGATGGCCAAGCCAAGATTCTTTATGTATCCTAAGTGGGCAATCTAATATATGCCATGATAGCCACTTTTCCTAACATAACATTTGCAGTGGGAGTTGTGACATGCTATATGACTACACTTGGTAGGCAACCTTGGGATACTGTGAAGGATATCATGAGGGCACTACAAATATGTGCATATATTATGGTGGCCAGGATATAGGAGTCGAGGGGTATACTAACTCTGATTATGTACAACATGCAGACAATAGGAAGTCTACCTTTGGCTATGTATTTACCTTTGCTGGAGGTATTGTTTCTTGGATGTCTAGGGTGCAAAAATGCACGTCTCTTTTCATTATAGAGGTAGAGTATGATGTAGCCACTAAGACTTGCAAGGATTTTCTCTGGTTAGGCCGTTTGGTCATAGACCTTGGTATTAGTGATATGGTTCCTACCTTACATTCGGATTCTATGAATGCTATTCAATTGGCCAAGCATCCGGTCTTCCATGTAAGCCTTTAAGGAATGGCACCTTATGAGAATATCTAATTCAATGGAAGGTTTTTCCAAAAGAAGATGCGACTTGGACAAAGGAATGTATCCTCCAAAGGGATCATCCTAAGTTTCTCTTGAGATAAGAACATCTTGATTTCTCAAAGGGAAAGACAATGTAATATACCCATATTTTTTTTGGCAATCACATGTGATTATGTCTTATTTTCACCTTCTTGCATGCAAATCATTGAGTTTTTCACTTTTATATATATTTATATGCCCTTATATAATCTCAAACTAATTTACTTTACTCAAATTTCTATCTATTTCACTTAAAGTATTTATCTATGATTGTTTGATTAAATTAAAATACTTTAATTATTATAATTTTTATTTTATCTTAATTAAAATTATTAATTCTAAATTTATTAGGAATTACAATTAAAACTAATATTACATTATTTTTTCTTCTTATCTTAATTTTAATTTTCTATTTTAAAGAATACTTTTGTAAAAAACTTTGGTCTAAAATATCCCTTCATTATCTTCATTCTTGATTTGATTTTTAGAACAATTATTTAGTTAATTTAATCATATTTTTAATATGTAAATTGATTTTTATTTTGAAAATATGATAATAAAAATAAGAATATGAAAATAAGATAAAAACTAATTTATTTTACTCAATTTCTATCTATTTCATTAAAAGTATTTAATTATAATTTGTTGGATAAAATTTAAATATTTCAATTATTATAAGTTTTATTTAAATTATTATTAAAATGAAAGTAATTATTATAATTTTTTATTTAAAAATAATTTAATTATTATAATTTTAATTTAGTTTAATTTAATTTAATTTTGTTAAAAATATAATTTATTTTAATAAAATTTTTATTTTATTTTGATTTAAATATATTATTACTTTTTTAATTTATTTAAAATTACCATTAAAATTAATATCAAATTATTATTTTCTTCTTATCTTAATTTTAATTTTTTATTTTAAAGAAGATTTTTGTAAAATTTTTGGCCTAAAATATCCATTGATTTTCTTGATTCTTGATTTGATTTTTAGAAAAATTATTTAGTTAATTTAATCAAAATGTTAATATGTAAATTGATTTTTTATTTTGAAAAATATGACAACAAAAATAAGAGGGTGAAAATAAGACACAAACTAATTTATTTTACTCAAGTTTTTATTTATTTCACTTAAAGTATTTAATTATGATTTTTCCTTGAATTAAAATATTTTCACAATTATAAATTTTATTTAAATTTATTTTTAGTTTATTTAAATCATTATTAAAATAGATAATTGATTATTGTAATATTTTTATTTTATTTTATTAAAATATATTATTAATTTTACTTTATTAAAATCACCATTAAAATTAAATTATTATTTTCTTCTCATCTTAATTTTACTATTCTATTTTAAATAATAAATTTGTAATTTTTTTTGGTCTAAAATATCCCTTGATTATCTTGATTCGATTTTTAGAAAAATTAATTAATTAATCAAATTTTTAATATGTAAATTGATTTTTTATTTTTTAAAAATATGATAACACACACAACGTAGAAAAAGAAAAGAAAAAGATAAAAAGAAGAAGAAGATAAGGTTTAACGAAGTGCTACAAAGGGGGATCAATATGTGGGGGGTTGTGTGTAGGGTGGGAGGTCCCACTTCTAAATTTCTAGGAAATAAAAATAAGTAAAAAAAATTGCAATTTCTAAGTTAGCTTATAGGCCATTTTTTCCTTTTGCCTTAGTAGATCTCCTCTATCAAGTTTGCCCTTCTTTATTTTGTTACCCATGTCTATTAGAGAGGTGCTTTGTTGGCCCTTCAAGCATTCCTAATATCACCTTAGCCCTCTTCACCGAAGTCTACCCAAGAGAGAGTGATATAGCAATAAATAGGGTCATTTGTGCAATCGTGGAGAATCCCTACATAACCTAGAGCAAGACATTACAAGAATGTTCATTGCGGGAGGCAATGTGCACGATCCACCATAGCCCATAGAGTTTTGATGTTCCCAATCAAAGCATGGAAATGAATTTGTGTTCAATGTGATGATGCTCATAGACAAGGATGTTAATTCTAGTTTTGATGTTGAGAGGTGATAGTAAGGGGTTTCCTCTCTAGTATAGGGGTTTACTCCACCTAGGATCTATTTGAAAATTAAGGAATTGAGGAGTCAAGAGGGGAAAAAGCAATAGCAATGAATCGTACATGTAAATGACCAAAGGGCATGGCCAAAGGGAAACAATTGCTTGTAAGGTGTCTTGGAGTAAGGTTCTATATTGATATATACACTAGTTAAACACCGCCCTAGACATATGGGGTAGTGCCAAAAAGAAAAGAGGAGTGTTACGCCATTGGGTTAGGAGAGGCTTGGGCTCGCATTTATAAGGTGATGGACACATTTGAGTGGGGGAGATCCCTTGCTCAAGACTCGCATTCATGCCCAACTCACAAAGTGTCAAGGGTCAATTATAAAAGGTGTAATATTTGATTATCACTATCAAGATTTGCACCTCCATCCAATCCCCCACGCTCCCAAGACTAAACCAATGAGCCAACCACCTTTTGTGTTAAATCTGTACACGAACAATGTGTAAACTAGATTGTGGATGCTTTTCACATTGCCTCGATCATCTAGGCAAGTCCATCAATCTAGAGTGAAATGTGGCACCATTGCTCTAACTTAGCGCTTTACACCTTTGCTTTCCGGGGCAATTGTGAGATTGTAAGTTCAGATGAAAGCCCCCTTTACCCAACATTGTAGAGCATGTGAGTGATAGAGGGGTGTGAACAATCTTTAACTTCATGGTGTCCACCATCACTTTACTTAAAGATGGCACTAAGGACCGTTGACAGGACCTTAAATTGGCTGACGGAGCTCGATGAGTGGGGTCTCGTCTCTTCTCTTCAGTTTAATTGTGTTAGTTACTTTTGGTCGCTTCTCTTTGGGGCCCCACGTCGTCTTCTTTGATACTGCTTCTCGTACAAGACTTACTACAAGCTTCGGTCCCTACTGGTATAGAAAGAGAGAGAGGGGCGCGCGCGCGCACAAACACACACACACACACACAGAGGGCGTGCTCTCGGACATCCCCTGCGTCTATCTATACCTAATTCGATGCTTAATCAGTTCCAGCAGAGAAGAATCTCGCATATCTGTCACGGTGGTTCTCCATTTTGCTAACATAAATTTGAGAGCAGGAGCACCATTCGTATTCCGTTCGGAAATACAGGCAGAGCATGCATGGCATTGGCTTTTCACACACAAGCTTTTTGAACAGCGCATGTAGGCTCTATCATGGATCAGCTCCGCAGAGATTGACTAGCATGAATGATCCATAAGGCAATCATCTTCACGATCAAGATGCTGGTCCTGCTTCCCTGATCAGACAATGAAAGGCATGCTCAGGACCAGCTGAATCTGGAGTTGTATCGAAGCTATGGGTGGTGAGAACCTTCACATTGAGGCCAGGTGAATCTAGCATTCCTGCATTTTTGTTCAGGCATCTGGGTTGGGAGATCGGATTCACCGTAAGTCGCATTGTCTTTCACAATTCTTGTCATGAAGATCACTTCAACTCAGATTATATACCGGGGCATACCGCGTGCTCAGGTGAGTGTATGTGTGTGTGTCTGAGCTTTCCTTAATCCAGGGTTCAAAACATGATCCCCTGACTCTTGATGCATGATAGCAGGTTGACTCTGCGGTTTGTCATTGTGGAAGTGATGTTGCTCTGGCGGTTGCAGAGGCCAAAAGGTGTGTACCTGGAACGAGGCATTGTATTCAACCAGGCATTAAGCCTACCATTCGAACTCCACGCAGCAAGTCTCTGAGGAGAGAAAGGAACAAAATACCTACTCCCTTTATACCTGGTCTACCTGATGATCTAGCCATTGCTTGTTTGATTAGAGTCCCCCGAATTTTTCATTGCATTCTTCGACTAGTGTGCAAAAAGTGGCAACGACTACTCGCAAATAATTACTTCTATTCCTTAAGGTACAAGTTAGGCCTGGCTGAGGAATGGATCTATGTTCTCAAGCGTGACCGTGACAATAAAATTGGATGGCATGCATTTGATCCCGTACATCAACTCTGGCAGCCACTTCCACCTATCCCGCCAGAGTTTTGTGAATCTCTTGGTTTTGGATGCGCTGTTCTCAGTGGATGCCTTCTTTTTCTGTTTGGGGGCAAGGATTCTTTAGGCAGCTCGACAAAGCGAGTTGTCTTCTACAGTGCAAGGACCAACAAATGGCACAAGGCTGCAGATATGCTCCGCAGAAGGCAGTTTTTTGGATGTTCTGTGATAAACAACTGTCTGTACGTTGCAGGGGGAGAATGTGAAGGTGTGCAGCATTTTCTGAAATCAGCCGAAGTTTATGATCCCAATAAAAATAGATGGAGCTACTTATCAGATATGACTGCTGCTATGGTACCTTTAGTTGGGGTTGTTTATGGGGGCAAGTGGTTTCTAAAGGGGTTAGGTTCAGATCGCCAGGTCATGAGTGAGGTGTATGTGCCAGCAACTGACCATTGGTCATTTACTGGTGATGGTTTCATCTCAGGTTGGTGCAATCCAAGTACTGCTCTCAATGGCCAACTTTATGCCCTTGATTGCCCTGATGGTTGTAAATTGAGGGTTTATGATCATGCAACTGATTCATGGAGTACATCTGTAGACAGTAAGCTTCACCTGGGTAATTCCAGAGATGTGGAGGCAGCTGCTCTGCTTCCTCTGGGTGGTAAGCTGTGTATTGTTCGCAACAACATGAGCATCTCTACAGCAGATGTTGCAAATGCAGATCTCAATAAGAAAGAGCAGCTATGGGAGACGATAGCTGGCAAAGGACAGCTGAAGTCATTTGTCTCTGACTTATGGTCCAAGTTTGCCAGAATGGGGAAGAAGAGTCATATTGTGCATTGCCAAGTTCTTCAAGCCTAGGCCCTATATGTCCACTATTCATTGTGGGCCTGTAAGAAGCACTGGCTATACATGGGGTTTGCTAGAATGGAGAAGACGAGTTTAAGTGTGCATTTGCCAAGTTCTTTAAGATTAGGCACTGGATTAGACAGATGCATGGACTACTTTACAGTGGAAGATTGCTACAATGGGGAAAAGGAAGACATCTTTGTGATTTGCCAACTACTTCAAGCTGAGTCTCTCAACATCAAGATTTGGTCTGGGTCTGTAGGAGTACACACCATCGTTCAATGGGAATGAGGACAGTGTTTGCAGCTGCAAACCTGTCAATGCAGGCAGGTGCTGATCCAAAAAGCTTTTTCTTTTGCAAGTGTTAGGCAACTTAACCCCATTGGCACAGCAGCATGTTTTAACTTGCCCAGTGTAATGTTTTGCAGTAATGTGCTTCAATGCGTAGCTGTTGATCCAAGGCTGATAAAATGTGTGCAAACAGGAGTTTCCCCCAATTGCCTCCTGGATCTTCTAGGTAATCATCCCTGCAATTTGCGGGCCGCCTCCCCCTTTTCTTTATATGATTGTGTGTGGATGGCACTTTTTTGTAGAGTTGGGCATTCATATAATTTGTTAAGTGGGCACAAGCTGCTTACATAGCTCATTTTGCAGTGATTCTCACAGGAATGGTGCTCATTATTGGGCTAAATGCAGAAACTATCATGCACTATAAGCTGTACTGTCCTGCAGCATTACTGATGTGGCTCACTTCAATCATGACCTCTGCAAATTGTAAGTTGCTTCTTCCATATGGAAAAATGAGGCATTGGTTGGCAACTGGATGGATGCTCACAGGATGCAAATGCCCTGATAATGCAATCATGCCAAAGTTATTTCTGAATGCTATGGTGTATCCTGTTTTTTATGTTGGTTTAAGTGTGCACTCAGCCAGCAGGTCAGTGCTGACACGCAGTCTTCTCTTACATACCTTTGAATTTAGGATACCTTTAAAGTTCATTCTTTTGGAAATTATGATACATATGTTGTTACCTTTGAAGTTATGATACCCTTGGATTTTTTTTTTTTTGGAAATTTTGATACACATGTTGGAATTTATATGATACATATTATTGGAATAGAATTGTGGTTGGGATTATTCTGTGAAAGCACACAAAGGGTTTAACGGCCAGTCTGCATGCCTTCAGCTCATCCTAGATCACTATTATGGCCGGCTACTTGGAATGGGCTGGCTTTACCTTGTAACCTTGCCAATTTTCAGGTCCTGTCATCTTTCACACTTCAGGCATCGTATGCTGGATGACGACAATACTTGTTTCGCATTGATGGATGAAGAGGAGGAGAAACATCAAGGTCAGCTATCACCCCTTGGTTAAAATTTCCATTTATTTGGAGGATTCAAGGATGAACACTTGAAGATTTTGGAGGGCTTTCTTTCACAAGTAAGATCAAGTCAATTGGAAGGTGTGAAATGCACGGATGGTGCTGATATGAACTATTGGTCTTTGAGTGACATTGTATATTGCTTGGAGAGGTTATAAATGTTTTGAATTGTGCTCCCTTCTCTCCTTGAAACACATATTTTCGTGGGACTGATTACTTAATGCTTAGGAGCAATGAAGTATTGGTGTAATGCACATTGTTGGTGTTGGAGCTTCATTATTGTGAAAGAATACGAATGCAGCAGAACGGCCTTGGCATAGAATATTCCATAAAGAAGTTTCATCATTATTTACTAGCCATGCCCTTCACCTTCTTTGTAGACCATCAACCCTTGCTATATTTAGTGAATAGACCTTGCGCTAGTATACATATTGCAAGATGGCTATTGGTGCTCTTAGAATTTGAGTTTAACATAGTTGTTAGAAAAAAGAAGTAGCATTACATGATTGACTGCATGTCAAGAGTGATAAGTGGTGAAAAGGCAATTGGGATCGATGATAACCTTCTAGATTCTCACTTGTTATGATGCAACTATTAGAGATCAATGCTCCATCCCTCATGTAACTACATATGTAATTGCTAACTTTATCTTTCTTAGTGCCCCACATACGAAGAAGGCATTTATGAGTAGCACATTCACCTAGTAGGTCCTAGTTTTAACATTGAATAGTGCAAAGTGTGGCTAGATAGCTAGACAAACCATTGTGGTGCAAATTTCCCATTAGACTTCTTTGGGGGAGGTGGAGAGGGGGTGTGGAGCTCCTCTCTATGGGGGTTTGAGGGGTCATTCCCCTTGGCCTAAAGGGTTGTTATGCTAGATACTATGTATAATTTATGGACCTATAGAATATACATTTCATGGTTAGTTTTGGACACATGCTCAAAGCAACATGCATGCAAATGCTCTATTTAGTGTATCATTGTGTGGCTCTTTTTGTTATTCTCTTATCTGTATCATGTGTGCTATCAAAGCTTCCTAATAACAAAAGAAGTACTAATCTATATTACTCAAAGTTCTTGATTCTCCATATTCTCAGTTTATCACTTACAAACTTTTCGTATTCTATTGCTACATGTTTTTTTACATGGTATCAAAGTATAGGCTTTGAGCAAATAGATTTGTGAGATTTGGAGAGATGGCACAACTTGTTGCTATCATACCCTCTTGCATGTGACTTCCTACATAGGGGAAGAAAGAGAAGCTTGATGACACACTACATGTCGTGGAGATTTAAGATGAAGCCCACCTTAAGTGCTTACAAGCTATGGGCTATGGTAGAAGGTTGAGATTTGAAGCCCCTTCCACACCCAGATCCCAATGATGCACATGTGACATTTCAACCTAACTTGGATGGTGCGATGGTGTAGAGCAGAAGTGATGCAAATACCTTGTATCAAATTGTAACCAATGTCAAAGGCTTAATCTTGACATTGATACAACATGTTGATACTACAGTAGAAGCAAGGGCAATTCTCAAAGCCAAATATGAAACAACAAATAAGACAAGAAAACATAACCTTGAAAAGCAATTGACTCTTGAGAATATCTAAAACTGAAAAAGTGCTACAATCACAACTTTTATTGCTAACCTAATTCAAGAATGTAGGATGATTTGTTAAGCTTTGTGATGAGTTCCAACACATGAAGATGCCCATTTAGAAGGACAAGACAAAGCTCATGCATGGGCCAATCAATCCTTTAAAGAATGGTGGATTGATTTCATGTGACTAATTAGACTACAATGCAATATTCTCAAACATGGTCCATCATAGTTGCAATAAAATATATGGTGAAATGGCTCGAGACAAGGGCAACACAAAAGACCGATGCTTAAATAATGGCCAAGTTCATGCGGAAACAAGTCTTATTAATATTGATTTTCTAATAGAAATAGTTAGTGATGGAGGGACCCATTGCATTAGTGAAGTGATAGAGCACTTGCTCTCTAGGGATCCACTTCCTTAATAAAGTGATAGAGCACCTACTCTGTAGGGACCCACTTGATTAATGAAGTGATATAGCATATGTTCTCCACATTTCTAATCATTTATTGAAAACCCTATATTACCCATGGGCAAATAGCCAAGCATGATTAACCAATATGATCCTAATTAATGTATTAATGAAAGTCATCTCCAACTTCAAGGGACAATAAACTTATGGCTTCTCTACGGGCAATACCAAACCATGCACAAGACAACCATGGATCAACGAATGCCCTTCAAGCTAATTTATGGCATCGATGCCATCATGCTCATGGAATTCTTAATCCCTAGTCTGTGCATTGTAGTACCAAAATGTTGGGAGGGAAACAAAGCATGGGCTAAATTTCTCATTAATGTATAATAGTTGATAGAAAATAGGTTTCTAGCCACTCATGCACTTTGAGTAGAGAAAGCCTAAAGGAATGCTTGGTTTGACAAACACATCTAGTAATAAACATTTGTCCAAGTAGACTTGGTTTTCCTATACTTCCTTAAGGGACACAAATAGACCCCTGGAGGGGGGAGGGAACCAACCACTTCAATGAAAGTAGCATCAAGAGGGGATATTTCCCAAGTCATCCAAAAGATGAGCAATTACTAGGACGTGCGAAAATGCTAGGCGACCACAACATGCAATAGAGTCCCTTGCATCAAGACCAAGAGGACCTAGTTGAGTGGTGAAGTTTCAAAATCAGGGTAGTTATACGCAACAACATGGATGATAGGGAGGAACTAGTTGTACCACCAATCTACCCTAGGATTTAACTCATAGCTCTAAGAAAGTCTTAGTTGATGCCCTCATCAGCAAAGATTCAAACTACAATACCTTGCCATATTAGCCATGGAAATTGAAAGTGCTCCAGGATTCTTCTATGTCCTCCTAAACAAAGAAAACATAGGATTTGGAATTCTACTAAGATGGTCCTTTTAAGTTTCGAACCAACTACCATGTCGATTATGTAGGAAAATGTATCTAGCTAATGCTGCCTTGAGCCAAATTAATCTTTGGCTTTAGCATCAGAGAGTTAACCAATGAGTGTTTGCAATCAAACAAATTGACCATGCTGCCAAAGCCTAGTCTTATTGCATTAGCAGTTGTGAATGGCCCAAGATATGAAACTTTCCCTAAATAATTAAAAGATTAATCATCAACATCCAACACAAGACAGAAGGCGATGAAACCCAAGAAATAGGAACAACCCTTGAAAATTTTACTTAGACTATGCATGCAATGTAGGAAGCATAGGAAGAGCCATGTTAGGAGATGTCACCTCAAGTGGGTGTTTAAGGCCCTACTAACATCATGAGGATATTACAAGGGAATTTGCTAGACATGGATACAAAGAGTGTCTCTCAAGCCACCCAAGCCCACTCGCTAGTGCCCCATGATACATGACACATGACCTCACATAAACACATGCATCACTTTTGCCCAATATTGTGGACCTTAGATGGAGAAGCCCTAGCCCAAGGGGGCATAAACCAAAAGCAACCCGATCCCTATTTGAGGTGGAGCTAGTCTAACACACAACGCATAGTCCACACCCATAATAACCTAATTAGAGTTTAATCCAAATACCAAATCACATTGGGGAGCCAACTATAGAACCTATAAACAAGGAGTTGAACCCGCAACTCTAACTTATGACACATGTTCCTAGAGTGCAAACAAGATTGATATTCTAAGAAACAAATCTTTGAATGCTAACATAACCTTGACTATCATAACCAAGTGATAATGACCAGCAAGTGGAATGCTCCTCAAGGGCCTATCTAGAAAAAGGTAATGTCCTTGGCCGAGCAAACTAATCTCCTTATCGTTGATGTGATTGATTTGCACAATTAGAAACCATATTCAAAACACTTGCTAGGATCTATGAGGTGATTAATGTAGGAATTATTGAGGACCAAATGGTCAAACTCATCTCTCATTGAAAGACCATGTGTGAAGAACATAGACACAAGTATTCTCCAAGAGCATGACTATTTAGTAAGATACACTAAAAATGCTTCCAAAAAAATAGTTCGAAGGTAATGCGACTCATTTTCAATTGGGTGCTGGTCATAAAAACCCATAATCCAGCTAGAGAGATTGAGCTCTAGTAGAAGTATGCTTCTAAATATTCATTCTTGAAAGCCTAGTACACCCATCACCTTTGATATTGCTTGGAAAGGCATCCAACTTATGATTGATGCAGAGTAGAAGCATGTTGTGGAAACCTTATAGCATGACCCTAGACATTGTAGTGGCAATTTAGTAGAGTTGAAAGTCAAATGGTAGTTGATAGAGGAGTGGTAGTTGATAAAGAACTAGTACCTTCCAATCTATAATCTCCTAGAATGGTGGTAGACTAGGAGATCTCAATCTATAATCTCCCAAAACCTTGAGCATGGTATTAGTGTAATGACCCTATTACTCAATTCACCTTAATAAAATATGAGCATGCACATTCTATTAAAATAAAGCAAGGTGAAAAAATATCTACTTCAAAAACAAGTCATTATATGTTGGAAAAATAAATTATTATGTAAAGTTGTCACATTCACAATGCCTATACTTCACTAAACACATCTGCTTAGAATAGTTAAATTGTAACATTAAATATGGTAGAGGCCACACATTTTAAAGAAGTGCTAACCATATTTCAATAATAAAGATAACTCTTATTATTAAATGAGGTGTTACATGCTAATTCATAAGTTGAAGCACTTTGGAAATCCTCACAAGACAAGCTTATTAAACCTTTACTTATAGTATAAAACAACAATAAGAAATAGTCTAGTGGATAGTCACTTGGCAACTAAGTGCACTTGAGTGATGACATTGTTGGGATAGGTAACCTCTCTGAAAGTTTTTCTTACAAGTGAGCAGTGGCTTCTTGCACACAACCAATGGTGCCAACAAAGCCTTCATAGCCTAGTATTAGGTATGCCTTTGTCGCCACCTTAGTCATGAGCCTTGGAGGAATATTGCCATGTAGTGGCCATTATACATTTGAGGTTTCTTTTTGTAAAAATTTGTAAAAATGTTTTTTTAAAAAAGAGGTTGCCTTTCAAAAATGGAGCCCCACCCTAAAATCATTGATGATGTTAGCTAAAACACTAAATGTGAATCCCCTGCCCATGTGCTTGCTCAATTTGCTATGCATTGGAGGTCTCTTTTTTTTTAATTCATAAATTTTTTTAAAAAAAGATAAAAATAGGCAATTGTCCAAAAATGGAGCCCTTGCCTTCACATCATCGATGACATTAGCTAAAATGCTAAACATGAACATCCCTACCCATGCCTTTACTCGATCACTACACATAATGGCCTCTTTTTGTAAAAAAAATCATAAAAAGTTTTTTTTTGGGAGAAAAAAAGAGACAATGTTCCAAAAATGGAGTCCCTTCCCTGACATCATTTGTTGTTAGCTAAAATGCTAAATGCAAAATCCCTTTTTTCCCTCAGTGCAATGCGATGTCCATGCTCTTGCCTAGCCATTGTGCATTTGGGTTTTCTTTTAAAATAAAATTGTATATAGCTTTTTTGTTAAAAAGACAAAGAGAGGCCATGTTGGAAAAATAGAGCCCCCACCATGACATCATTGATGATGTTAGCTAAAATGCTAGATGTGAATCTCTCTACTCCCCTCCCCAACCCTTCTTCCCCCTTGAGCACTACATAAATAGAGGTAGAGGCAACTTGAAAAACAAACAACTCCTATATGTAAAGAAAAATACCCTAACACAGAAACATAAACCAAAACTGTATGACAAAGCACATACTGATAAAAAGAACACAGTTAGGGTTAGGGTTAGAGTAACTCAAAGACAATGAACATAGTGAATAAATGAAATGATATGACCTCTAATAATATAATGCTCATGCAGCAAACACACTATACAATGAATGAATACTGAACCTCGAACTCCTGTATCTCTAGGATTAGGGCAGGGATAATGAGCTAGAGAGTGTGTCGTACTCTGAACGAATCCCGAATCGCAAGAAGGCAACCTCTGGATGTTGAATACCAACAAATGCAGCAGTGAGAAGCTGGATCCGATGCAGACAGCAGTGAGGAGAGAGAAAAACTAAAAACGGAGCCTACATGAGAGAGAAAGACTAAAAACGTAGGCAAGACAGTCTGTAGGAGAGAGAAAGACTAAAAACGGAGCCTGCAGGAGAAAGATTGAAAACGCAGGCTAGACAGCCTACAGGAGAGAGAAAGACTGAAAACACAGGTAGGACAGCCTGCAAGAGAGAGAAAGACTACAGCGACTGCAGACATGAGAGAGAAAACTGTTAGGGCAGCAGCTGGAGCCTGCAAACGCATTAGTTTGCTGGCGTGGCAGATTGTACGACAGCAGTGCAGATGAATAGTAGTCAGTCGCTAGGTAGAAACAACAACAATCAGCATGTGGAGGGTTGGAAACAGGCGCCAGATTGTAGGGAACAGTGATGGACAGCAAGGGCTGAGATGTCCTCCGTGACCGGGGTGTGGGCAGCAAGCTGGTAACACCTAAAACCTGCAAAAACGAGATTGTAAAAGAGTAGAGGGTTGGGTGCCAATTTATAAAAAATTAGGGTTCTAGATCCTCTCCCACTTAACTTTCTCGATCCGCTCCTTATTTTAGGGTTTTGGCTAAAATAAGCCTAAAATAAGAATTTTTTGGGGCTGTTTAAGTGGCTAAGTGCATTTCTTAGCACAACACTCCCTCTCAGGCCAAAAATAGGATGAGAAAAGTAGGCTAGCCTAAATTTTGATTTACCCTAAGGCGTCCCACCCCGAAGCAGCTAGGGCATTGGACAAAAGGTGCACGTCGGCTGCCCAGTGGCCTACCAAGACTACAAAGGCGATGGATATCTTACCAAGGGAGCCCAAGTGATCACCCCAGAGAGGTCAGGGCATTGGACCAAGGGTGCTCGTCGGCTGTCCAAGGGCCTACCAAGGCCTACAAAGGTGGATGGAATCAACAATGGACTTGTTTGTTTTGCTCTTTTTTTTGTGAAAAATGTTTTGAAAATACATAAGTAATATAGGGGCAACGGTCGATTAAGTGACAGATAGGAAAAGATAAAGAGAGTTTTAAACCCAAGTTAGTCACAAAACTAGCAAGCCAATCTCTCGCACTGACGAGGATACCAATGAAAAATTCTTTAATGATTTGTTTTTTGGTGCCTAAGGATGATAAAAGTGAGTGTATGTGCCAATCATGCCTTGAACATGTGAGAGGCAAAAAAAACGGTGGGCTTAGCAAGACAAGCAAAGTGAGCAAGCAAGCAAGGGTAGGGAAAATGCCTTTAGGAGAACTGCCATGTGTTATGCTACGAATATGGTGGATCCTAAAGTCGACCACTCCAAAAAATCGAAAAGGAATAAATGTGCACAATGCATAGGGTAATGCAAAGGGAGATGCAAGATATCATGCTCATGCAATATGCTATGCAACGGTGCCATTGGGACAGTGCCCTCGCAGGGGAGGTGTTTACTTGTCCAAGTGCCCTTTTACAACCAGGTCATCTTGATAGTGCGGATGAAGTTACAAATGCCCATAATACAATACAAAAGAATAAGTGAATGTAATGTCTAAAAAATTGTAAGCATCATCACTATCACGATCAAGAGTAGGAGTCGCCCCCTCTCAAACTGGAAGAGAAAGCAAGAGGGAAGCACCCTCTCCCCGTCAAGTTGAAGAAGTAGGGGAGGGTGTACCCAAGCTGATCCTAGGTAGCAAGTACTGAAGAATCGATCGATTGATCGCTTTGGTCAAGATATCTACAAAATTATCTGATGAAGGCACAAACTCTAGGCGAATAGTGCCTAGCTCAACTTGCTCTCTAAAAAAGTGGAAGTGGACTCCCACATGCTGTGTTCGTGGTGTGATGATCAGATTTCCCGCAAGGGCAATGACACTCTAGTTGTCGCAGTAGACAACTATGGGAGAGTCACATGGAAAATGAAGCAACGCCAATAAACTCCTCTAGTTGTCGCAATAGACAACTATGGGAGAGTCACATGGAAAATGAAGCAACGCCAGTAAACTCCTCAGATAGATGGCCTCGGTGGTGCCATCGAAGAGAGCTTGGTACTCAGCCTCGGTTGTGGAAGCCGCCATTGTCTCTTGCTTATGGCTGGACCAAGAAATGGGAGCCGTGCCCAAGGTAAAGACGTAGCCGCCATGGGAACGCCGGGTGTCAGGATCTCCTGCCTAATCAGAATCAGTGTACCAGTGCAAACATAAACCATAACCATATGTCAGGCCATAAGAAAAAGTACACCGCAAATAACGCAAGACACGAAGACATGCAATCTAATGTGACATCCTAGGTGGTGTGAAATATTGACTGAGTATGCTAACTGAGTAAGCTTAATCTGGCCTAGTGTGAATTAACCAAAGAAGTTTTCCTACAACAGAACGATAGGCTTTCGCTTTAGAAGAATGTCCCACAAAAATAAGGAGACGAGCTCGGGGATTAAGCTTACCTATCTTGTCATCAGGCGTGTGTGTGTATGCACGACACCCGAAGACTTTGAAATGGGAAATAACATGCCGAGAGCCAAAAAATGCCTCATACGGGGTCTTCTGAGGAAGAGCCGTAGTCGAGCATCAGTTGAGGATGTACACTGAAGTGTTAATAGCCTCAACCCAAAGGCGCTCAGGAAGCTCTGCTACGAACAGCATAGAGCGTGCCATTTCCATGACTGTGCGGTTCCTATGCTCTACGACTCCATTCTAAGAGGGGGAGTTGATAGAGGTGAGCTGGCGAGAGATGCCATGCTTCTATAGAAACTTGAAAAAATCGTGGGAGATAAACTCACCATTGCTATCACTCCTCATGCACCCAACATGACGACCAGTCTGGTTATGAACCAACAGCACCCAAGCAAAAAAATATGTGAAAGCATTTGACTTATGCTTGAGGAAGTACACCCACATGTATTGAGAATGATCATCCACTATCAAAAAGAAGTACAACATGCCGTTCAAAGCAGTAGTGGATATCGGCCCACAAAGATCAATGTGAATCAATCTAAGAGGATCCTTAGCTCTATGTGTAGATTGCTGAGGAAATGGGGTACGGTGCTGCTTCCTGAGCTGACAGGCTTTACAGACATCTCGAGCTAGCTTCAGATGTGGAAGGCCCTCAACCAGCTCACGGCGTGACAACTCATAAAGTGAGTCATAACCAAGATGCCCTAAGCAAAAATGCCAAAGACGCTCATTGTGCATAGGCTCCCGAATGTGGCTAAGGCTTGGAAGCTATGGAACACGGAGCCTTCGGCAGTCGGCTTGGTTAGAAAGTGTGTCATGTGGTATAGGCCATTAGGTTGTGCCACACCACGAGCAATCACTAAACTAGTTAGAGAGTCAAGGATCTCGATTGCGATCGCTATAAAAAAAACAGCTCGCCCCAATCGGCAAAGCTGCTGAACAGGTAACAAGTTCACCCCAAGCTGAGGGACATGGTATACATTGTCCAACGAAGCCAGATCTGGATCCTTGTCAGTGGCAAAACTGACGCAACCTTGAGCCTGAATCTTGACCGAGGAGTTGTTTTCTACACGAACCCGCTCGGCTATAGGGGCTCCGGTACGGAAAATGTCCTCTAGAGGAGTCATGTGATATGTAGCTCCAGTATCCACAATCCAAACTAGAGCTAAAGTGCTCGGCTGTGACAAGTGGGCCTCTCCAGTAACCTCATCGGGAGGCAACTCACAGATGCGGACGAGACTCGCATTTGATGTCTCTATGGAGACGATATGTGCCTCTGTAGACCAGTCAGACAAGCCCTCTGGAGTTGAGAACATTGTCGACTGAGATGACTGTGTGGTGGCAGTGTGAGTCTGACCTTTAAACTGCCCCTTGCCATCATCCTACCTCCCTTGCTGGGGGTTGCCCGATTGAGGGGCGAGGGTCTGAGACTTAGGTTTTGGTGCTGCGCCTCGTGCCTTTGATCGACACTTGTCATCAAAATGGCTAGCCTTTTGACAATGTTGACAATACCTATTCTTTTTAGGTACATTCTGCCACCCAGGTTTGAGTTGTGACTGGGAGTTTCCTTGAGAATCCCCAGATTGATTTAGCTTTTGAGTTTGATTTTGATTTTGAGAGTGGAGGTTTGGTTTGGTTTGCCCTTCCCTTGTTTCCCTTTCTGAGAATGAGCAAGAAGAGCTCCCTTTGAAGAGGAATTCATATGAAACTGATCAAACAATCGTGCGTAACGCAACAACTAACACTCAAATTCATAGAATGTAGGCATGTTAGGCTTTGAAACTATTCCCTCCACAAAATTGAAGTATTTCTTGGGGAGTTTATTTAGGAACAATGTGACATGATCGTCAGAGGACTTCAGAGTTCCCATAGTGGAGAATTCAGCGAGAGGAGATGCCAATACTCAGCCAACTTAACTTTCAAGTCATCCTGGTCAGTGATTTTGAAAAGCTGAAGCTCATGGTCAAGATTAATACGACGGGTCCTCTCTCGAGCCGCATAGTGGTCAGTCAAGTGTGCCCATCGCTTTGACGCTAAGTCAAAATGCTGAAGCTGAGAATGAAACTCTGGCAATAAGCCCTGCATCAGCTCGACAATAGCGGAGGCATTCCTAGCCTTCCATGAGCGAACGACCTCGTATGGAACAAATGCGCGATCGGGTTGGGGTTCCAACCCTTGCACTAGATCCCATAGGTTCTGTGAATCAAGGACATGTCTCATCAAATTCGTCCAAGTAATAAAGTTTGACCCGTTAAAACGAGTCTTGTCATTAAATGCATTCTTGGCAGAAGATAAGCTAGAACCATGAGGTGTCAGGTGGGTGGAGTAAGATGATGGTGGGAAAGATGGTGGAGGTGAGAGTGTCTGATAAGAGTAAGAAGGAGGGGGAAGAGGTGGGTAGGCAGAAGTAGGCTGTGAGTGTCTAATGAGTGCCGATTGATGCGGAGGCATTGGAACATGAATGTTTCCATAAGGTACCGATGTAGGTGGAGGCATTGGGACACAGTAGCCTTGTCCAAAGTAAGGCTAGGACACATCATTATGACCAGAAGGTCCACTAGGCAATGCCATGGAGGCAAACTATGGAGGCAATTGATCCATACTTGGGAAAGACTGAGTGGGATACCCAAGCTGCAATGATCCCGAAAGTGTGTATGAGGTAGGTGGAACACCACCCAGCTGAGGGAAGGATGAGGTCGTAAAGGATGTGCCTATGTTTCCATAACGCCCCGGTGTGATGTGCGGTGCGACATGAGGTGTCTAAAATGGAAATGTAAATGTTGTAAATGGAAGTGGTGAAGCAGGGAAGAATGTGGTGGGATGGGTGGGTTTTGAAAGTGAGGTGTATGAGGTGCAGATTCTTTTTGTTCATTTTTATCATTTAAAGATTGAAAATGAAACCGTGAAGATGATGATACACCATGTAATGAAGTGAAAAGAACACCAAATTCAATCTGATTATGTGAAGTAGATGGAAAAGAAGGAAAGACAAAAGAAGAGTTACCTAGCTTTTTCTTATAATCCCAGTGATGTGTTAACATACAAGAATTGGTCCTCTAAAGGACCTTTTCCGTAGTCAACAGACTGGACTCTTTCTTCCACATGATCTCTACCAGTATATTGCAAAACAAAAGAGGTAAAAGAAGAAGGCAAAAAAGACGAATCAAAAGTACCTTGCACCAAAGAGGACGGAAGAGTTTGAAAAAATGGAACATACTTCGAATCTTGCTCTCCAAGAGGAGGGCCCATCCCTGATGGAGGTCTCGACGGCCTTACAACATCATCAGACTTACACACAACATCTGAAGAGTGAAATCCATGCATACCTTTATTTAGAAGCTTTTCTTGAAGGGCAATCCTTCGATCGAGCTCCTCAATCTTCTTTTGTCGATAGGCTATGATCAGTTTATATTCCTCAGAGGTGAGCTTGCCTATCTTTTCTTCCATGTACTCAGATGTTTCTCCCACCATGTCAGAACTTTGTGGAGCAAGCTGATCAGCCCACTCTCGCTCAGTTTTCGGCATAAGCTAATCTGGGGACTAAATCGGTGTTGATGTGTTCGAAGTCATTTGAACCTACTGTTATTCTTGCTTCTTGCGAAGAGCTTTCAGATCAAAGGCCTAGGTTTCTCAGAGAGTACCGAGCTCTGATACCATGTAAAGAAAAATACCCTAACGCAGTAACATAAACAGAAACCGTACGACAAAGCACATACTGATAAAAAGAACACAATTAGGGTTAGGGTTAGAGTAACTCAGAGACAATGAACACAATGAATAAATGAAATGATATGACTACTAATAATACGATGCTCATGCGGCAAACACACTATGCAGTGAATGAATAATGAACCTCGAACTCCTGTATCTCTAGGATCAGGGCAAGGGTAGTGAGTCGTACTCTGAACGGATTCCGAATCGTAGTAAGGTAGCCTCTAGATGTCGAACACCAACAAACGCAGTAGTGAGAAGCTGGATTTGATGCAGGCAGCAGCAAGGAGAGAGAAAGACTAAAAATTGAGCCTGTAGGAGAGAGAAAGACTAAAAACGCAAGCAAGATAGCCTGTAGGAGAGAGAAAGACTAAAAATGGAGCATGCATGAGAGAGAAATACTAAAAACGCAGGCATGACAACATGCAAGAGAGAGAAAGACTAAAAACAGAGCCAATAGGAGAGAGAAAGACTGAAAATGCAAGCTAGATAGCCTACGGGAGAGAGAAAGACTGAAAACGCAGGCAAGACAGCCTGTAGGAGAGAGAAAGACTACAGCGACTGCAGACATGAGAGAAAACTGTCAGGGCAGCAACTGTGGAGCCTGCAAATGCAATAGTTTGCTGGTATGGTAGGCTGTACGACAGCAATGCAGATGAATAACAGTCAATCACCAGGTAGAAACAGCAACAATTAGTGTGTGGAGGGCTGGAAACAGGTGCCAGAGTGTAGGAAACAGTGATGGACAGCAAGGGCTGAGATGTCCTCCGTGACCGGGGTGTGGGTAGCAAGTTGGTAACACCCGAAACCTGCAAAAACGAGATTGTAAAAGAGTGGAGGGCTGGCTACCAATTTATAGAAAATTAGGGTTCTAGATCCTCTCCCACTTAACTTTCTCGATGCGCTCCCCTTAGGGTTTTGGCTAAAATAAGCATGTTTTGGGACTATTTAAGTGGCTAAGTGCATTTCTTAGCACAACACTATAGAGACTCCATCTTGTTAAGTGTGATGAAGTTGCTTGCTCTGCCTCTCTCTTCTACAATCACGTAGAAGCCCTGTCACAATCCTTTGAGATCTTTCTCTCTTCTTCATTACACAAAAGCCCTATTGAAATCTATCGAGCTTCTCCCTTTCTTCCCCACATGGTGCGAAAGCTCCCAAGAGATATAGAGATGTGTGGGCTCCCATGTACGACAAAGGGGTCACTAGTGCTGAAGTTCAACCTGACACATCAAGTCAAAGTTGCGGTCATACTCCATAACAACAATGGTTGGCCCATGGAGGATAATCAGGTTTGGTGAAGGAAAAAAGAGTAAATTTTTGTTGACTACAAATGGAATACGGTCACATATAACCCCATCTCTTGCAGGATTGGAAGGTCCTATTCTAGGATGGTTAGTGTCTTTCAGTGGTGGAAGGATGGTTTTGTACTACTTTGTAGAGTAAAGGTTTTGATTACTATTATAAAATAAAGTATTTGATTTTCTAATGGTTTATTATGTTACATGTATTAAAGATTGAGTTTTACAAACTCTATTTAATGGAATAATAAAAGGGAGTTGCTATTATATGTTTCAAATGGTGTGATATCATGTTCTGGTAATTAGAAAACTAATGTTAACCCAATCAAGACAAGTGGGAGACTTCGATCCCCATGATCGAACACCTATGGCTAGGTGAACGTGGTAAGTCAATCAACACTAGATAGAGGTGATTAAATGGTGATCCACCCAACTGTCAATAAAATAGTTCTAGGTCTAACATTGAATTAGGGGGTTGTAGTTGAGATTTTACCTTATGAGTACAAGGATTGAGTTACACTCTCCCCCATCTCTCACTCTCTTTGAACCAAGTGTGGTGTTAACCTTGCTCTCTCCTCTAATTGATTACAAAGCTATATTTCTCAGGTGTCAAGGAGAGGACCGGGGAGAGAGAGAAAATTGCAGAAGAGAGAGAAGAAGAGAAGTAGAAGAGAGAAAGACTGAAAAGGAAGAAAGGAAGCCATGAAAGTTGAAAAAAGGGAGAGAAGATGAAGGAGATTTGTTATTATAATCTGATTGAAAAAAATGTCAAGTCCCTTACATCTTATGTACCCGCCAGTGTAGCAGGTATTTTCCTCCATTACTTTATTCCTATATTCCCCATCTCTTACATTCCATCCTCCCCCAGAGGTTTTTGCCCTCAAAATCAAAATGGGCACTTATTACAAACTAGGGTAGGGCAAGGCAGTCCAGAGTACTACTCTGCTGCATGATTACAAGGGGTTATTCAATAAATCATGTGGGGGTTATGTATGTATGTTGGGTCATGGATACAATATGATGTATGGGCATAATTGGGAAATAAGAAAAATCCAATTTTGACCCATATTAAGTGAGGAATTGAGTGCTGCAGATAATCGGCAACATGGTGTCTACTACAAGACCATGATGTAGTAAACCTGTAATAACTTTTGATAGGTAACTCTGATTGGGGTGTTTGTCACATAGAAACGGAGCTTACTTCAAGTACTTTCAGCCCATGTATAGCATTAATTGTTGTCCATAATTTAGAATCAAATTTGGTTGAAAACAGAGAGTTGTCTGCAATCTTCCATGCACTAAAATATAGCCATAGATAACCAATCTTCAACCAAAAGAGCCTACCAAAAAGAAGAAATTGCCCGCAAGATGGATGCTAGTCTAAATGAGATCCCAAGCAATCCATTAACCTCCTGGATCAAAAGGTATTCTGTCATAATGATTGTCCAAGAGAAAAGAATGGCTATCAACCACATGCTCCAATCCACCGAGATCAAATTGATACAAGGAAGTATCCCCATAATCAAGTCCATAATCACATTCATAATCTCCTGGATGCCATCTTCATATTCATGTATGCCCAAATCATGTATTACATAATCATCGGACATATATCAATCATCGTAACCATGATCAAGGTACTCATTATCAAATGCATTAAATGGCTATTGTAAACCTTGATTAAGCATAAATTAGTGCTCAAGAATATCATCATGAGGTTTCTCCAAGAGTCTAAAACCTTCATCATAACCATCTACATCTGTGAGTGTCTCATGTGATTCATCAGCTGATATGTCATCAACTTGTACATCTTGCTCTTCAATGTTCCCTTCTTGTACATCTACTTGGTCTTCTTGCTCATCTTCTTGTTGATCATGTTGCTCATTATCCCATTCTTGTTGTTTAACTTGCTCATTGCTCTCTTCTTCATCATCAACACCTTGAAAAGAACTCATCATTACATTCGGGTGATCATAAGGTATGAACTGATTGGGATATAGGATACCATGGTAGTTGTGAACTTGCTGCTGATCAAAACTAGAAGAGTATTGATAAGCATGACCATTATCGTCACGTCCATAAGAACTCGACTGCTGAATAAAGGAAGGTTCACATGTATAATCATGACTATGTTGCTGAAAAGGTGGATGCTCATAAGCATAAGCATGTTGCCCATAATATGCATTCTGCTGCCAAGGTTCAATGGAATGATACTCTGCATTATGACATGGTACATCATATCTATAAGCATTAACATGTTGTCTAGATATACTTGCATATTGCTAATGTTCGTTTGCATGTTGTTGCTGTCCATATTCATAAAATGCATGCAGATCATAGTGTGTACCATTAGCATACACATGTTGGCCATAAGCATAAGCATCGGGTGCATAATGCCCATGAGAATTTGCATTAACTGATGGGAAGGTGGTTCTTTTAGCATGTACATGTGATCAATCTTCTTGCTCTTTTCCCTTCAGTTGAATCTTCAACCACTTAGAGAAATTGGTATTAAGTGTGTCCATGGTGGTTCTCATTTGACACATTTCCTTCATCATCTCAACATGATTTTCTGTGTTTGTTGCTATGGCTGCAAGTATAGCCTCTTGTCTTTCCAAAATAGCCTCATGTCTTTGATTATACCTTATCTCATACCTCCATAGAGTGTCATTAAGAGCACCGAGGCTTCCAATGTCATGAGGATACTCCTTATAATCCATTTTAGGGTTATTCTCAGTCCTTGGTTCACGTGCATTCTTGATTTTCTGCTAAACATCTTCATTGACCTTGGTTTTTTCTCTATTCCTTGCCATGGTTAGGTGCAGTCTCGTTAGACCACTTGTCACTATTTTGCCCATAACTTGAGCTAGGAAGCTCCAATTGACCTACTTTTTTTGTTCAAGTTGAAGCCAAGGATGCCTTCTTTGAACTAAGCATAAGCATGCGCTCCCAAGTTTTATACAGAAAATTCTGTAATATGAAAAGTACTGTTGTACTGTGTAGTCCAACACCCTATCTACACTTGTCGGAGGCCTATTTTGACTTGTAAGTATCTTGTAGGGTCCAAATAGAGCTCTAACACTTATCAAAGCCCTCAGTAGGACCTGTGGGCACTCTGCAAGACCTGCACCTCAGTTCTTGGGAGTAGGTATACTTTTGTAAATGCAAGTAAATTGCTTACAGCACCCTATGGGGGTCAAGAAAAGGGGTTGCAAGGAATCGACTTGTCAATGCATGATTGAAAGGTCATCCCACATGGCATAATACATTGCCCAACCATCTAAATTCACTATTTGCAACCTTATTCCAAAATTGAGCATGTAATAAACATCTCTTAGTATGATTTTCCCATGCATAGGCATCTCCCATACGTTCCAAGCATCGTATTCATTGCCATTGACTGCATATATATTCTCATGTCTGCAAATACATCCTCACTAGTATTTTCCCATACATTTGCAACCAATAATACATCCATACATCAGCAAATACATCTCATACATCAGTGCCAAGTCAATATCTTGGTTCTTTAAGAAGGTACCTACAATTGTAAGCAACTTCGAGCTCTGGATCACCGGGAGGTGGACAAAGTTTCCCCTAGGCCGGTGGCAAGGTCTTTTGCAAATCCAAGCTTGCCTTTGAGAGTAATAGAGGTGACATTAGGAAATCTCTGAACAAGCCTTTCTGGTGTTATATCATAATAGTTGCTTATAAAGACATGTCTCCTACTTTTAGCTTCTACCTTGTACCAAGCTTTACGCAGACAAGAGATACATTGCTCCTATCCTTGTCTGTACTGATGAATTTCGGGACATGCTCCAAAGTGGCTCTTTAGGATGCTTGGTGAATAGTTGTATCATCTTGTAGATAGATTAGAGCATGATCATGCATGCAAAGTCACTGATGTGCACTCTGTTGTGACCACAGGAGCCAAGGAGGATCTCCATTCACCTTCTTTAGACTCTCGCTCTGTTGGCTAGTTATCAAGTCCTTTCTTGGGAAATCAGAATATGCGTGGGGTGAGTGGCTCTTCAGCTCTTCTCAAGCCTGTGAATGCTCAGGACCATATCATGGCAGAACACAAAAGGCGTGAAAAGCTCTCTATGCCCAAAGCCATCTTAGGCCTACATGCCAGTCATTCCATGATTACAAGCACAACAAGCAAAAATGGACTTGATGGAGCATTCCCACATTGTTGCATAATATATCTAGCATATTCAAATGTGGCAATAAAAGCATGTTCCAAAATGATAGAGTGTTGGAGTATCTCTGCATAGGTAGGGGATAAGAATTAGAGCCCCAATTTCATTGTGAATAGTAAAGATAAGAATAACAACAAGCTGAAGAACAATGTTTGGTCCTGTCCCCCACATCCCTCCTGTAGCTAGAACATTGCAGCTCACTTCCAACAACATGCCATTTCTCTTATGGAAGTTCAGCTATGTAAATTCCCAAAGTTGGAATACCATTACAACTGGCATATCCACAATGACCATTACTCCATTGAATGGGCACTCAGCTCCTATTGGAAGAGATCAACAACACAAAGACATTCCCAGGCATTGGTTAAAAGCTTCTACAATCCCGAGTTAGTAAAGTCATAACCAAGTGGATTGGTTAAGAAGATTGGGTCCTTAATACATAGAACTTGTTGAATCAAGACCGTTTGCAGATAATAAAGATCTAGACTAGAAGAACTTTAGTTGGAATCTTCATCTCCATCAGGATCAAGGTGATGGGGTAAGTCTAGTAACAACACCCTCTTTCTGACAAGAGGACAAAATGTTGTCTATCTGTTTTATGGATGCAAGAGGTGCAAAAGCAGAGATTCATGGAGATCTTCTTTAGTGCATTACAGTACTGAGTTCAATAGAACTTGCACGTTTAAGAGGAACAACACTCTAAATTGTTGATGATGCTATCCATGTTGCATATCTGGCTCCAATTGCCCTTGATACTACATGTGCTGGTGACACGTTTACTATTGCTACATATAGTGTGGCTCTACTTACTGATTTTTCTACTCTTGATTCCTATGTTAGGGATAGGCCAACCTTACAGGTGTGGTGATCATCCACTCATCACAGTTCAGTGGTTCAAATGAAAGAAGTGGCTGCATATCTTCTAGCTAATCTTGTGTCCAAATTAGGTCATTGGGAATCATCTCTAGCAGACTTGGTAGGCAATGCATTAGCAAGGAATCAACATCTCTACAAGCTATAGATCTAGCTAGAGAATGCATAAGCTAGAGCTTTGAGAATAATAGCTACTAGCTTGGTGGTGCCTTGCTGATCTGCAGCCCCATAATCTGCTTCTTTCCTTGTGTGTCCAGCATCTGCAGCTGACTCTATAGTTGTGCTTTTGAAAACTGGGTACAAGCTTTAGATAATACTTCTTCCATTCTTGCTACACATGCAACATGCAGACATTGTTGTAATCTTCAAAAGGTCTTCCAGTATTGCTTTGGTCTTTGAATAAAAGAGCCAGTGAAATTAGGAGTATCCTCCTTAAGGAATCCAAATCTAATGCAAAGCATGCACCTCATACATGCAAATGCCACAATAGCATACAAGAAAATTATGTCAATGTATCTTGGTCGGGTTGCTTTTGTTGCCATCCACAGTGCACTCAACCTATAGTGAATAATGAACTACGTATGATCAAACAATGGCAATATCAAACCGGAGTTGGATCATCATAAGCATGCACTTTTTCTTCAGCAACATCACTACCTCCATGAAAGAATAGTCTAGATACACCTATTGAATCTCAGTAATAACAATTTCAACAACTTCATGCCTTGAAATGGTCGAATAAGTGGTGCCTCAGTAGTATAGGTATTTGACATTGCTTCTAGTCTACAAGGATGAAATTGCACAGTTGAAGGCTCAACAATCACTGTTCAATAAAGATCACATGTTGATCACAAGACTAGAAAAATTCATTCATTCCTATCCATCATCTTCTTCAAATTGGCCGATATCCAAGTTGCTCTGACATTGATCTAAATTATTATGTTAGGCTCAATTCAGGACAATTTGATGACTTTATGATGAAGGGTGCCAATAAGACATTCAAGCCGTGTGGTTTTGATAGTTCAACTTGGAAGCAATCTAGTTTAATCCTATGGATGAATCCATGAGTTATAATCCCATGAATGAGCCATACATGGATGATGACTGCACCAATCATGAAGTTGGAAAAAAAATGATGAATGGAGATGCGAGCAAATTTAATTGCCCCATCACAATCGTGCAAGAGAGGACTCAGATTTCTCTTTCTAGTTGTGATCCATCCAAAGCCTGAAACCTCTGACCACTAATTGAAAGCCTCACTTGTGGCATCAAACCACTAGATAGATGAGCCCTACTTCCAGATCAATTAGAGCTTCTTGGATGATTAACTATGCAATCATCTGTAGCTGCAAGAACTGCTACAATGTCTTCTATGTGTTTCAAGTTGGCTTTGAGGGGATTCTCAACATTTGGTTCTGCTGTTGCATGAAGGCCACTAGCTACTGCAGCAAACAATAAGACATGCCTCTTAACTAGAGAAGCAAAGTTTTTCGTTTCGTTTGGAGCCCAAAGAACAAGTTTTGATGCATATGCTGCTTGATCTCCAAAAACTGACTAGGAATCCTTCGTAGCCTGAGATACTGTAGAGAATACAAGCTATGAAAGGGACACAGTGTATGCACCACCATATGATGTGCAAGATGAACGCAGTCCTTGATTTCTTCTACGTCACCTTGTTGTGCCTTACATGGATGCCTTAAGCTCCTTGTCTCCCAATACAAGCGCACTCTGTAGATGTTACATGGGATTGGCATGGCCTTTGAGCACAAGTGTAGAACTTCCACAACCTAGGAAGAAGCAATGGAGCATTGCATCACTTATCCTTGAGAATCTTGCTAGGAAGAAACAATGCAGCAATGTGTTGGACCGTGAGAGGAAATTTGCTAGTGGAGCTGGAACCTAAGGCTATGGATGTGGTCTCCAAAACTATTGCAGTATTCTCCAAACCTTCAATTTATAGCAATGGAAGCCTGTGCTCATTGCATAAATGGCCTGCTAAAGATGAATCTCCTATGTCCATTGTATAAATGGCATGTTGAAGATGAATCTCCAAGCAAGGTGTAAATGACCAAATGACTGCTTAGAATGAAGCTCAAAGGGATAAGTGAATGGAATGTTGGTCAACTGGATCAAGAACTTATGGCTTTGATACCAATTGTCAAGGAGAGGATTGGGGAGAGAGAAGACTACAGAAGAGAGAAGAAGAGAAGCAGAAGAGAGAGAAAGAGAGTAACAAGGAGAGAGAAATACTAGGAGAGAGAGAAAGACAAAAAAGGAAGCCATGAAAGCTCAAGAAAGGGAGAGAAGATGAAGGAGACTTGTTATTATAATCTGATGGGAAAAAATGTCAAGTCCCTTACATCTTATATACCCACCAGTGTATTATATATTTTCCTCCATTATTTTATTCCCGTATTTCCCATCTCTTACATTAGGTGGATGTTAAATTGCTATTAGGGGTGACTTGCCCATGCTTCCCTTGCGTAGTAGAATCAGGATTCCCATATTCCACTAAGCTTGACATTTCCTACAAATCTAGGGATAACTGGCCTTTTTCTATGCATCCATGGCATTTCACTTTTGATCTTCGACTACCACCACATTGACATCCTCTATAAGTTTGGAAACTCCCTAGGCCCAAAATTTGATCCAAACTCCTTAGGCTTTGCCTCAGTATCCTGATTTGTTATTCTAGATTCTAGTAGATTGAATTTGGCGTCTTCTTTCTTATCTCATGCATCTCCTTTAAAGAGCATATATCCATGCAGTGATTATTTCTAAAGTAGTATAGATCAAAGGCACATTGGATTGCTTTTAGGCATATAATTGGTTAGATGTTGCACTTGGCATCACTTTCCACACCATGTATTTGATCTAAGATTGTCTTTGGATACTCTTGTAGCATTTATGAAACCAATGGTATTCATCTTAAGGGTTTTCAATTGCTTCATCAACTCCTTAATACTTGCAAGTAAATTAAAACAGTCCTTTAGACTTTCATTTCTTGTTGCATTTGCAATATTGTAGTTTTGGGATGCTTTTATTATTATATCACATAAACAACTAAGCTGTCACTATAGAGGGGCTCTATTTTGGTTCTAATTCGAAAGTCTTGGATGGACTCTTGGCTGATTCTAGTTGGTTGAATTCCATTATTATTTTTGGCTCACCATTGTGGAATTGATTGGAGTCATTGTTGATATATTGAGGTGAATTCAAAATCAGAACCATTGCATGTGGCAATTGTTGGTTAAGAGCATTTGTTGAGGTATGGTTTGGATCATCGGGTAAGGGTAGGTAACAACACTTGGAAAAGGATTTGGTGTTGCTAAACTCCTCCTAACACTAAGGTAGCCAAGATTCCTCTTGTTGTGGCTAATCTATCTTCCACTTACTTCATAGTATAATCTAGTGTCTTCAATGGTTTCTTGCAAACTTTTTTGGTTTTCTTAATTCCACAAAATATTTCATCTCTAATTATAGTTCTCCAAGGAACAATCCCTTCTAGATGCCTTCATTTAGGCTATAGGTTGATGATCACTTGTGGATTCTAATTTGGAGCTATAAGATTTGAATCACTGTCAAATTAATTGACTTAGGTTCATTAATTCTTCCCTCATCTACTATTCAAAATATTCTCACTTGGATTTGGAGAGGAGATCTTACTCCAATGCATCTCACGTGTGCAAAACTCTTAGATTGCTTTTGTTTTGGCAATAGTTTCCTTGGATGTGTACCAAAAACATGAAGCTATCTAAAGAATATCAAGAAAATATATCTTGTAGCATGAACAAGCAATGGCTTCACCTCCTTATGTCTCACAACCAAGGAAAAAGAACCAAGAGAATAAAAACAACAAGAACTAGAATTGCCATACAACACATGTCACAAGTCACACGGATTTATATTCATTATTGCACATATGGATGGTCATTCCTATTGGCTATGGTAGTCAATGTTTGCATTTTGGATGGTTTTCTAGTTCTCTCCTATAGATCATGATCTTTGCTATCCACCTATATGTGGTAGACTAGTTTGATATATCAAAAGAGTTTTTAACTCTCCTCTAGCAACATCAATGAGGCTCTTTCCTTGCCTATCTCTAGTCATCTAATACCTATAGCAATGTTATTTTTCTCTATATTTAGCATATCATGAATACTCCACAAGAGGAGACATCAGATCCTTCATCACCCAGTTGGTTCCTTCATAGTTCATGGGTGTTTGTGGCTCTATTGTTTCTAATCCTCTTTGGAATCAACTCTATCAATTTTATCAAGATTAGTTTATGCATGCAAGAACCCCACCAAAGTGCTTTTCCAAGGAGATGTTTACCACTTCTCTTTGCATTTTGGATGGCACTATGTTTAATTGGACCTTATTTCTCTTCACGAAGATATATTAAGAGTTTCAAAAAGTTCAAAAAGGCTAGGTTAATAATATTTCTTATGGAGAATTTCTTCAATATGTCATTTTAATTTTACCTTGCCCAAGTAGAGTCCATATTCCTAATCCTACTCCTCTATTATCATAATCTCTACTTGTAGTTCTTCCCCTTTCATGACATAGGATACCTTGAATGGTGTGATCTCCATCATTGGCCATTCATCTTTATCATTGGTCATTTTGAGGAAATTCTCTCATTCATATGGTTCTTCTTGTCCTACTTTTGTCCCTTCTTCTACATAGGCCACTCCTATATTTGTTAATTCTCTTTCCTTATTCCTCTCATGTACCCATCTTTCTACAACCTAGCAAGAAATTAGTTATATTCCCAAATTCTGTCTTCTTTTTAGATATTAGTGGTTGGACCTATGCTTTTATAGATGGTTTCAATTATCCAAGCTACATTAGAGATAGCTATCATTTTTTGTCATCACTAGTCTCTATACACAAGGGTCTATACTTCCTTGCAAGACAAGGTGGATTATCTGATCTTCAATTGACTAAAGCCTTGGAGGATTTTGCTTCAAAAAAGACTCCTATGAGTGACATTCATAAATACACAAGGATATTAATCAAGATCACAAGTCAAGTTAATAGCCTCTCAAGCATATGCTAGTATTCTTATTAGGAACAAGATCGTCCTCTTTGTAAGATGGTTGGTTTAGACACTAGGCTCGTTAATTGTGGAGGGAGGAGTTTAGCAAGATTGTGATACTAATGAGTCTTGACACAAGGAAATTTAGGAATTGTAAGGCCATGTAGCTATGTTATTAGTTCCTTCATGTGATCAAGTGGTTTCTATTGAATAGCCCTCTGCAGTTGATCTTGATATCTTCAAAGGTAGGCAAGGTTATGGTTTGATTTTCTCAACAAGGTGGAGTGTTTATGACAACAGATGGGCTTTCTGTATGAGATTTTTTTTTTTTTGAGTTACTTTGATTTGGTATCTCCTCCATCCTTCTGGGTGAAGTATTAACAACATTGTTATGCCTTTTATATGTATATGATACTATTGACTTAGCACCTCTAGAGAATGGATGGGGAAGCACTTCGTTCTTTATGAGTTGTTTGAGATTTGTTTTTGAGTGGTTGAGTGGGTGGTGGATAACCTGATTAGTCCAAAAACACATTTGATGTGTGTGTGTGTGTGTGTGTGTGTGTGTGTGTGTGTGTGTGTGTGTGTGTGTGTGTGTGTGTGTGTGTGTGTGTGTGTGTGTGTGTGTGTGTGTGTGTGTGTGTGTGTGTGTGTGTGTGTGTGTGTGTGTGTGTGTGTGTGTGTGTGTGTGTGTGTGTGTGTGTGTGTGTGTGTGTGTGTGTGTGTGTGTGTGTGTGTGTGTGTGTGTGTGTGTGTGTGTGTGTGTGTGTGTGTGTGTGTGTGTGTGTGTGTGTGTGTGTGTGTGTGTGTGTGTGTGTGTGTGTGTGTGTGTGTGTGTGTGTGTGTGTGTGTGTTTGTTGACGTTCCTAACGATAATGAGGATATGAATATATACATAGAGGATTGTGAGGTGTCTCCTCCAACAGGCATGGACGAGTCCTTGAGTAGTCAACTAAAATTCATATCTATGCATCATACCACCCAATCTCCTCATGGAAAACGTCAAACTTACTTGAACATAGAAATGTTGATTCTGCTTTATAAGGGAAGCATGGATAGATCACCCTAACATCAATCTAGTACTCACCTAGGAAAGTTTTCTTTGTAATCAATCAGAGGAAGAGTGTGGATAGGTTGTTCTTTGGATTGAATAGATTATAGGACGACTTCAGAATGTGCTTTAGCTTCTGGTTGAGCTTTAGCACCAAAGACCGCTTTATCATTCTTAAGAGCCCACACAACATGTCTACATCTCTTGGGAGCTATGGAATTGATTCGGCAAAATTCAATTGAGCTTCGACACCATGTCGAGAAGAAAGGGAGGACCTCAAAGGATTCTGACAAGGCTTCCACGTGATTGCATAAGAGAGAGAGGTAAATGATAGCTTCATCATCGCAATAAGCAATGTGGAGTCTTCTACAAGAGTAGTCTCTTTTCATGACACCTCTATCATTGTTTATATAGTAATAAGCAGAGTGGAGTCTTTTGCAAGAGTTGTCTCTTTTTGTGACACTTCTACCCTTGTTTATATAGTAATCACACACACACACACAGAGCTTTTACATTTTCATTGATACCATTGATGATGATGTTAGGAGGGGGCTCCATTTTTAGAATGCGACACTCTTTTTATCTTAAAAATAGAAAAATAATTTTCAATTTGTCAAGATTTCAAAAAAAAAAGACCATGAATGCACAGCGGGTAGGCAAGGGCGCTATGTCACAACATCCCTCTAAGGCTCATGATTAAGGTAGTGGACCAAGGGATAGACCTTGGCATGTTGGCCTTGGTATACTTAGCAATGGACTATGAAGACTTTATCCGCACTATTGGCTACATGTGAGAAGCAACCGCTCACTCGTAGGGAAAAATTCGTGGGAGATATACCATCCCAACAATGTTGTCATTCAAGTACACTTAATTGCTAAGTGACTATTTATTAGGCTAGTTCTTATTGTTTTGTACTGCAAGCATAGTTTTAATAAACTTGTCGTCGGAGGGTTTCTTAAGTATTTTCACTTATAAACACCTCATTTTAATAATTAAAAAATATCCTCACTATTGAAACACAATTAGGACTAGTTTAGAATGTGTGATTCTTATTGTACTTAAAGATTATGATTTAATTTGTATAAGCATGTATGTTTTAATGATGTGCTAGTGTGCAAATGAATGACATTTCACATTCCATTAAATAAACTATTTTTCATAAAATAACATTTTGAAGTAGACATTTACACATTGTTTTATTATAAATAGAATGTGCATACATTATTTATTAAGGTGAACTGAGTAATGGAGACATTACAAGGATGTCATTTTACATGTTGCTTTATATGTTTATTCTTTGGAATTGACTCTATCAAATTTTCATCAAATGTATACTCAACATACTTCTTGATGTGGCAAGTTTCAATGCATCCATCCTTTAGTTGATTTTGTAATAATCTAGCACTATTGATGAGCTACTTTTTATGCTTCAAATATCTAGCTTTTATGGAATGATATCTCGAAAAAAAAGGGTGCAAAAAAAAGAGACCACAAACCACAACCAGAACCACACACTAGGTGGGCAAGGGCATTGTATCACACTGTCTCTCCAAGGTTCCAAAAACAGAGACTACGGATCACAACTACAAGGGACACCATGTTGTGATATCTCTCCAAGGCTCACGGGTAAGGTAGCAACCAAGGTATAGACCTTGGCATCTTGGCCTTGGCATATTTAGCAATAGGTTATAAAGGATTTACTAGTGCCATTGGTCGTGTCCAAGAAGCAATCGTTCACTTGTAGGAAAAACTTCATGGAAGGTCAATTAATATCGGCAATGTCGTCACTCAAGTGTGTTTAGTTGCTAATAAGTGACTATCCATTAGGCTAGTTCTTGTTATTGTTTTATACTACAAGCATAGTTTTAATAAGCTTTCCTTGTGAGGGTTTCTCAAGTTCTTCCAATTGTGAACACCTCATTAATAATAAGTATCCTCATGATTGAAACATGATTAGGGATAGTTTAAAATGTGCAATCTTGAGAAACATGTATTTAATGAATTGCAAGTATGTAAATGTGATAACTTTTTATATTTTATTAAATAAATAACTTTTTCAACATAAAATAACTTGTTTTTGAAGTAGACATTTTTTATATTGTTTTATTTGAAATAGTGTACACATACTTTATCTATCAAGGTAAATTGAGTAATGGAGACATTACATCCTCTTCTCTTTAGAGAAATCAAGATATCATTATCTTGGAGAAATCGAGGGTGTTATTTCATAAGGGTTGCCTCATCTATCCAAGTGGTACCTTCTTGAGGATAATCCTTGCACTATATATTCTCTTAAAATTCGATGTCTTACAGGTTTTTTCCTTGTATCTAAAATTTTCTTGGATTGTATTTTCAACACTCCTTGACAAGCATGATTATTTGCTCATCAAAATCAAGTACATATTCAAGGTTTGGTACATAAGGCTTGAGAAGGCTTATATAAATTATGTTGTGGATCTTGAGAGGGAGCAACATTTTAAGCTTGTAAGCTTGCCTTTCCATTACTTAGATCACTTTGTTTGATGCTGATCTTGAGTAGCTTGGATATTATGTTAAATCAACTAGAACTATTGGTCCATCTTTTCAAGCATGGTCTTGGATGCTTCTATCTTGAGAGTGGGATGTGAGAAGTTTAGAGGCATGCAACATTCTTACCCATACAAGGCTTGAAATGGCAACATCTTGATTGTTTGTTTAAAGGAAATATCATAAGCAAACTATATAGGAGGTAGATATTCAATTCATCATCTCAGTTCTTTGCCACAATAAGAGCTTAGAATATGTTCAATGGTTTCATTCTCCCTCTCAGTTTGGCCATGGGTTTGTGGATGATAAGCAAGACTGAAGTATAGATGTGTTCCAATGGCTTAGAATAGGCAAGTCTAGAACTTAGAGGTGAACTTGGAGTCTTGGTCACACTGATTATGCTCTTTGGCAATCCATGTAACTTAAATACTTCTTTGATAATTACTCAAGCAATGTCAAATGACTTGTAAGTTGCTTTGATTGGTATGAAGTGTGCAACTTTTGTTAGTAACTTTTGTCAATCTATCAACTACTACAATGATGGGATCATATGCACTAGTAGTAGTAGGTAATTCAATGACAAAGTCCATCCTTAATGACTCCCGTTTCATTTACTAAATGTCCAAGGGTCGTAACTCTCCAAGCATCTTGATTGCTTCTACCTTGACTCTGACAAGTCAAGCACTAGGTTACATAGCTTAATACATCTCTTTTTAGTCTTGGCGAATGATAGCTCTTACAAATTGCTTTGAGTGTCTTAGCATACCTTAGATTTCCAATAATGGGGCTATCTTGGGCTTTCCATAAGTTTTTAGCCTTCAGTTTTGGTCCTTTAGGAACATGAAAAATCTTCATGTTCCTTTAATGACTTGGAGTACTCTAGTATATCATCAAAGAATATTAGCACAAAATCATCCAGATATGGTCAAGAAATATCTTGCTTTAGATAGTTGAATATTGCTAGGCCATTTGTCAATTTGAATGGCATGAACAAAAATTCATAATGATCATTCTTAGTGTTGCAAGCAGTCTTTAGGATATCTTGCTCCTTGATTCAGATATGATAATATTTGGATCTTGGATCAATCTTGAAAAAGACCTTGGCTCCATGTAAGTGATTCAGGAGTTTATCTATCTTGGGTATGGGTTACTTGTCCTTGGGCATAACATGGTTTAGTCTTCTAGAGTCAGTGTCGAGTCTAAGCAATCCATTCTTCTTCTAGAAGAGAGCCTTTACTCTCTAATGTGAATTGCTTGGGCAAAGGAATCCTTGCTCTATCAATTGCCTTAGTTGCTTGTTAATCTCAATAGCTTTAGGCACAGATAACTTGTATGGTCATTTTGATACTAGTTGGCTCCAAGAAACAGTTCTATCTTATGGTCAATTGCTCTATCAATTGCCTTAGTGCTTGTCAATCTCAATAGCTTTAGGCACAAATAACTTGTATGGTCATTTTGATACTAGTTGGCTCCAAGAAACAGTTCTATCTTATCGTCAACCTCACGATTCAGAGGCAATTGGGTTAGTTTTTCTAGAACAACATCCTCGAAGTCATTGATGTAGAAAGGTAGAGTTTTTTCTTTAGCCTTTTTGTCATTATTCAATTGGATCATGTAGACTAGTTCAGCTTTCCTCAACCCTTTCTTGACCTAGCTTGCTATGGCTAGTTGGACTTTGATTCTTCAAGCTTTTCCATATTCCTTTACAATTTCTCCTTCTAGGCCTAGAATATTATTTTCTCTTTGCCACATAAATTTTGGGCTTTGTTCTTCTTGAGCTAGTCCATGCCTAAAATGTAGCCATAGAATCCCAATGATCGAATCTCAAATTCTAGTTTAGTTGAATGGCTCAAATTGAGGTTTCCCTACACTTTTAGCTGAGGCAATTTTCTTCCCACTATCCAATTCTACTATCATTTTCCTTTTTTTTTTTAGATTCTAGATGTAACATTTTTAGTATTTTTGGTGCAAGAAAGGAATGAGTGTTATCACAATCAATTAGAAGTTGAATTATGTACCCTTGTAAGTGGCTGGAGATTGAATTATTGGTCATTATTGATTTACTCCTTTCTTTTCCTAACAGCATGAATGGATCCTCTTTGGATCTCTTCGCCTGAAGTGCACTCCTTAGGCTACACAATCATGATATTTATCCAAGCACTACTTGCTCTTCCATATCTAGAGCCTTGGTTCTTGATTCCATTTCCTTGACCTCTTCCACTAGGTTAGTTTGGGTTAGGGTTTTGAGGATAATTAGGGCAGTTGCCCTTAGGTATTTAGTCATTTTGCATTGATAACATTGCATGTTGCCTAACATTCTTGGTCCTTGGGTGATGGCATTAACTCTTCCATTCCCTCTGGCATTGCCCATGTTGACACCATGGTTTAGGTAGCCCCTTCCATAGTTGTTACTTATTGGGCAATTCCTTTAGCCATTTCAAGCAATGTCCTTGGCCATGGGATTTGGTCGCATCAAGGAATCTTTGAGAATCATTGGCCTCATTGATTCAAGGTGAGTATCTGAGGGCAAATTGAGTCCTTGGTAGAACCTTGCAATTTGGTGAGATTTTGTAATTAGTGGTGCATACTTATGTAGACTCACAAACTTGGAATAGTCTCCTTCCAAGGCTAGGTTTAGTCGGTGTAAGCTATAGAATTCATTCACTTTGATTGATTCGAAGGATGGGGGAAGGTATAAGCCTTTCACAACTTCTTTTGCAAGTCTAGGAAGCTTATGTCACTCCCTCTATTTCCACCAGATCTTGGCTTCACTAGTGAGATGCAAGCATGTGGTCATGGATTAATTTGGGAGAATAGTTTTAACAAACAAGAAAGAGTCATCCATGGCTTTGATCCAGGCTTTTGCATCATGCCCCACCTTGGATCCTTCCCTAGTGAACTTGGATGGCAATGCCTGCTTAATAAGAAACTTTTTCTTGTTGGGGGTAAAGGCGCCTCCGCCTAGCCGCCCGTGTATTACTACACTGACAGTCACCGCCACTGCACACTGTAGGTGGCGGGCGCCCGTCATCATCACTTTATTCTTTAGTGACAGCTTGAATAAAGGAAGGCCCGGTCACACATTGTGACTGTTGGAGTTCCCATTTCTTGTCTCTCTCTTACTTGCTCTTGCTCTCCTGCAATAGCTCTCGAGTCCAAGCTTCGATCCTTCTCTCCTGTGGCTTCCCGACTCTTGAGCTTGGTTCATGGCATTCTCAGCTTCCCATCGACTCCCCACTCTCATTGGGTCTCCTTCCCGGCAGCCATATCCAACTCCTTTGAGCTCCCGTCACTCCTCGGCTTCCCAAGCTTCTTCCCGGCATTGTTGGGCACCTTCAGGGCATTACATTAGAGGTATTGCTTTATTCTCCACAGGGTTTTTTATTGTTTTCAGGTCACACAAGCTGTGAACAATTTGGGGCAGCCACCATTGAAGCTCCCTTGCTTCATATCTACATTGCCCTTGATCACGACCCCTTGAGGCTTGTTGTGTGCCCCCTTGGGCACCTACTTGAGCCCCTTCTCCACCCCATTTGTGCCACGTGAGTTGCAAGCAACCCATGACAGTAGCACACTGTTTTGCGCCTGATTCCAGGCTGATCTCTATCTGCAACACACCATATTACTCAAGCTCCAGGCCGTTGGGCACTTAAACAGGCTTCATTTGAGGCATTTGCACATGCTTTGATGCTTGGTATCGAAGGTTTGAGCATTGACATTGCTTCTGGTCTGATTTAGCACTGTTTTGAGACTGTCATAACAGTCCACAGGCAATTTATAACAGTGCTACAGTAACATTTGATGTTTATGCTTGCCCGGCTTATCATTTGATGCCCGGTCAGTCTCGTATGATGCCTACATGTTAAGGAAATGTATGCCTATTGTTTGGCAACCATTTGGAGTTGATTTGCATGTTGAAATTTCTTAGTTTTGACAGCCATTCTTGGCTGTAATAAAAGCAAGCTAAAGCTATTACACATGCCTTGGGTTATGCCTATTGGTTCCGGCCTATATCTTGGATATATGCCATGAAGTATTGATCTTCGGGGTATGACTTTGAGCTTGGATTTCATTCCGGATGCTTTTGGAAGAGCTTTGACATTATGCACTCGTTGATAGTGGTATATACTTTGGCAGTTATGCTCCTTGGGTATATGCATACCCGTTGCCTACGGCTTGATGCTCATGTCACGGTTGATTATCCTATGCATACGTTGAGCTTGAGTGCTCATTGAAGCTCTACCTTGGATGCATTTTTGGATTATCTGGAGTTGTCTTGGATGTTACTTGGCTTGTCACAGTTTGGATTGGGATGTATTTGATGTCTTACATGCTTATGGATGCTACATATGGATGCTCTATCACCTACATGTTGGGGATGTACTATTGATGTATTGTCTTGGACTTATATCATTGGCACTGTGTCTTGCCTTGGTTTGAGCTCTTGAGCTCGTACATACGGCTTTTGTGCCAGTGGGAGCATTCTTGAATGCTTATCAGACATTGAGCAGGTGGTGCTTTTATGCATTGAGCAGTTACATGCTATTGAGCTGTCACAGACACTTGAGACTTTGGGATTTCTTACCCTTTGGGATGATGCATGGTTTATATGTCTTGGTTCACTGTATGCTTATGAGCTGAGTCCCAGATTTGGATCCGTATCTTTGTGAGCTAACACCTACTTGTATCAAGTTTTGGTAGTGGCAGGAACACTTTGCCCCGTTGACTGGGGGGTGTGCCTACTCACTGGAATATGTTTGTATGGCATACTTGGGTGTTGGATTCATGCTTGTCAACCGTCATATGCTTATGTTATGTCCGCATGATGCCGGCTTGGTCTTGGCAATTTCTGATTGCCTTGGGATTCGATTTTGGCACTGTTAGCTCTCATTTACTGAAATCTGTAATTTATTACAGCAAGCATATATATATGGATTGACATGGATTCTTCATGCTGAAACATTCTAAAATGATGTATTTTCACTAGTACTTGGTGGCCAGCAGCTTTGGTTACAGTTTTCTCTCAATTTTTGTGATTTTTGGTCATTTTCTGCAGTAAACAGCAAGCAGTTTTGAACTGTCTACAGTCTTCCAGCCTGCATTATGGCGAGTTCGTCCACTGATCATGCTATTTTCAACATCAATAAGCTTGATGGTACGAATTACTTTTATTGGAAGAGCCAGATTTGGCAAGTGTTGGTGCAGAAATCGTAGATCAAACCTTTGAGGTTGATCAGGCATCCACCTACAACTATGCCAAATGAGGAATGGCTTGAGCTTGATGAGTTATGCAAGTCCACTATTGTATTATCTCTCACAGAACAGATTCACTACAATGTATTTGAGAAAGAACATAGTGCATGGCAGTTGTGGGATAAAATCAAGAATCTCTATGACAAGAAAAGTCCAGCGAGTCAGATGTATTGGCTGAAGCAACTTGTGGATCTACGCATAAAGGAGAATGTGACTATGTCTGCTCACTTGAGCCAATTCCATGCTATACTCAAGAACTTGACTTCGCAGGACATCACTTTTGCAAAGGATGTCACTCCTCTTTTCTAGTACTCTTAATGAGTCATGGGATGTATTCCGCACTGCATTATGTACCTTGAAATTATCTGATATTGAGAGTGATCTTCTGCAGGAAGAGGTTAACCGTAAGAATTTGGATGCCTCTCATGTGTCGCATGCTATGACAGTTACAGGTAGGAATGATGGATATGGAAAGCATGGTAGTGACAGTGGCCATGGACGGGATTCCCAGAAATCTCAGTCCAAGTCTCGTGGGAAGTCACGAAGCAAATCCCGTGGTAAGAATGCAGATGTTACTTGTCACCATTGTGGAAAAAAGGGCCATATTAGGCCACAATGCCATGAACTGCGCAATGAAAGGCGTAAAGATAAGGGGAAAGACAAAGTGCAGGATAAGTCTTCTGATCGTAGCACAGTGCCTGCAAAGTCCAGTGTTAAAATTGAAGAGATCAATGTTATGCAACCTGAGGATGTTGATGATGATGATTATATACTTGCAGCTTCTTCTAGTGCTTTGCAGATGACAAAGATATACTCTATGTATGCACAGTGTTGGCTCTTGGACTCAGGTGCGTCCTTTCATGTGATACCTTGTCGAGAGTGGTTTCATTCATACCGTACTGTTTCGAGTTCTGTGCACTTGAGTGATGAAAGCTCTCTTGATATTGTGGACATTGGTGATGTTAGACTACAATTTCCTTCTGGCAGCAGTTTTGTTATGCAGGATGTACATCATGTACCTGCTTTGACATACAATCTCCTGCCAGCTGGACAGCTTGATGATGCAGGATATCATGTATGTTTTGGAGACTTTGCATGGAAGATCACTCGTGGCAGACTTGTGATTGTGAGAGGTGCCAAGGCTGGCAGCCTCTATCCCTTGATTGTATCAGCTTCTTTCCTTGATCATGTTTTGTCTATGGGTTCTATCCCACATATATCTCGTTGGCATGCCCGTTTGGGCCATATGTCTTTAAAGGGAATGAAAATGCTTTCTGGTTTGCAGTACTTACCGCCCCTTGATTATGCATGTTTTGATTCATGTGAGCATTATCTTTATGGCAGGCAGACTAGGTCTACGCATAAGAAGTCTGGTAGGCCACGCATGAGTCATCCCTTGGCATTGGTACAATTGGATGTCTGTGGGCCCATACCTTGTCAGTCTATGGGTGGTGCAAAGTATTTTGCTACTTTCATAGATGATTTTTCACGGAAAGTTTGGGCTTATCCCATTAAGTTGAAATCCGATGTCTTGGCTATGTTTTAGAGATGGCTTGCATTGGTTGAGAACCGATCTAGGTATAGGCTAAAATGCCTAAGGACAGATAATGGGGGTGAGTATGTCTCACGTGCTTTTGAGCAGTTATGTGATAAGAGGGGTATTAAGTGTCAGTTGACCGCCCCCTACATCCCCCCAGAATGGTTTGGCTAAGCGGATGAATAGAACCATCCAGGAGCATGTAAATAGTATGCTTAGCCACATAGGCCTACCATAGAGCTTTTGGGCTGAGGCAGTTAGTACCGCTGTGCATGTCATAAACAGATCACCTTCTAGTGGTTTGGATTTCCAGGTTGTAGAGGAGGTATGGACTGAAAAACCTCCCTCTTATGCGCATCTCCGTGTCTTTGGATGTGAGGCATTTTGCCATGTGCCCAGGGACAAGAGAAGTAAGCTGGATCCTAAGAGTGTCAAATGCATTTTCCTTGGTTATGGGGATGCAAGCGAGATGGGTTAGCGTCTCTGGAATCCGCAGGTGCGCGGAAAGTCATCCGCAATCATGATATAGTCTTCCATAAAGACAAGATGCATCGACATCTTGAGAGAGTTGTTGGGATCCGCAGGGTCATATTTTAGGAGGAGGTGAGAGCTCCTGCACGGCCAGTTGGACAGCCTACAGCTGCAACAGATGCTCATGGTCAGGGTGTTGGACAGGCAACCGGGCACGCAGCAAAGCCTGCCATGAGATGGTCTACTAGAGACAGACGTCCACTTGATAGATTTCAGCCCTTGATGCATTATGTCTTGGTTACCGATGATGCAGGAGAGCCTTTCACTTATGATGAGGCTATGCGCAGGGGTGACAGTCACTCCTGGGAGAGGGCTATGGAGTCTGAGATAGACTCCTTGCATAAGAATGAGACTTGGGATTTGGTTTTCTTACCTGAGGGCAAGAAGGCTTTGCCATGCAAGTGGGTGTATAAGCCAAAAAGTACCCCTAGACACCCCAAGCCGGCATACAAGGCTAGATTGGTAGCAAAGGGTTTTAAGCAGGAGCATGGTGTGGACTTTGATGAGGTCTTTTCTCCTGTGGTTAAGATGACCACCCTGCGCTTAGTCTTGGCTTTGGTTGCTCAGCTTGACTTGGATTTATACCAGATGGATGTCAAGACGGCTTTCTTACATGGGGACTTGCATGATGAGATTTATATGGAGCAGCCTAAGGGCTTTGCAGAACTTGGTAGGAAGCACCTAGTGTGCAAACTGAAGAAAAGTCTTTATGGCTTGAAGCAGGCACCTAGGGAGTGGTATCATAAGTTTGATGCCTTTATGCAATCACAGGGCTACAGCAGGAGTGCTATGGATCCGTGTCTTTACACAAAGAAAGCCCGTGATGGTTCTTTATTGATTTTGGTCCTCTATGTGGATGATATGCTGATAGAGCAGGGAAAGCTCATGATGAGCTAGATGCTCTTAAGGCTCAGCTCAAGAAGAGCTTTGAGATAAAAGATCTGGGACAGGCCGCTCACATCCTTGGTATGCGCATTAGACGCGACAGGCATCAAGGACTCCCCTACTTGTCACAAAGGGAGTACATTCATGAAGTCCTTGAGCGCTTCCGCATGCAGGACGTAAAGCCTATTGGTTGTCCATTGCCTTCTTATGTGAAGGTATCACAGGTTGATTGTCCACAGACAGATGAGCAGAGGGCTGAGATGGCCAAGATTCCCTATGCATCCGCAGTGGGCAGTCTTATGTATGCCATGATAGCCACTTGTCGAGATATTGCCTTTGCAGTTGGTGTTGTGGTACGTTATATGGCTACACCTAGCAAGAAGCATTGGGATGCCGTGAAGGGTATCATGAGGTACCTGAAGTGCACTGCAGATATGTGCATATGCTATGGTAGCCAGGATATAGGAGTTGTGGGGTACACTGACTTTGATTATGCAGGACATGCAAATAGTAGAAAGTCCACTTTCGACTATGTATTCACATATGTTGGAGGTGCTGTTTCTTGGATGTCCAGGGTACAGAAATGCACGGCCCTTTCTACTATAGAGGCCGAGTATGTTGCAGCCACTAAGGCTTGCAAGGAGGCCATTTGGTTGTTGACCTTGGTATTGATGCTATCCCTACACTGCATTCAGATTCTATGAGTGCTATTCAATTAGCCAAGAATCCGGTCTTCCATGCGAAGACGAAACACATTGAGGTGAGGTATCACTTCATACATGGGGTTGTTGAGGACAAGTCTGTTGATCTTGTCAAGATCTCGACTAACCAGAATCCTGCAGATCTGCTCACGAAAAGTCTCTCTACAGAGCGCTTTGCCTTCCTCAAGAGGTTGATAGGTGTGGGATGAGATGACATCTTTCCTCATCCTGTTGTACATGTGTACATGTTGTACTGTCTTTTTTTCTTTTTCTTTTCACTCCTCACTAGGGCAGATTCGCCTTTAAGTGGGAGGTTGTTGGGGGTAAAGGCGCCTCCGCCTAGCCGCCCGTGTATTACTACACTGACAGTCACCACCACTGCACATTGCAGGTGGCGGGCACCCGTCACCGTCACTTTATTTTTTTTTCTTTTAGTGATAGTTTGAATAAAGGAAGGCCCGATCACACATTGTGACTGTTGGAGTTTCCATTTCTTGTCTCTCTCTTACTTGCTCTTGCTCTCCCGCCATAGCTCTCAAGTCCAAGTTTCAATCCTTCTCTCCTTTCATTTCTCTTGGGAGTTCTTTGTATCTATCATCAATTTACATCAGTTTGTGATTTTGATTAACAGACAAGTTCAATATTAGAGTCAATCATTTAAGATTCTATATCCTTTCTCTCTTAGAAAATTTTATGGACTAGGATAATCTTTGCTAATTCAAAGGGATATATTAGAGTTTCAATCATGGACATCGTGCAATGGACATTTGCAAAATATAGAGTTTTCTTATCTATTTTTAGGACTCTATAAACTAAAGTTAAGGGAGGGTATTCTCTAACAACAACACCATTTTAGGCATGTCTCCCATGAACTACTATACCATCAAGAGGTATCCAACATTACAGGATCATTGTTTCTTCGTTGATAGTTATTGTATCATTAATCCTCAGTCCTTCAAACAAGAAGCATTGGCCTAGCTTCAGTTTTTCAATCCATTGGATTCTCTTGAGATGAGTTTGAAGGTTTCTCATTTGATCAAGATTGACTATGAAGAAGTTGTGTGTCATTCTCCACAAAATTCCTCTAGACCATTCCCATTAGATTCAGGTGTATTGAGGGTTTGACATATTCTCAAGGATTATCATCATGGTTTCTTGACATTTAATCTTTGAGGATTGATAAGCAATTACATACATGATCTTGAATACCATGAACCAACCATAAGCTTGGCCAACATCATCCAATTGGACACTTCTAACATGATATTTCAAGATTTTTTTAAATCAATGTTCATCATACTTCTAAAGTTCAATTAACTTATGCTCTTTGAAGCCAGTTGAATAGTTCACGATTAATTTCCACATCTTCATGAGTGCTCTCATCCAAGCCTTCTTAAGGACTATCCAAGCATATTTAAGTTCTCACAAATTTGGTAAGGGTTTCCCTTTCTTGCTATACGTGCAAGTATCTCAACTTTTGCAAAGTTGTCTCAACCCTCATAAGGACTCCTGGCCCCTCAAGGCCATATTAAAATTATTCAAAAATTAGTTCATGAATTCTTTATTCAAGGAAGTTATTAGGATTTGGCATCCTCGTATCTTGGTGGTTCCTATAGTAGATAATATACTTTGATGGTTCATCGGGATAACCCCAACATCTAATTCCAAAATTAGGCCTTCTTGGCACTACAATAACTCTTACAACTGTATTATCTAGAACGCTTGCTAGTAGGCCCACAATGTCTCAAGTATAGTTTCATTACCACTAGTAGTAAGTATTCATCAATAACATTTCATTTAAATGGATGTGGTTACCTCATTAGTCATTTTTATCCATTGACTACTCAATCTTGTAGCCTTAGCTCTCTTGAACCTTGACCCTGATACCACGTGTGAGGTGCCTCCTCTGACAAACCAGAAGGAGTCATCAATAGTTGATTGAAATTTGTATCCATGCACAACACTGTGTAGTCTCCTCATGGAAAATATCAAACTTATAATAATAATCAAAACTTTCACTTCACAGAGTGGTACAAGACCATCTTTCTGTAAAAAGACAATGTCCATCTTAGGATAGGATCTTCCAATCTCGTAGGATTGGGTTGTATGTGATCACACTCTGTCTACGTTCAATAGGGAATTTAATAGCTCAAAGCACATCTAAGCTCCCTTGAGACTTAGGAGCCATCCTACATAATAGGGGTAGTTATTACTTGCATCTTTATTCTCTCACGTGCATGAGTGATTAAAATAGAACAAATGTCTCCCTCCCTTGGAAGCATAGAACCCCCATCCACACGTGAGTTTTTCCACATTCTATAGAGCGCTAAGGAGTGTTGGACACGGGAGATCCAAGCATTTTGAACCACCATATTCCAAAACACATGTGTTTGTACAAGCACAGAACCGCAAGATACATATCTCATCATTCTCAAATCCAAAAACACCTACAACCATAAAAACATTGTTTTTAACACACTTTTCAACATGTGTGATGTAAAGAGTCTATCGCTTCATTAATTCTCGTAGTTTTTCCTAAAAGAAAATCATTATTCTAATATGTTATAGGTTTTCTAATAATGTATTTTTTGTATATTGTTCTGTAGTATCTATGTTGGAGAATGGCATTGTTGGAATATATACAATTTCATATGTAAATATAGATCTAAATTTGAAAATAGTTTACTACCTATACTTCTACAAAACCCCCAAATCCGCAATTCCTACAATTCCATATTTCTTGTAAGTTTCCAATCCCCAAAATCTTGTAGACCCGTAGTCTCTATACTCTTGTAAATTTACACATACTATAATTTTGAGAAATATAGTGTTGAAACTTTTAGTGGAGTTTTGAATGAAAAGTAGGTGAAATTTGAGAAACTTGGTATTTTTTGCTATGGTGTTTGCTTATGTAATTTGTTAATATAGGATCCTCAATTTTATTATCTGATGCAAATCCCAATAAAAAAGTTGATAGCCTAAGTATAAGCTTTTCTTGACCCGATCTAGCAGACTTAAAAGCCTAAATTGACCATAAGATCTCTTAAAGAGATGATTGGAGAGAAACATCAAAAGAAGAATTGATTAGTAAGATTTCCTCAATGAAATTGATGATAAAATATATGTACTTGCTCCCATGTATGCTCAAGCCCACACCAATATTATGGCTGAGAGTATATTCTTAAATATGTCTCCAAGAAGCTCTACTTGATCCCCCCTTTCCATAATAAGCACTGCCAAAAGTGACTAAAGGAGGTGCAATAACTAGAAGGGAGAGCAAAAGGACATAGTGCATTCAAAAGGAAATGATATGCCATCCAAGCCTTAATTTCCTAAATGAAAAGTCAACTAATGGCAATTGTAAAGCAAAGGAGAGCTATATGAGCTTCCATAAGCAATCCAATGTATGTAGGTCCCACTTTCCTATGATTGCTTGCACTTGTACAAGACTTTCCATTGCCTAAACAATTCTGACAACACCCTCTGCTCAACAAACTTCTCACATATAAAGAGTTGCATGAGGTTAGTAGATTAGGCCAAGAGGATGTGATAATGGGCGTAATTATCTATATATCAGTCTTGGGTATTAGACTAGGTCTTCATGATACATATGCATTTTTCCAATACAATCCACACTTTTATGAGTGGCTAATTCCAAGGTTGAGTGATAATCTATCATAGTCCAACTCCCTTCACTTGCACATAAATAAACAACCCATTTAGATTATGTAGGAATAATTTTTAAATACAAAAATGCTACACATACCAATAGAGTCTAACACCTAAAATTTTTGTGAGCATTGCCACATTCATTGTGTAGGGGAAGGCATGAGCTACAATATGAGATAATCATTTAAGAGCTAAGCCTACTATTTTTACTCGACCTTACATTCTCTTACACTTCTATCCCAATCCATGTACGACTAAAAGGCCTAAGTGTGTGGCACACTCTTTGTTTATGATTCTTTTAAAAAAAGGATGAAATAAGAAAAGCGAAATTAAATCGATTAAGAAATGCACCCACAGCCACTACACCACACCTATAACAATTCTCAAGTTAGGGATCTTAGGTGGCCTCTATTGGTTAGCTTCATCCCTAGCCCCCTAGCTCCTCTTCCAAACTTTCCCACCTACATTCAAGGAACATGAAGGGCATGGCATACCTAGGATGGCTTGCTTCGTTGCCCACGCACAATAAGAAAAACCCCATTGGAGTTATCTTCTAACTAAGTATTAGCTTATGTAAGCATGCATACTCACATATTTTTTTGCGCTGTAATCTACACATGGATTGGATCCTCAAGTGTGGGATAAAATTCTGGGCTTGCTTGGATTTGGATTGATCTCCCCATCCAACAAATATATGCTTTGTGTATGAGAAAAGAAGATTGATGCTCCCCCTAGGAAGTGAATCACATGAGATTTAATTATAGGTACAAAATTTTGTGGAGAATCCTGATACATTATCTTTACTTCTGTAAGAAACCTTCCATCTTCTGCATCCCACAATTTGTTCTCCCTAAACCATTACGTTCCATCCAAAATTCTAGGTCAATCTCTTGCTTATGATTCCTTTATGTTCCTCAAGGATCAAAGATCCAACTTGGAAAGGGCAATGGAAACTTGGAGGCTTTTTGGTCTTGCTTCTAGCTTATATATCAATGCACATAAATCTACTATGATCGGTTGTACAGAGAGGGACCTGAATAATTTGGGGTGGTGAGGGGGTGTGGTTCTTCGAGATGAGATTACTCGCCACCCGAGTTATCCCATAGGGGTAGATGTGGATCCTCAAGCCTCACTTGATCGGATGTCTTACAACGTACGTGATAAGTGTATGTATTGGAAATCTCAAGGCTAACCTCTACATTTGCGATTGAAAGTGGCCCAAACAATCATGATCAGTATGATTTCATTCTTTTGCCATTGCTTCCAAGGATGCAAAAGTTGTTGCATGAGCAGGTGCAGCCTATTCGCTTCATGCTTTGGAAAAGAAAAGGAAATCATATGGGCCAAGTATGGGTACCCTAGCAACATGTGACTATGACAAAGTGGTTGGGTAGTGCTACCTTGTTGGATGTGAAAATCCACATGAAAGCTTTGAGGATTGCTCTTTTACAAGCTTTGTGTTCTCAACATCACCCTTGGACCAATATTGTCAAGTCTAGCCAAGTGTACCACCATCCTTTGTAAAATCATAACCTTAAACTAGAGTATCCAAACGCATTCTTCACCTTCAACATCAATGTCAACCATCACTCCTCCAATGTACCATGTCACTACTATCTCAGTATTCCATGTCTAATGTGCATACTACAAAATGCTAGTACTTGCACTTTTTAGAAGGGGGTAAAATATTAACCTTGTGATTTAATGTTTAGAAGGGTGAGCATCAAGATAATGGCACTCATGTAGAAGGAGTTAAATGTTAACCTTGTGATACAATGAAGGATACATTGTCAAAGTGCTAAAAAAGAGGCAATGAAGGATGCAAAGTCAAAGTCTCATAAATTATTTTCAAGAATAGGTTTTTATTTTTTGATTTCATTATATTATTTTGGTCACTGCTCATCTCTAAGGTGCAAGTTCAATTTAATTAATCCTAGATATTACTTGTGAATAAGAAAGCATTATATTTTTATAACATCTAGTGAGTTGGGCTCACTCCTATGCAAATCATAATGTTCCCCAAAGTTACATCTAGAAGGCCCACAATAGATGGCAAAGTTGCATGCAGTCCTTATTTATTTTTTCCTTAATCATGCCCATAAATGTGTAAGTACATGGCTAAAAGGAAAAGGTTTGGACACAAGACTAGTGGAGAAAGGGTGAGTATGCCTAAAGAGGGGAATCACAAACCTAACCCTAATGTATGTAAGATGAAAATTTAATTAGAGAGCTCATTCTTATGTGTGCGACTTTGGAGCTTCCACTCTTCTTACTTCTTGTCTATTATCTTGTGTACCCGTGCTTGAAATTGAGGGAGAGAGAGTGAGAGCAAGAGTGAGGGATTTGGAGAGTAAAGCACATATTCTCTTCTTTCTTGCACTTTAAAGCTCTTCTCTATGCCTTTATTATTCATCTTCTCTTCTATATTTCCTCACATTTGTTGGAGCCATTTGAATTGGATTGGATACAAAGGAGCACAAGAAGTAGGTTGAGGAGCAGTGCATGGATCGTAAGGTCATTCTTAAACCTTTGTGACATCCAAACCAGTGCAACAAAGGTAAGTAGGTGAGGCTACTACAGCTCTTGAGTTATTTGTTTTTCTTGTTTGCATGATCATAAGGAGTGTGAGAAGAGAACTAGATGGCTTTAATTTTGGAAATATGATCCAACTAAAAGGATAGATATTTAAGCCATGAGTGTGTTAAGATCTTGAAAGAATAAGAGTCTCCATCCAATGTCTTATTGTTGAGCCCTTGTGGAGGCTAACAATGACTGCTCAAAAGCTCAAGAAATAAATAAAGAAACTAAGAAAGGCTACCCCCTTTAGCAATGCAAATGTGTTTTTAATGAAAAATTTTACATAGAAAAGCTTTCCACAAGGAATAGGTGGTCCAAGTGCGTACTTGCACTTAATAAGAAAGGGAACATTTTCTATCTCTTTTTGAAATATTAATGGAGTTCCTCTCTATGGAAGAATCAAAGTTTGTCTAGAAAGGTTGATTACACAATAAATTGACATGGAGACAAGTTGTATTAAGTTGTAACGGGAGGATATTCCTTGCTTTTGTTAAGCCTTGGAATGTTCCAAGCTACAACATGGGACTTCCTTCAAAGTCTTGGAAATAAAACTGCCTTTAGGAAGGTTCCTACGTCATGGCAAAGCTTGGTGATTTTTTTGGGCATTTGCTAAGGAAGCCATTAGGCTATGGAAAATTTTGAAGGACAGTGAGCCTATTAGTGTCTCTTTATGAGCCTAATGCTCCTTTGTAAGGGATGTAAGTCTTATTATTTTAAACATCCACATTACAAAAAGTCTATAATCAATTGAAAATAGATTACATCCTCATTATGTTCATTTGTAAGGGATATAAGTCTTAATAATCTAAACATCCTCATTACAACAAGCCTATAATCAATTGAAAACAAATTATTATTTTGCATCTACTTGTTGCAAAGTGATGCACTTATGAATGCTATTATATTGCTATTGAAAATTTGCAACTCTAGGTGAAGATGACAACTTGCATCTCCATGCCTCCAAAGCCTAGAAAATGATGTATTTTCATCAATGAAGTTTATCCAAGTTTCAAAAATGCCTTCTCAAATTAGTAGGAAGAAAACCGTCATATTCCCACAATACTTAGTGTTGAATACAATGGTGTAGAATATAAAGAGATAATTTGTTTCAAAGTCTTGAACATCTCCTTAGTGAATGATAAACATGATTCATGTATGGTTTAATACAATGGTGTAGAATATCTCCTTAGTGTTGAATACAATGGTGTAGAATATAAAGAGATAATTTGTTTCAAAGTATTGAATATCTCCTTAGTGAATGATAAACATGATTCATGTATGGTTTAATACAATGGTGTAGAATATCTCCTTAGTGTTGAATACAATGGTGTAGAATATAAAGAGATAATTTGTTTCAAAGTCTTGAATATCTCCTTAGTGAATGATAAACATGATTCATGTATGGTTGAATTGAAAAGTTTCCCAAAGCATACACACCAAGATAAGGATTGGGGTTTAGAGTAGGGTAACATAGATAAAAGAGGTCACGTGCATCTATAAGTTTCCCCACCTACCAAAATAATTACACTTTAAATATATAAGATTCAAACTTGAAATTGTTAAGTAGATGGCTTTTAATTGTTTGCAATCTACTTGCTCATAGTCCTTGTTTGCAACCTATTATGTGCACTATGAAATTCATGTTTCCGACATTTCTTCTCACTTAGAGTTCTTGAGGTTGAGTGAGAGTCCTACCATTACTTTGTAACAATTTTGTGAAATAGTGTTTGAGAAATCACAATGTGTTATTTTTTTATTTACACCATATTTGCTCCATTACCCTTGCCAAAAACACAAAATTTCGTGTAATTATGCAAACCATCACACAATTATTATTCTTGTATGTGAGTAAAATTTCAAAAAACATAACAAAGGTTCAAAGTCACACATGCTAGCAACGTTTGCAATGTAATATCATAACATAGTTAGGTTAGGGGTGGTAGCCTTTAGCAATCACTCACACACATTTCCACGAGTATCACCTTTTGAATCCCATGGGCTGGATGAACTTAGCCAATCAAATGGTCTGTAAATCTACCTTGCAATGTGAAACATCAAGGCTTGAACTAGAAAGGATTAAACTATATGCTTCAATCTCAATTGCCCCCTTCCAAAGACTCCAAAATCAACCTTTGAGATACCATTCAATGCAATATTATGATTGACCCTTAATGACTTTCCTACTTACATATGTTTCTTGTCCTTAGGTCAATGATTTCTCAGTTTCTTCTCTTTGGGATACCCAAGATAGTACTATTTTTTAAATTGAGATCCATATTTTTATAAGGTCATAGAGACATCACTTTGTTAACAATGTACCCTATTCTTGAATTAATAATAGCTTGCAAAATGAATGGTTTTCTATCCTCATTAGATGATTTTTAAATACCCATAATGTCCTTTTAAGTCTGCTTAGATACCTACCCTTATCACCTATGGTCTAAGTATTCTTAGGTAGGCCTCAAGTGTTAAGTCAGAGTTCTATGTATTACACAATCTTACTCTCCTACTAGTAGTATTAGGGTTGAATTTAAGGATAAAAATTTCATTGTTATTGCCATTATATCTATCAATTCACTTGTGGTTAAAAATATATATTTCAATCTTAGGTTAACTAGTTTACCAAATTCTAGGCTTGGAGGTAGTGTTATTGTGGTATATTAGCCTTCTCAAGCTTGAGTTCTCCTTTTAGGTGCCATTTATATTCTTACTTGTTGCACTCTTAATGGTAGCTCTTCATAAGATCTTATTGTAGGATAGCCCAACTTCATTGGAAAGTACTTGAGAGGGGGGAAGGGTTTCATGGAATAAATATTGATTAGGTGATAATGATGGTAGCAATGTTAAGTTGAGGATTTAGTAATAAATATGATGCCAACAATAGAATTGAAGAGTCTTAACGAAAGTGAGAATGGAAGAGCTAGTTAAGGTTGGGGTCATCATCTGATGAAGAAAGGATTAAGCAGAATATTGAGTAAAAGCAATGAAGATATGCTAGCCAAAAAATGATGATGATGGTGATAATGGTGATGAAGAAGTAGAGACGATTCTCTTCTCTTTGTGTGTGTGTGTGTGTGTACACACACACACACACACACACAAACTTTAAATGCCCTTTGTGGGGGGGCACATGGCAAGGGGGGGGGCACATGCTCTTGCACATGTGCACACACACAAAAAATTCGAATGCCCTTGGGGGAGAGAGGAGGAAAGGCTATGTGTAGAGTTGGGGGGAGGGTTAGTGGCTCATGAATCAATGTGTTTTTCTACTTTTATTTTTAGTTTTCGCTCTCATTCTTCTGTCTCTTTTTTTTTGAGAGCGGGGGAATGGTTCTCAAAGGGAGGGGGGATTTTACATGTGGTGATGGTGACAATTTATCTCTTTAATATGCAATAACTTACATGTGTCATAGTTTTGATTTAGATTAGTCCCGACCATCATCTAAAGTAGGGAATAGCAAATCATCCAAACTAGAATAGTGTTTATCTTTTCTGACATAGAATGTGCTCTCAATTGAACACTTGCAAAAACCGTAAGCCAATGAGTATTTATTTTTCTTCTTATACAAGCTTGAGGTTCTTATTTAAGACAATAAAAAGCATCTCTCAATTTACATATGTTTCTATCATGTCCCTTAACAAGAAAACCATGAGGCTATGAAACATATACCTCCTCGTGCAAATCATCATCAAGAAAAGAAGTCTCTATCCAACTAATGTACATTCCGTCAAACCAATGCAAATACGAGATTGATGGTAGTCATATGTGAAGTAGGTATGAACCTATATGTATCATCAATCCCATTTTGTTGAACATGAGTTTTTTGCAACAAGACAAGTCTTGTAGAGTAATCGACACAACCATCTATTTTCCTCTTCAACTTGTAGACCCACCTGATACTAAGGGCCTTTTTACCCTCTGCAAGTCTACCAAATCCCATGTTCCATTTTTTAGTATTGAATAATATTCATCTAGCATGGCATGCATCCAATCAACACTCTCTTTGATTTGTCGAACTAGACTTGTTCCCCCTCCATTGTGAATAGAAGTAATAAGAGCATGGTTACTCAACACATGAAAAAGGAAACAACGTCCTAAAACATGTCTTGCTAGACAATACATGTTTTGCTAGGCAAAACATGTAAAATATAAGAAATTCCTACAGCATGTATTGCTAGCAAAGGAGTATCTTAGATAGTGTGTAAAGCTCATTTGGGCAACTATTTTGACTCATTGCCAATTTCTCTCTCTTCAAGCAATGCCTCTTCCAAATCCATTCTATCAAGAATTTGATCGGTGGGAAAAACCTATCATTGGACAAGAGATTCCATTGATGGCAAAGATGCATGATTTCCATTAAGTTGGAGTAGTGCTAAACAAGGGAAAGAGAGTATTAAATGTATATTTTGTGGGTATAGTTTGTTGCCATTTACATGAGAGAAAAGGTAGCATTTTCAATGAAGACCACATCCTTACAAACAATCAATAGGATTATAAATTCTATACTTTGCCATTGCTATACACCACAAAAATGCATTTCTCATCCAACTATATGTATTGTTCTCTTGGCACAAGAGCATAAGCTAAGCATTCAAAATACATAGATGTGCAATAGAAGGCTTTCTACCACCATGCAAGCCTCAAGATATAAATGTCTACAAAGACTTGGCTGGATAGATGTGTGGTGTGTAATTAGCACACATAATAGTTTCCAACATGAAAATTTCAAACAAATTTTGCACTTTTATATGCACTATGCCATCTCCATAGAAGTCTTTTATTCCCTTAGCGACTCCTCTTTGTTGTGTAATGGAAGGTATTGTATGCGCATTGATGGTCGATGCCTTCTTTTGGCCATAAATGTACAAGACTCTTTAGAAACCTTATCTTAGTCTTAGTCAAAGACAGGATCACATAAAGCAGATAAAATATCTAATGTACTCATTCATGAATGTAACAAACTACAAATAGACACCAACTAAAGGGTTTCACATAGGATCATAAACATCACTATGTAGAAGTTATAACTTCTTAGTTGCCAATATATAATAATTCTAAGAAAATGTAGCACACTACAATTTACAAAGAATTTGCAAAGAATATGTCCCTCAAGAGTGAGCATCATTTGTAGAACCAACAATGACAACACATGAATGATGTGAAAACCTCTCATAGACATTTATCTCATAAAGTCTTTGATGATAATTGTTGATACAACAATAATATAATCATTGTTGCAATCATGAAATGTACATCCATTATCAATAAATACAAGTCCAAAATGAGATCTTGTGATTGCAAAACCAACAATGGGTTCTTTGTCTTGCCACATGTATAAAAAGCAACCAATAAAAGAGTACATCATCTTTAACTATTGTAGAATGTACTTCACTAACACCTTTAACAAGGTATGAAGTGTTATTGGCACACTAAATAGAGTCCTTTTGTGAAAGCATTTCTAAATATCAAAACAACTCCTTATGAGAAATAATGTGTTTACTAGCACCACTATGAAAATACCAAACATTAGATTCAAAAAGTGATATACATGTGCCATACTAGGAAGGATCATAATGGCAATGTGGAGTGGATGCATAGCCCCATCAACATCATTTGCATCATTCTTATTCTTAAAACTAGAATTTGATACATTAGAAATTGCTAAATGGGAGTACTCTCTTTCCTGCTTTTCCTTGCTCTAAAACTTTTGACAATTTTTAACAATTTGAACTTCATGTTGTTAGGGGTTAGAGGCTGTAGTTGCCTACATTTACTTGTACATTGTATCTACACACCTATACACTACATGTGGCAAGCACCCATCACTGTCACTTTATTCTTTATTCTTTTAATGGTGATAGAATAAGGGAAGGAAGGTTGCACATTGTGATGGTTGGAGTTCTCACATATAAGTCTCTCTCTCTTCTTGCTTGAACCTCATACCTCTTGCTCCCTTCTTACTTCTGCGCTCCTTCCATTCTACTCCACCTTTCAACTTGTATCAGAGTGGGCATTCAAGGATCTTCATCATCGCTTGCTTCAGTGTGAGAAGAAGAGCTTCACTTCAAGCTTTCATGGCTATCCTAACCCTTCAGTCCTAAAGTATGCATTGATCTTAGCTTGCTCTTGGCATATCAAGGCTTGTTCCAAGGATTCAAGGAGATTATTTAGGCATTACTTGAGGCCCTATTGTGGTTAGTAACTACTGCAAAGATCCAAAATGCTATTGCTATAATTCAGGCTACTAGGATAGCCCCTTGTCCTAGTTGGAAACACCTATATCAGCTCATCAATGGCTTTTGTCTTGCTCTTGGCACTTGGCACTTGGCACTTGGCACTTGGCACTTGGCACCTGGCGGACCTCTTGGAACTACTCTCTGACATCAAAGGCTTGGTCTAGAGTATCAAGAGTGGCATTAGTTAGTCATGGATCTATTGCTTGAAACAATTTATTGTATACTATGGTAGACAGTACACATTGGACTCCATAATGCTTATGTGATGCTTCTCATATGCTATTTTCAATGCCCAAATGTTATGTTAATGCCTTGAGGTGCTATTTGGATTGCATAGAGCTTATTTAGCTTAATTTTAGCAAGGTGTATTGCTACAACAATTTGGACAACAAGCATACGATAGTGGAGCTTTATGCTTTGAATGCTAACAAGACATTTGAGGATATTACATACTTCTATGGATTGGCATTAATGTATGTGCACATATATGCTTATGATGTACTTTGAGATTTGTATTTGAGCTTCATTAGATGTATTTGGGCATTGTACATTTGTGTTAGTGATTCTTCACTTGTGAATTAAAGACATACTAGATATATATGCTTCCAAAATTGTTTATGATATGCTTGGGCTTCCTAGATGCTATGCCACTCATATCTCGAGATTTTCTTGCTCATTTTACATTCTGGATTTGCTTCTAGTGGGAGACATTTGCATTTACATTGTAGAGATTGGTTCATTAGAGATAGTGGGAGTCTCTTGCTTATGTACATCCTTAGTTGATCTATGCAAACACTGTTCTTGTAGATTTTGACTCTTGTGGCCAGATTTTATTTTGAGCACTTGGATACCTTGTACCTATCATTGTCAGTGGGTTGTCAATTGTAGATACATGATTGATACGCATTGGTTGTATGCATCTATGTATTTGAAACCCTATATGTTTTGGTGTATAAGTTGGATCCGAAGTTTGTCAAATGCATTTTTCTTGGATATGGTGATGCAAGTGAGATGGGCTATCGCTTTGGGATCTACAAGCTCGGAAGGTTATCCGCAGCCATGATATTATCTTTAATGAGAAAACATGCATTTGAAACCAGATCATGTGATTGAGGTACATGGGGTGATCTTTTAATAGGAGCCTCTTGTCACAATATAACCATCCCTAGTGAGACAACCTATTGCATATGCTGAAGGTGCAATGGCATAGGATTTGCATATTGTACAAAATCATGATGTTAGACAAAGAGGACATGTTGTGTAGACCCCACAACTAGTCTTGAGATGCTCCACTAGAGCTTCCCCTCCTCTTGATTGTTGTGAGCCCTCTATGGACTATGTCATGGTGACAGACTCTACTTAGCCGCTTACCTATGAAGATGTTATGTACAAAGGTGATTCTCATTCTTGGAAGAGGGCCATGCAATCTAAGTTTGATTCATTGCAGAAAAGTCATATATGGGACTTAGTTTCCTTGTTTGATAGAAACCATGTATTGCCATGCAAGTGGGTGATAAGTTGAAGAGTACCCTTGATTGCCCTAAGCCAACATATAAGGCCAAATTGGTTGCTAAGGAATTTAAGCAAGAAATGGGAGTTGTTTTTTATGAGATATTTTCGCTTGTGGTTAAGATGACTACCTTACACTTGGTATTAGCCTTGGTTGCTCAATTAGATTTGGATCTATATCAGATGGATGTTAAGATGACTTTTTTATATGGAAACTTGCATGAGGATATTTATAAGCAGTAGCTTAAGAGCTTTGTGGAAAAGAGCAAGGAACACTTAGTATGCAAATTAAAGAAGAGCCTTTATGTGCTTAAGTAGACACCTAGGAAATGGTACCATAAGTTTGATGCTTTCATGCATTCAAAGGGGTATTCCCATAATGATATGAATTTATGTCTATACACAAAAAAGGCCCATGATGGTAGTCTTATTATCTTGATGCTTTATGTTGATGCAATGCTTATTGCTAAGAGTGCCCATGTTGAGCTAGATCCTTTAAAGACTCAACCCAAGAAGAGCTTTGAGATGAAGGACATGGGGAAGGCCTCATATATACTTGGTATGTGCATCACACACAATCGCTCTAAGGGACTTCTCTACTTGTCCCAAAAGAAGTATATTCACAGAGTACTTGAGCTATTCCATATGGAGGATGGAAGGCCTATTGGCTGTCTCTTACCTTCTCATGTGAAGGTTAGTTAGAAACATTAACCCCAATCAAATGATGAGAGGGCCGAGTTCACCGAGATCCTTATGCATCCACAGCGGGAAGTTTGATGTATACCATGGTAGCTACTCGACCCAACAAAGCATTTGTAGTGGGAGTTGTGACATGTGATATGGCAAGTGACATTGGGACGTTGTGTAGGGTATCATGAGATCCCTTAAAGAAGGCACTGCAAATATGTGTATTTGCTATGGTAGCCAGGATATAGAAATTATGGATTACATTGACTCGGATTATACAGGACATGCAGATAGTAGGAAGTTCACCTTATGGGTATGTCTTTGTCTTTGCTAAAAGTGCTATCGCTTGGATGCCCAGGGTGCAAAAATGCACATCTTCGTATACTATCAAGGTTGAGTACATTGCAACTGGTGCGCAGATCGGACGCAGGTAGCTCACGTAGTGAATTCCCAAAGGTCCCCAAGAACAAAGCACTCTACTTTTTAGCACAAAAACCAATGTAAAAACAAGCACGACATGAGACAAGAGACAAATTGGGTTGAATCTCCCCCATGCCTTGTGTGAGCGCTTCACAAAGCATGTATTTAATATATATTTTCAATCTTTTTGCTCAAAAATAGCCCAATTACAAAAATATACAAGCTTTTAGCTTTTGAGTTTGCTTTCTACCAAAAATAGGAAAATAAAGCTAATGGACGGTGCCCAAAGAGTCTGGCACGCCCAATCTCAATGTCCAAATAAAAATAACATATCCAGGCGCATAAGCGCATACAAAATAATAATAAATAGTCGATGTCTCTATAGACATAATCAAAATATAGGCGTGGCGCCTATCAAAATATATCCAAAGGTCGGAAACCCGCTAGACTCCAATGCTTTCCTCCGCCACTGCTGCTATCTCTACACATCAACTGAAGCATTCACAATCGTTAGTAAAATAACACAATTAAACCGACAAAAGTGAATACCTAGCAGTCTTCAGCTACATAAATAAATCAACTGGTTAGAAATAAATCCTAACCTTAATTTATTACGAGTGCGCACTCTAAACTCATAAACGTTTATTAATTTAATATGCATTTTGCGGAATCACCCGCTATGGAATCACCCATGTACACACTAAATTAATGAAACGCCCGAAAAGGACAGGCGTCCCCATCAACTTCTCGCACAAAGAATCCTCTTTGCGTATGAGCCCCGGTCATCTAAGTTTACGGAATCCACCGTAAAACCTCACGGAATCCACCGTGGAATATGCCTCCTGGCATCATACCCCCGGGGTGGGATAGCAATTGACCTCAATTGCTATTAGCTCAATGTGGAGCTAACAGAGTGGGGAAAGCATTTAGGTCTCTAGCGTGCATCCATTGTGCTTCTTCTACAGGATGGTTCTTAAATTTCACGAGATATCTAGAATACCTTCGGCCAGTTCTAGTGGTCATGTAGTCAGTGTCTATAATGGCTTCTGGTTCAAGTATTTCAGTCTCTTCTTCTAGTAAAGGTGGGTTTTCATAGACAGGGTGGATAGGTAATTGTCCTCTAAATGGTCTCAATAAACTAATATGGAAGGTATTATGAATTTTCCAATGTGATGGCAGTTCTAACTTGAATGCATTGTCATTAATCTTATGAATGATTCTAAATGGTCTGTAGAATCTAGGGGCTAATTTGACAACTGGATGTCTATCTACACTTTGCAGTCTACGCTTTTCTATTCTAAGCCAAACATAATCATCAATTTTGAAATTCATGGCTTGTCTTTTCTTGTTGGCTTGTTTGGTATATGATTGTTGGGCTTTAGCAATCATATCCTTTACCTCATCAAAAATAGTGTTATGCATAACAGCAATATCATCGGCACTTTGTATTCTATTAGACAAAGATGCAACAGGTGTAGATAATCTATGTCCATAAATAACTTCAAAAGGTGCTCTCTTTGTAGATGTGTGCGGTGTATTGTTATATGCAAATTGTAATAAATGTAAATGAGTATCCCATGTTTGAGGTTTAGAGATAGTGTATGCACGTAAAAGATCTAAAATAGTGCTATTTGTGGCTTCTGTTTGTCCATTTGTTTCTGGATGAAATGCAGATGAGAAATCAATCTTTGTGCCTAGATTTGAAAACAGTGTAATCCAGAAATTATTACAAAATCTAGAATCTCTATCTGAAATAATCACTTTCGGCAATCCATGGTTAGTAAAAACAGTTTTCAAAAATAACTGTGCTGCTTGTGATGCTGTTAAAGTTTTCTTACATGCAATGAAATATGCTTGCTTACTAAATCTATCTACAATTGTCCAAATGATGTCATGGTTAAATTTAGTATTTGGTAAACCAGTAATGAAATCCATAGATATATGTTCCCAAGGTTTAGATGGAATAGATAAAGGCATTAATAACCCATACTGTTTACCATGATGTCTTTTTATTCTTTGACAAATCAGACATTCAGATACAAAATTAGATACATCTGCATCCATATGCGGCCAATAAAAATCTTCAGTTAACATGCGTAATGTAGAAATGATACCTCTATGACCTTGATATGGGGGACAATGAATTTCATTTAAAACAAAAGATCGGAATGGAATAGTAACACACAGTCTCTTTTCAAAGAACATAAATCCATCATTATATGACAATGAATCAACAGGAATGAAATTATTTTGAACTAATTTTTGCCAATCAGAATGAAAAGTAATATCCTGGTGATATGTGTCTTTCATAGCAATTAAAGAATCAAAATATATGATAGAAATATTATGAATTGCAGGTCTTCTACTCAATGCATCAGCAACTACATTTTCTTTTCCAGGTTGGTATTGAATGATAGGATGGAAACTTTGAATGAAGGAAGCCCATTTGATATGGCGGTCAGAAATTTGGGGTTGGCTAAGTAGATGTCTAATGCTTTGCTGGTCGGTCTTTATCATGAATTCTGAACCCATTAAATAATGCTTCCATTGTTTCAATGCTTGGACAACTGCTAAGAATTCCTTGTCATAAGTGGAATATTTGAGCTCAGAGGGTTTCAACTTAGTACTAGAATATGCTATTGGATGGTTATCTTGCATTAACACGGCTCCTATTCCTGATCCGCTAGCATCAGTCACGACTAAAAAGAATGGTCTGTTAAAGTCAGGCAATTGTAGGACAGGGGCATTGGTCAATGCACGTTTAAGTAAATCAAAGGATTTCTGCTGGTTTTCAGTCCATTGATAAACAATGCCTTTCTTAAGAAGTTTGGTCAATGGTAAAGCAAGTAATGAGAAATTACGTACAAACTTCCTATAGAAACTAGCAAGACCAAGGAATGAACGTAATTCATGAACATTTTTAGGAATAGGCCAATGCAATATTGCGTCAATTTTCTTAGGATCAACTTTTATTCCTTCTTCTGATACAATATGACCTAGATATTCTATTTCTGTCTTAAAGAATTCACTCTTGTCAGGGTTTGCAAACAATTTATTTTCTTTCAGTAATTGAAAAACTAATGATAAATGCTCATAATGCTCTTTTTCACTTTGACTGAACACTAAAATATCATCAAAGAAAACAATCACACAATATTGATATTTTAGAAAAATACGGTTCATCATTCTACTGAAAGTAGCAGGTGCATTAGTTAATCCGAATGGCATAACTAAGAATTCGTAATGGCCAAACTGTGTCCTGAATGCAGTCTTAAATATGTCGGATCTATCTAACCTCACCTGATGATATCCAGATTTAAGGTCAATTTTACTAAATATAGAAGATCCTTGCAGTTTGTCCATAAGGTCATCAACTCTAGGTATAGGATACCTATTCTTTACAGTGATCTTGTTTAATGCTCGGTAGTCAATACACATCCGATAAGTATTATTCTTTTTCTTGACTAGGAGCACAGGTGCACCAAATGGAGAACTGCTAGGTCGAATTAAACCTCTATTTAGTAATTCTTCTACTTGAGTCTGGATTTCTTTTTGCTCTATTTGATTGTGCCTATATGGGGCTTTGCAAGGTGGTTGTGTGCCAGGTATTAGGTCAATCTTATGGTCTTCTGGACGTGAGGGAGGTAAACCTGGTGGTAGGTCTTCTGCAAAACAGTCCTTAAAATATGCAAGAAATTCCTTATGCCTAGGGTGCATATGAGTTTCTTTTGCGTGCAATTCATTCACCCAAATGAGATATGATTTAGTATTCTTGCGTAGTGCACGTTTTGCTTGAGTATGCGAAAGCAGTGGAAACATATGAGATGCATGCATACCAAATAATGTAATAGATTTTCCTTGAAAATTAATATTCATTGTGTGTGTGGAATAATCTATATTGGGATTATGCTGGTGTCTCCATGGCATTCCTAGAATAATGTCGCTAGACTGTAATGGGACAACTAAGAAATTTCTTCTTTCAATATATGGACCAATTTGAATTTCTAAATTTTGAACTTCTTGTGTGCCATTGTACCTAGTACCTAAAAATGCAGCTTTTATGCGATAGTGCGTAGGTACTGTATGCAATTTCAATTCCTTTACCAATTTTGCTGAAATAAAATCATGCGTACTACCGTCATCATGCAATATAATTCTTTCTTTTCCATGCACCATACATTTCATAGTCAACAATGAATGTAAAGTAGGCATACCTGGTAAAGTGTCGGAAGTAGTAGTAGGATCATCTTCTTCTTCAGTGAAGTCCGGCATATCCTCATGCTCGTCCTCGTCCATAGCTCCAAGGTAGTTGATATGTGCTGATGGCTTCTTTGAATGACAATTTGCTGCGAGATGGCCTGGCTGGTGACACTTATAGCATACGATAGGCTTGGCTTTGGTCACATTATTTGCAATGGCTGGGAGTCTGGGTATATTTGGATTTGCTTGTTGGATAGGCTTAGGATTTGGATTGACAGTGGTTGGTAATGCGGGTGGTTTAGGCCAATTCTTACGGAAAGGTGGTGATGAGAAACGACCTGGATTAAACCTTCTGAAATTTGAATTGAATTGTTTAGATCCATAATTACCGTTTGCTTGGAATGGCTGTGGTCGTCGATCTCTTCCACGTAACTTATCTTCAGTGTCGTGAGCTAAGGAAATGGCATCTTCAAGGGTAGCAGGCTTGAACATATTCACCTCAGCGTAGTAATGTCCAAGAAGTCCAGACATGTACTTCCGCTTATGGGTCGTCTCTGGTACGTCTTCAAGCATGCGTAGCTGTAAGAGTGCATTCCAAAAACGCTCTGTATACTGTGGTATAGGCTCACGGTCGCGTTGTTGAAGTAAATCCCATTGCTTGATAGCCTTCTCATGAAATTGCGGTGGTAGAAAATTTTGCATAAACTTCTTCTTGAAATCTTCCCATGTAGCAGGACATTCTATGCTCTTGCGGACGACAGTCCACCAAAGTGATGCTCTATCTATCAGATGATTAGTAACACACTTGATTTTATCTTTCTCAGGATAAGTTTCCTCATGGAAATAGTCATCAAATTGGCTAATGAATGATAAAACAGTCTTTCCTTCTCTTATGCCATTGAAAGTGCGAAACTTGAAACTTCGTTTACTTATCTTGGATTCCTTGCGAATGGTTTGTGCTTCAAGAGTGGCGTCGATGGTACGGCGTATCAAATCTTCAGCTTGAGGTTCTTCTTTATTAGTGGACGCTCCTTGTAGCTTTGTCAATTGCGCTTGCAAGGCTTGCCTAGCTCTTCGCTCTTCGTCTAATTGCAACATGATAAGATCCAGCTTTTGTTCCATGGTAGGCTCGGGCAGGTCATCTTCAGCCATAGGATCATCCATATGTGGGGAAGTCATCCTGTAAAACTCAACAAACCTTTCTCACTCAAAATCAGTTAGCGGGATGAGCGTAGCTCAAATTTGGGGTTACAAGGCTATGTATTTTTGGGTATTTTCTTCTTCAATTTTCAGAAATTCTGAAATATTTCTATCTCCGTTTGCTGAAAGTACTTCAACGAACTTGCAGATAGGTAAAACAGCTTGCTGCGAACAACTTTCCAGTTCAGAGTTTTTGCAAACGAACAAGTCTTCTAGGAGTTTCGAGCGTTAGTCAGTTCTGATTTAGTCTGACTTGCAGAGTTGCAGACTTAACAGACTTGCAGGGTTGTTGACTTGCTGAACTTAGTTGATTTGCAGGACTTGCAGTACTTGATTAGTGTCGACTTGCGAAACTTGTCTTCTGGAGTGCGTGACCCGGAGTTTGCAGACTTGTCAGATCTGTGTGTCTTGTCAGACTTGATGAAAGCTTAAGGATTTAAGCTTAATAACTTAAGCTTATTATGGAGAAAGATCCGTCACAAAACGGCGCAATTCGTGGAGGACTTGAATATAGATTTGATGCCGTCGCGGAATTTTCGGACATATTCAGATACCTCGTTGACAAATTTCGTGGGTCTTCTCCAATTTCTTAAGCCTTTACACTTCAATACTAAGCTTTTTGAAGCAAAAGATATGGCTTCTTACTGTATTATCCACGATTTGTTCATGGAGATGAAGGAGTGGTCCTCCGCCGACAGAGAGTGGTCCTTCGCGATCTGACAGTAGAAATAGGGGTTCTTGATCGCCAGAAGTCTGCCTGTATCGACGGTTCGCGACAAGATTGACTGTAGAGGCCGTTTGTTCCTGGAGCTCCGCCTTCGCCCGAGATTGGTAGCGATTGGAAGCCCTTGATCTCTGCTCCGCTCTGATACCACTGGTGCGCAGATCGGACGCAGGTAGCTCACGTAGTGAATTCCCAAAGGTCCCCAAGAACAAAGCACTCTACTTTTTAGCACAAAAACCAATGTAAAAACAAGCACGACATGAGACAAGAGACAAATTGGGTTGAATCTCCCCCATGCCTTGTGTGAGCGCTTCACAAAGCATGTATTTAATATATATTTTCAATCTTTTTGCTCAAAAATAGCCCAATTACAAAAATATACAAGCTTTTAGCTTTTGAGTTTGCTTTCTACCAAAAATAGGAAAATAAAGCTAATGGACGGTGCCCAAAGAGTCTGGCACGCCCAATCTCAATGTCCAAATAAAAATAACATATCCAGGCGCATAAGCGCATACAAAATAATAATAAATAGTCGATGTCTCTATAGACATAATCAAAATATAGGCGTGGCGCCTATCAAAATATATCCAAAGGTCGGAAACCCGCTAGACTCCAATGCTTTCCTCCGCCACTGCTGCTATCTCTACACATCAACTGAAGCATTCACAATCGTTAGTAAAATAACACAATTAAACCGACAAAAGTGAATACCTAGCAGTCTTCAGCTACATAAATAAATCAACTGGTTAGAAATAAATCCTAACCTTAATTTATTACGAGTGCGCACTCTAAACTCATAAACGTTTATTAATTTAATATGCATTTTGCGGAATCACCCGCTATGGAATCACCCATGTACACACTAAATTAATGAAACGCCCGAAAAGGACAGGCGTCCCCATCAACTTCTCGCACAAAGAATCCTCTTTGCGCATGAGCCCCGGTCATCTAAGTTTACGGAATCCACCGTAAAACCTCATGGAATCCACCGTGGAATATGCCTCCTGGCATCAGCAACCATTGATGCTTGCAAAGAGACCCTATGGTTAGATTGATTGGTTGTAGATCTTAGTATGACTATGATTCCTATGCTGGATTCGGATTCGATGAGTGCCATTTAGTTGGTATATAATCCAATCTTCCATGAGAACACAAAGTATATCGAGATACAGTATCACTTCATTAGAGAGATGGTAGAGGGCAAGTCCATTGAGCTTATCAAGATCCCTATAGATACAAATCCTATAGATTTTCTCACTTAAAGTCTTACAGTGGAATATTATACCTTCCTTAGGAAGATGTTGGGCAAAGGATGAGATGACATATATTTCTCATACTATTGTACTTGTATGTATACTTTGTACTTTATCACTTTTTTCTTGTTTTCTCCACACTTAGCCACATTCACCTTTAAGTGGGAGGTTATTGGGAATTAAAGGCTACTTGTGCCTAGCCACCTACATTTACTTGTACATTATACCAGCACACATGTGGATTGCAGGTGGCAAGCACCCATCACTGTCACTTTATTCTTTATTCTTTTAGTGGCATAGAATATTCAATGAGGGAAGGCATGTCACACATTGCGATGGTTGGAGTTCCCACACATGGGTCTCTCTCTCTCTCTCTCTCTCTCTCTCTCTCTCTCTCTCTCTCTCTCTCTCTCTCTCTCTCTCGTTTCTTGAACCTTTATAGCCCTTGCTTCCGCTCGTGCTTCCACTTTTGCTCCACCTTTCACATGCTTGCAACAAATAATAAAAAACTTCTTTTTGTTCTTATCATAGTGGTCACTATTTTTACTTAGGCTTTGAGCCATTGACATGAGAAGCATTACCTTTGCCTTTCTAATGACTTACAACAAATACTTGAATTATACACATGACATAATGTTTTTTTCTAAACTATTTTTCCTACACTTACACTAAAGTAAACTCATCAAAGAAGAAGGCATTGGGGTTGTCATTAAGCATGAGTCAAAGTGCAAATGCAAAACATTAACAAGAGTTTGGTAAGGCATTGAAAACCATGGTAGCTAACATGCCATCCAATACAATTTTGTTAATTGCAATAAGTTGCTCCTTGAGATCCTTGACTTTTAAGAAAGATGCTTTTACGAAATCACCCTCATTGATATGCTTAGAATCCAAATACTTCATTGGCAATGCATGCCTCATTACATGCCTTAAAAATCCTTACAAGTGCATCCAAGTTCGTTTTGTAGTTTTTACACAAGCAAATATGAGATATAAGTGTTTGTTTGACAAATAGTGTCATTAATGCAATAAACTTGTGTATCATTTGCATCCCATAAGTGTTTGTTTGACAAATAGTGTCATTAATGCAATAAACTTGTGTATCATTTGCATCCCATCTGCATTCTTGTTCAATGGGTGACACATTTGGCAAACAAATACAACCACTAATATATGAGTTTGTGCATCCTTTGCATTCCATCAACATTCTTGTTCAGTAGGTGGCACATTTGGCATAACAATACTAGGTCTTATCTCATCCTTTGATGTGTCTTTTGAAGAGTATTTGGGATAATAGCAGACTTAGGCACTTTGCCAATAGCTATAATAAATTTTCAAAAGTCTTTGGCAAACCAACACAAGTCATAGCATATAGGTCCATCTAATTTGCATTTGTGGTTTGTAAAATGTGTGTCAAAGCATGTGCATTGCTTGATGGTTACTTCCACTTTTAGAGTTTGACTTTTCTGTGGTTGTATGCAAAGGCAAGCAATACTACATGGTAAATCACGTCCCACATACCCACAGGAGAGGCTGTTGGACAAGGCATTATAGATGACCCACATGATGCACATACCTTTTTAGCATGTCCAGAGAGAGGGATTTATTTAGAGTTGACTTGATGCCTTGACTGACAACATAGTCTAGATCCTAGAGCACAAACTACTAGATTCAACCCTATCAAATGATTGCCGGGCCAACTCTATAGGTTAGGGTAAGATGGCCTATTGCGGAGATGTTTATGTGAGCATGAAGTGCATGATGTGCTGACTGCATGGTAGAATTGTTGGAGGATATTTTAGTGGAGAAACTACGGCTTGCAAGGTGCTACAATCTCAAGGGTGGTGGCCCACACTATTCTGCAATGCTTCTAAATTCGTAAAGCATCGTGGTGAGTGTCAAAGGACTAAGGTTCCTATTCGTAAGGATAGGATGGAGTTAACCCCAGACTCTTGCCCAATGTGAAGTCAAGGTAATGGATACCTATTGTCAAGCTTATTAAGGGTGATTACACACAACCTCAACCTCAAATAGCAGAGCAATGTCAAAACCGTTTGTGTTGTTGCTTATGGATTGCTGGTGCCATTTGATACTAGATGGCAAGGATTGGCATGTTTTGAAAGTAGGTATTGTCTTTTGGTAACTTGGGCATGGATAGAATTTTGGATGGGGGAGATCCTTCGCATAACTAATTTCAGTGTGGGGACTGGTGTGGGGCTGAATGGACGCTCTAACTTTCTAAGCTTTTGAGCTGTTAATTACTGTCCAGTCCAGATTTGCATCCGGAACGAGGGGCGGATGGATGGTGAAGCCACCTCGAAAGCAAGGTGCGCGCCGGAGGGCAAAAGCTCGCTCGGATAAAAGCGAAAGGCCCAAAAATTGTTTTCCCGAAAAGTGAATAAAGTGTGAAACCGGAGACCCTTTTCATACCGGTTCCTGGTTTTCTGCCCTCACGTGAACAGCTTCTAAATGGGAAGCCTTTGGTAGGAGTAGCAGATCGACCAGTGCATCTGGTTTTATCGATTTAAGAGGAGACTCGAGAGCGTTGAAATCCAAGCGGCGGGCCGCGGCAAAAGCCTTGATCTTTTGACTTCACCTATCTTGATCTGTCCATGGACCATCAGTCACCCTGCGTGATTCACGATACGATAGCGAGGCTTTGTTCTGTCCTGCGGATAGATTCAGAAGATTTATGAGCGCATAATCGCCAGACAACACATCATCCTTCAGACGTTCACTTCTGAATCACGAGTCCATACTTAGAGCAGAGGAAGAGCTTTTATGACTAGATTTGTTGCATCTCCATACTTAGAGCTTTTATGCCTTGATTTGTTGCATCTCCATTGCCAGAGCAGCCATCCTTTTAAGTGGTTCATTGCTGCAACCAGACAAGCGCTCCTCACAGCTTTTATATGTATTTGCATCCCTACTGCCGGAGAATTTATCCTTACAGCTGTTCACTTCTGCAACCAGAAAAGCCATTCTTCAATAAGAGGAAGCGCTTTTCTTTTTATTCGATTGGTTGAATCTCTTGTTGAAGAGCTTTACTCTACCTGCAAGGGCTTCTGCTTCCCGAAAGATGCTATCCCGGATAGGCCCAAAGTGGAAGTCTTTGGCTGACTGGAAGTATGTTTCTCATGGATGGGCAGTGATTCCACCCCAGCCTCTTGCATCTTCCCTTGCTGTACTCACGGCAGATGACCGAATTTGCACAGGCCCTGGACCATTCAGTTTAGTTGTTGCTGGTCTTGCGTTGGGAGCAGGGCTTTCTATTGCTTGTTTTGATGACAGCGCATCTCATTATGCCCATTGCGAGGGTGCATCTGTGGTGATCAACAACCAGTTACCTCCTTGCAAATTTGACAAGCTCCATCATAGTATTCAACATTTTTCAGGTCAGGTCTCTTTCGACATGGGAGCGTGGGTTAACGATTGTCCATGGCCTCATGCTTTAGGCTTCTTTTGAAATCTTTTTGAGGTGTGTTTTTACATCACATGCTTGTATACATCTATGCAGTCTTTTTGGGGTCATAAACCATGAGTTTCATATTATGAACATGTTTAAGTAAACCCATTTGAGAAACAACTTTTCGCTGCTGTCTATCTATTGAGGCAAATACATGGTAAAAAACATGTTTTGCTGCTATCTATCTGCTGAAGCTGATTGCAAGGCATATGCAAATGCTCATGGAGTTTGTTGCATTCTTGTTATTTTGGGATGGTTGGAAAAATAGCTGTTTGTCCAAAATCTTCTTCAGTCAGAGGCACAAGCACAATCATCGAAGCATCATTGTAGTATGAAAAAGTTAAAAGTTGATTTAAAAGGTTACTTAGGGCCCCAAGTTAGAGTGACCGCGGACTTAGCAACTTTGTGGGATTGGCTCAATGCAAAAGCTTGCTCTTTTCTCTTTTTGAGTTGCACAAATTCTATTGTCGTGCATGTAAGATGTATCCACACCACCATAGAGGTTTGGACCAAGGTGACATCCCTTTACCATGTTTGGACATCTGGGCAGCTGAGTTGAAGCTATGCGATCTCGCTATTGCAAATTCCCCTACAATGAAGGACCACATCAATTAGCTAGAGGAAATCAGGTATGAGCTTGCATCCCTAGGAAAGATCGTGGCTGTGGAGAACCTAGTTGTGATGCTTCTGTCATATCTCCCATTACTGAAGTATAATGTTTTCTATCTCTTGTACATGAGATTTCATCACTTGGGAGGAGTGAGTGCCTATGGTGCTTGAGTAGATTGTGCACCACATGGAGAGATTCTTGTGGAGTCAATGCACAAAGCTGTGCTTTTGCAACATGTTCAACAGGTAAAGGATAGTCCAAGTTGAAGAAAGGGAAGAAGAAGACATAGAAATCAGAGTCATCTTTTGACTTTGATTTAGATGCAAAAGAGAAGCCCAAAAAATATCTCACATGTCCGTACTGTGGAATTCAAGGAGAAGTGCTAGAAGAAGTATTATTGTCTTCCTGTTGGTGTGGAGGAAGGAGTAACGGAGCATAGTTCTTGTTAGCAGTCATGTTTGTCATGCACTGTCACCCCCTGCCTGTGTGAATCAGATGGGGACATTAGGAGCTTTGACATGTTTGTCATGTGCTTTTGACAGAGGAGGCAGCTCTATTTAGAGCATGCATTTCTTTTCTTAGTCAGATTTGTGTGCATTTCCAGGCACCAGTCAGCTTGTGCAGTCCTTGCAGACCATTGCTCTGTTTGCCCTTGTCGGCACTTCCCCCCTGGCACATCAGCATTATCTGCATCTATTGGTGCTGGTCAGCCAGATTTACCTGGCCGACTACCACATTTAGTGGCTCAGCGTGCTGATCAGAGCCAGTTTAGGGGCGTTTCAGTTATATATCTGTAGTCACCACTTCGGGCAGATCATTCTTCTTCCTCTTCTGCAGTGTCACACACTTGGAGTTTGGTGTTCTTCTTTGTCATTTGCAGGGGCTGCTGGCTGCACACTGTGTCTCCATTTCCGTCACTGTCCCTTGTGCTGTCATCATTTTCCAGTCTGATCGGGTGTCCTCACTGAAGCTTTGGGTTGTGTGCAAGGACTGATCAGTCCATCATTGCATTCAGTATTTTTTCCAGATTTAGTGTATATTTCTCTTTCATTTTTGCTGTCTTTTCTCCTTTCCTCTTTGTGTTTGTGTTCCTCTTCTGTTATGCACTCTCACATGGTGTCATTGCCTAAGCAAGGACATGGAGGTTTCCTTCAAAGGAGACCACCCTATTGTTGAAAACACAAAATTTCAGCCTGCTGTTTGCTGCAGAAAACACAGAGTTTTTGTGTTTTATAGGTGCTTTCGACAAAGATAGGACATGTATAACTATTTTCTTGCAGGTGTAGTTGATTATTCTCTCCCTTCGGGCTCTTCTACATACAAACGCAGCAGGCCTATAGCCTGAGCATTTGCATTGTCTTTTAGGCTAGTACGTGCCTTTGTAAATTACCAGTGCTATCAATGGCTCCATTTTCCTATTCTTATCATGTGGTACTCTTGTTTAGATTTTTTGGGTTTTGGCTAGTTATTGTAGTTTTTCAAATCATTCTTGGCCAAATTGATGCCATTTTCTTCTTTCTTTTTCTAGGTGTGATTTCAGACATTTTGGACTTTTCACAACTTGGCTATCTTTGAGGTCATTGTATCAATTACATGAGAAATACAATAGTCACAATAGAGAAGAAGAAGAATCTGCTGTATGTTAAATAACTAAATTCTCCATAGAGAGAAGACCAGCATGCTGGATAAGGTGCAACTGCTAGTAGAGAAGATCCTTGAGCTTAGCAAATTGACTTTGAATCCCTAAGGACAAATTGAAGATGAATGCATTTTGGGTGACCCAATTGTGCCAACAGCGTTAGAAGCTAGAAAAATGAAACAAGATCGTCATTTGCGGCTATATGGGAGAGGGATATTTTGCCCCGTGAGAGACCTAATCAGATGGGCACATCAAATGTTTAACCACAACTCTGCAAGTGTCAGACAGGAGGTATTGCATTTTCTTGATCAATAGATAGGAAATCAATCTATAGCGAGAAGACTCCACATTGGTAGTACAAAGGAAACAATTGCCATTTGAAATATGGTGCTTGGAAAGGGCCGAGGCAAGGGGCACATCATCTATCAACATTCTCCAAATAAAAGCTTTACATTTGAATGGAGTCTTATTAATCCATCCTTCCATGACAACCAATTTTCACCAAGCCTTGGGTTTATGTAGTCCCCATACAACATTGGCTTTGGCCACCAACCAATGGTGATCTACAATCATAAGGTGATATATTTGGTTGCACGCTTTAGACTTAGGCAACTTGCAAGGTCCCAATCTTGCCAAGGACAATCAGGATCCAGCGTGGGAAAGGGTTGTTGATTTTGTAATTGCATTGAGATCTCACCCCACAGATCACAATATGCATGAGGGATCTTTGAAGACCCTTCTAATTGTGCGAAAAGCCATCAATACACCATGGGCTAATAGAGCTGCATTTGCACAACACAAACCAAACCCAAATAGGACATTTAATTGAACTTGGGCTGATACCCTCATTTTTCTTCCCGAGAGAGCAGGTGAGACATAACTAACAATTTTGTGTACAAGGAATTAGCAACTAATTTATCCTCCATCGGATGCCATTTCACCTTTTGAAGAATGGCCTTTCATGAACACATCAAATGGGTCACCAAGATAGAGGAAGATGTTGAAAAATGAGAATCAGTATTGAGTATGTGCCACTATGAACCATGAATTTTAGTATTACCATACAAAAAGTCCTTGATCTCTAATAAAGAAGCAAATAATGGAGACCCAAGTGTCATAAGACTGTGACAACTATTACCTTTTTGTTGATTTCTTTATTACATATTTTATTTGGTTTTTCTTTTTGGAAGGATCCCTCTTGAAATCTTAACGCCTGAGTTGCATGGCTAGTATGTGAAACAGACAGGAATGTCTAGTGAGTCAAGACTGGACAATTAAGGTCCAGTACAAGTCTGGAAGAGACTGATGGCACTGTAGATTGACAAGCCTGGAAGAGACTTGTGAAAGTGTATATGGACAAGTGTGCTGAAGAACTAGCCTGAAAGAGACTAGTTCAAAGTGAAGATGGACAAATCTTCAAGAGATTAGTCCATGTGGGGTCATAAGTGGAAATTCACTTTCAGTTGAGCTACATTGCAAATCTGGATGTAGCCATAGTCTGTAAAGATGGTCAGAAGACTAGTGGGATGCAATGGAAGCAACTCCTAAAATTTAGGGAGTTACTATTTTTGGACCTCAGAATCTGTTCGCGTCATTATCTTCGTTTTTGCACGAGGATCAATCCTTTGGTCTGTGCCGAGGTCAAATTTTGCACCGAGGATGGAGAATTTTAGACCGGAAGGCTGGAATGGAAATATCTTCCAGTGCTGCCACTTGGCACAAATTTTTGCACTTACCTCTTTAAAGAGGGGCTGGCGTGCAATTTTTTGATGGTTGGGGGCTCATTTGTGAAAGGGGAGATGGATTGCTGCAGATGGAGAGCTCTTGAGAGCTGGTCTACCTTGTCTATGATGCACAAAGGGCTGAGCTTGCCTTCCTATTCTCTCTCTTTCTCTCCCTGATAGTATGGTTATGCTGTAGAATCAAGGGCCTTTCTTCTGATTCGGGTACAGCTGTGTGGAATATGCTGTTTTTGCATGAGGCAAGAGCCTCCTTTCTCTAGGAATAGGAGCAGTTGTTTGCTGCCTACAAGCAGGAATAGGTGAGGGTGGTAGTCTCGCCAAGCAGGTGTCTGAAACAGCACTAAATCAGTACAGATTTTGGACTGTTCAGAGGTTAATTCAGAGCCCAAATGATGTCAGAATCAAGAGGCACTTGGCCCAGATGATGCAAAACAGTATAGGGATCAATATAAACTGAAAACAGGTTTCAGAACAGGTCTGAACCAGTAATTACAGTGGGCTGAACAGTACAGGGAAAAGTATGAGTTGAAAACAGGTCTCAGAACAGGTCTGAACCAGTAATTACAGCAGATTGAAATGGTCAAATTTGCACTCCAACCAGAAGTTTCAGACTTGGGCAGAGTTTCCCCTCTTGGTCAACTTGATTTGGGTTAGTAATTGTTTTGTTATGTTGTCAAATTTCACCCAGAATAGGTGAAAGACAGCCCATTATACTTTCTCTTTTTAAAAATAAAGAAATACCGCAAGGGGCGCCTAACTTAGGGGCCAACAGGGTGTATGTGCTGCAACAGGAGCATTCTAGCTTCCTGTTTTTCTTCTTGATTCTGTGTCTTTAAGTTTAGGTAAAGTGGGCAACTGTTAATTGGGTGAAAGCATTTATATATTTTAGTTGTATACTACTGCCCTTTCCAGTGAACAGGCCGGTTTCACCCAAGGGTGTTGACCAACACACATTTCTTGAAATAGTGACCAACGGAGAGCAATCATGTGAGTCTCCACATCCAAAACAGCCCTATTGCCCATGCTTTTTGGTCAGCTTTTGAGAGATCCATTGTAGCAATTGCTTTGGCTGAACTTCAATGCCCTAAGGGTAATCCACATGCCATGCAATATTGCCACACAAAACCACCACTACCACTTCTTGCTACCCCAATGCGTGCAAGTTTGATTTAGTGGTACTGAGAGAGACGATTTAGCAATATTAATATGGAGGCTTGAAGCATGCCCAAACAAATCCCAAACATCTATCCATATCTATTTTCAATATCATGAAGCTGTCATTGGTCAATGCCTACCAAACGAAATGTTGATTGAAAGAAAGGGATAATCTAGCCAATTGCCTAGTCTCGTCTAGAAGCGATAACATGGAGAGAATTTGATGGGTTATGGGGGCAAAGAACAGAGGACTTAGAGGGCAGCATTGTTTGACCAATTGTGCAAGAATAAAAGGTTATGTGACACCACCATTCAATATGACATAGGAAGAAGTGTCATTGCTAATGTTGTATATCAATTGGGACATGCATGGTCCAGAACCCATGGCTTGCATAAGCTCCACAAGGAAAGACCATTCTAGATAATCAAAAGTCTCTCCAAGCCCAGTAGATGAGAACAACCTTTTGATTAGAGTGTTGCACATAATCTTTGCCCACTTGCACATTTAGAATATAATGCAAAATATTTTTGCCCTTATTGAATTTATACTAATGAGGATGCACAATGCCAAGCAGCTGCTTATGGAGGCGATTAGCGAGCACCTTTGAAAAAATCTTATACATGGTATCAATCAAAGAAATCAGTCTCCAATGCTTGAGCGTTGAAGGAGAAGGGAATTTGGATATCAACTTGATACCTTCTTTCCAAGATGCAGGTATGAATCTAGAAACCCAAATCTATTGACACATGGTAGCTAAAGGTTTTACCAAGTGAGTTGCAAGTCGTATAGGTCTCAAAAAATTAATTGGCTAGACCATCCCAACTAAGGTTTTTATCCTCGGGCAAGTGCAATAAGACATCCATAACCTCATCCTCATGAATATTCATTCTCTAAGGTAGTATTATTGTTAGGTGAAACCTAATCTTTGACCAAGGCATAAAATGTTGAATGGGTGTGGGTAATCAATCAGAAAGTGCTTGCCTCAAACCCAAAAGTTCTTGAAAATAAATTCTACAAATATTAACAATGGATCGAGGGTCTATCACTATCTAACCATCAACAATTTGTAGTCACACCATGTTTTTCCATGCAGGGTATGCATGCAAGCCACATAAGAATTTGTGGGATTGACATGAGTTATCTTGTAGATTGTAGACCCTTAGTCAAGGCTTTGAGTTTGGCTTGCTGATAAGATCTCAGCTGAAAATACTTGGTAAGATTAGCCAACCTCATAATGGAGCTAGGAAAGCATCATATGGAGACTCAAGTAACAAGGAATGAACCAAAACCAACATTTCCTCTACCGCATACATGCACTACGTGCAAAGTGAAGCATGGTGAATGCCATATTTCATGGCAACGCTTTACACATGGTGAATGCCATATTTCATGGCAACCCTTTTTGCATTACCAATTAGTTGATCAAAGGAGGCACTGCTCACATGCGGAAAGTCGAGCAGAAACTTGTCAAGTAGCTACACCCCATGTAACCATTGAAGATTGCATGACTCAAATATGAGGAATTAAAGTGCAAAGAAAGTCTGCTAAAAAATTGTGCAAAGGGGGCAATGGGTTGTACAAGTATGTTAAACTGCAAAGAAAAGTGGTTATCATGCATGATGTATATACGATCCAATTGAGACAATGTCATCGAATATTGGGCGGAAGGAAATGTAAATCCTGATGCCAATGGGTAGAGCCAAGACCAAAGATCTTGTTTGAGAACAAGCAATGTAAAATCATCCCATACATGACCCTTTGGTGCATCCATAATTGGGTGTTTGGAGGTAGACTACTGTAACTAGCCTTCCTCCTCGGATAGGGTGGTAAATAACCTGATTAAGCATCATTTACAGTAAATAACAAATTCAAAAAACTGAAAAGTACACTTTACTATATAATCTTGGATATTAGACACCTTGTTGGCCCCCAAAATTGGCGCCCCTTTTAGTATTTATTTAACTTAATTGAAGAAGAAGTTGATGTACAATGGGATTCTTCCAATCCCTTTCGGTATTCCAACTCCCCTTGCTATTCAAAATGACCAGCAAGTCTTTAATCTATTTTGCCCCTTGATTCGGGCAATCAATTGGCCTTCACTAACTTTGATGGAGATGGAAAAATGCCCCAAATTCAATTATTTACTGGTCCCTCCACTTGAATAGGCTAAAAACATCTTCAGCCCTGTTGAATCCAAGTCTTGGAGCTTCCATTTTCTGCACGTTTCTTGAGGTTGTTGCTTAACCCTAATTTCTGCTGTAAATTAGGGTTTACAGTAGAGAAATCTGAAATTTCTCGGCCTCTGGTGATCTCAATGCTGCAATCTTTGGAGCAAGGCTGTAGAAAGGCTGGAAGATGAGAGAGAATGCTGAGGGGAGAAAAAAATTCAGACTTTCTTCGCGAAGAATTGAAGAAAATTTGTCATTTACTACTACTGTCCTGTCTCAACAGCTTGTAGATACAAAGAACTGAAGAAAATCAGTCATTTACTGCTACTGCCTTGTCTCAACAGCTTGAAGATGCTGCCACCTGCTGTTGGTTGGTCTTCTCTTGCCCCTTGCTGCCTCAGAAGGTCCTGCAATGGTTGCAAATCAGACCAGCAGTATCTCTTCCCTCTCTCTTGCAGGCTGAATACACTAAAAACACCTCTCTCCAGCCTCTAAAGACGTTTTTCAGTCTTGCATGGGCATTTTTGAAAAGTGGCAGCCTTCCCAAATGGTTGTTTTAGCATTATCCATAATTAAATATTAATTTTCAGTCTTTAAATATTGAAAATTAGTCTAATAATTATTTTGGTGCCCTAAAAAATAATCTAACTAGCCAATAATTAAATTGGCTAGGCAACTTCCATTCCGAGTGTCTTTGCGCCATCTTTGACTATTAGATTGGTGTTAGGTACCATTAAATGCCACTTCTCTAGTGTCACCAATTGACACTTATGGCCAAATGAATGACTTAGGCCAACAACTGGCACCGGATGTTGAGGAACCCTTCACCTTTTACCTGCAGTTTGCATTTTTGCGTTTTTGCGTTTTGCGTTTAGGGTTTGTAGCCCCAAAAAGAGGCGCCATCATAGATGGACTGTGCCTATTTATAGGCCACTCTCTCATTCATTCCTTACGGTTGATTCATTCAGTCCATCACCTTCTCTCTAGCCTCTCCACTGCCCTCACACCCCTCAGGAGGACATTGTGGTTCGTGGTTGTCTTCATCTTCCTTGTGCTACGGCACCCTTGTTCCCTTGTATCACATTCACTCCATGATTCAGAACTTCATCATTCCATTCATCAAAGTTTCTTCTCTCTTCTCTTCTCTTCTCTATGTTTGTTGAGTTCACTCCGTGTTCCTCCTCACAAACCCTACTGTCTCGCTGGTATGTTATCTTTTGACATGGTATCAGAGTTGGATCTGCTCAAACGGCGGCAAAAATCCTCCACTCCAGTGAAGGCAAAGACCGGTGGCGAGTTCGGCATCCATTTCTCTTATTCCTCTATTGCATCAAATTCTCGTGTTTGTAGGTTTTAGGTGTTTTCAACTTGCTGCCCATACCCCTTTCGTGGAGGACATCGCAGTCTCAGCTGTCCCTTGTTGTCATCTACAATCTAGTGCCTGTTTCCAGCCTTCCACCTGTAGTTTGCAGCTCTTTACAGCAAAGTGACAGTTGCTGATCACTCTCCATTCAGAAAACAATCTCGTTTTTGCAGATTTTAGGTATTTCAGCTTGTTGCCCACACCCCGGACGCGGAGGACATTGGTCCAAGCTGGCCATTGCTGTCCACAACAGTCTGGCACCCGTTTACAGCCTATCACACACTATTCGGAGTTGATTTTAGCATACTGACTGCTACTGCTAGTGTTTCTTGCGTTTTTAGTATTTCTCTCTCCTGCAGCGTGTGCTTGCTGTTTTCTCTCTCTTGTTGCCTGCGTTTTTAGTATTTCTCTCTCCTCACTTGTGTTTTTCTACTGGTTGCAACCTATTACTGTTGGTAGTATCCTCCTCCCACTGGCAGCTCACTTCCAGCCCTTCCACTGCCCTCCCACCCCTTGCAGCAGACATTGTGGTTCGTGCTTCACATTGCTCTCACACCCCTTGAGGCGGACATTGCGGTTTGTGGTTCGTGGCTAACCTCTTCCTTCTTCAGCAAGGCACACTGGTATCCATGGCTTCTTTACCAACAGATGACCAAACTATTGGGTGCTTCTACTGTGGCATCATTGGACACACCACTAATGCTTGCTGACTTTGACCTTTGCTGTCCACTCTCTTGAAGTATATGCGTCTTCCACCTAGCACTTCCTGTGCCACATCTCCTTTTTGGGCCATAGAGATCGTTCTGCATCGGTTATGAGAGTACTATGCTCAAGGCAATAAGATGCATCCAATGCGCACTAAGTCCGTTCGAGCACATGGAGGATCGATTGGTGCTACGACCTCGTGGAGATCGTTGTAATGCCAGTGGCAATCTTCTCCTACCTATTTTTGGGTACAGTGGCTACCACGACCCGCAGTTTTGTAGTCTGCTCCATTGCGAGACAATGATTGTTTGATACTGTGTCCTTGTCAGTCTGCTCCTTCGAGAGACAATGGCCGCTTGACTCCTTCCTCTTCTTCGGCTTTCTAGTCCGCTCCATTGAGAAGTAGCGACTGTTGCCCACTCATTGCTCAGTTTGAGTCTCACCCTTCACCCTTGCCTACTTAGGTTCGAGAGGCCACCTCTGGGAATTCTTCACCACCCCAGATACCTTCTTCGGTACTACCGACGGCACTTCCTTCATCCTCAGACATTTCAGAGTCCGTGATCCATGAGTTTTTGGGTTCCCTATCCACCTTAGCGGGGGATTCAGAGGGGGTTGATCTTCCTTTACCCTTTGAGGGGGCATCTACATCTATTGCGACTTCAGAGGAGGCTCCTATTCCTCCAGTTTCACAGGGGGTCCCCACCCACCGCTCATCCTTCGCACACCCTGGCGGAGGCCTTTTATCTTCTTCTACTTCTACCCTTGGATGGGGTGGCTTCCTTCCAACGGTTATCTCACCTATTGATACCTAGGATCTTGAGGATCTACCTAGATCAGGGCCTTGGAGGTTTAGTTGCGACTTGGTGGACGAGGCCTTCGTATTCCTTGCATGGATGCATGGAGCTAGTGGCTTCTCTCCTGAGGTTGAGTTTTGGGTTCTCCAGTTCACTCTGTCTACTGTTCTTTACTGCAGGTTACCTTTTAGGTGGAAATAGTGGATCTCAGGGATCCTCTACATCTTCTTCCTTATCTTCTTCTTGCCTTTGTCACTTGGTCAGCATGGAGACAACTCTTGAGATCAAGTACGGGCATATCCTTATGGTTCTTGGCACCACACAAAGTCGGACATTCCTCCTATGCGTTGCATGATTTCATCATCTTTGTACTAGGACGCTTGGGCAAGTGAACAATTTCCCCACGAGGGACACTGTCCAAGTGGCACCTGTTGCATGAGCATTCTTTAGCATGTAGCATTGCATCTCCACCTGACTCTTCTCTTGTTCCTCTTTTTGGGCGTGAGAGGGGGTGTTGAGAAACCCTTCACCCTTTACCCGCAGTTTGCATTTTTGCGTTTTGCGTTTAGGGTTTGCAGCCCCAAAAAGGGGCGCCATCCTAGATTGACTGTGCCTATTTATAGGCCACTCTCTCATTCATTCCTTACGGTTAATTCATTCAGTCCGTCACCTCTTCTCTCTAGCCTCTCCACTGTCCTCACACCCCTTCAGGAGAACATTGTGGTTTGTGGTTTGTGGCTGTCTTTATCATCTTCCTTGTGCTACGACACCCTTGTTCCCTTGTATCACATTCACTCCATGATTCGGAACTTCATCATTCCATTCATTAGAGTTTTTTCTCACTTCTCTTCTCTTCTCCATGTTTGCCAAGTTCACTCCGTGTTCTTCCTTGCAAACCCTACTGTCTCGTTGATACGTCATCTTTTGACACCAGATACCACCAAGTACCTGTGCGACATAACTTATAGAAACTTTTGCCATTGACATCCCATGATTTCCTCGGGTCCCGGGCTTGTAAATTTACTCTAACCCTAGTTACACCTCACATGTGCTACATTTACTTAACCATGTGATTAAAAATTAATCCACATGTTAAGTGAGGTTTCAAAAATACATGTCCTCAGACAGACTACAAAAGATCCACACACATATTGAAGGCACCCATTAGCGTGCCCGGTCTACCAAGAGACAAGCTTGCTTTCAGGCAATCCCATAGGTCACAACGGTGCAAGGAATCGTTTGGTGCATAAACTCCAACTAGCCTTAAAACCTTGCCTTCAAACATGATTTCAATTATCAAAAAACGCCCCAACACATCATTCTTTACAAGCACCGACTGAAATTTCTCGTTAACAACCATGAGAACACTAGAGTAATGAATTGCAGTGCCCCATCATAAAACAATTGAAACCCATGGCAATTCACAATTCTACCTGCTTCAGTGTGACTTTTATGTTCAACAACATACAATGCATACCAACTATTCTCATGCAAAATGCAACACGTGTCATGGTGGTTGCTTCGAGAGCAAATTTGACACATTCCAAGTGGCAGTCTCCTTTGTGTGTGTGTGATAGGTGACTCCTTAAAGGAACATTCAGATATGAATGACTTCTCTGAATTGCTTTTGCACCCAGCTGCAGTGCCACTCTAATGTCCAGTGTAAGCACTCAAATGTTAGTCTTATTATGTGCTCAATGAATCATGATGCAAAAATAACTTGGCATTCAACTATCCGCTTTGATATTTGCCTTCTCCGGCCTTTGATATTTGATACTAGTCTAGTCTTCGAGAGCACTCATCTAGTATATTATAGATACTGACACGAAATGCTTGGTACATTGGTTCTACAAGATCTCTTGGCTAGGAATTAAAATTGATCTCATCTTCCAATATCTTCTTTTAGTGGGAGACAGGCTGCCCTTAATGCAGACTTCTGTTAAACTTCTGTTGCTGCCTTACATTAAACTTCTTATTGACTAGCTCAATTTAATTATCTATGTTTTAATGTCTTGCTTTGCAGATTGGATGAGAAGACGTATATTTTTTATGTATGAAAGAAGGATTAGAGCCTATAGTTCTCCTCAAAAGGTGCTCTTACCTGAAAACTTTAATTTGCTTCTTTTCTTTCATACTTTAAATTGCCTGTTCAATCTCATAATGCTTGGTCTTTCGTATTGAATCGAGAAGTGTTTACATTTCACTTTGATGCTTTGGAGACGAGCTTTTAATATTGTGTTCTTTGTTGAGTATTTTAATGCAGTCTGTTTGAAGTGCGGGAATGATTCTTTTTCTGTCTATGATTTACAGTAACTATATGGATTTAGACTTCTTTGGTGTTTCTTTCCTAGCCACTCATCCACATAGTGTTTGTCTATATCATGCGACTTACACTTTGTGCTTAATCTGCAACTGTTAAAATTGTTGTGCTATGATGCAAACTTAGTACAAATCCACTTGATATTGTGTGCACTTGTGCATGAGATCACATGTGTGACATGGTCTGTACTTTCAATGAGCAATCTGTCAAATGAGCATTCCTTTTGACTGTAGAATTTGGTCCTAAAACACAGTATAATTGGGTTTGTTTTTCTTCATGGTCAAATATTGTGCCTTTACTTGGAGAATTGCAATCTCCCCAACAGTATTAGATTCTAAAGGAATTTCAGGCAACAGATTGGCTGTTGTATAGGAGTGTTTCTTTAAAATAATTGGTTCATACTCTATATCTTGGCATGATTTCAGTGCTAAGGTCAACGATATCAGAATATACACCCAAAATTTATTTTAATATCCATGCATTTAACAAAATTTTGTACCTAGGTTATATATAATGCTAACAAGGATAAGTGTTGGAAGATATAGTCCTGTGTATAGGATTAGCTTGAAACACTGCTCTCTTCTAATAGCTCTGATTAGATTCTATGCTGAGTCTGTATATTAGAGGTCTGGAGGCCCTATCTCTGAGGGGTTGAGAATCCTGGCTTCTGTCCTGCAGAATAAAATACGTTCTCAAGTGTTGAGCCTCCCAACGTCTGTTCTTCCTTCCTATTTTGTGCTATCAAGAATTTTTCTGCAAGCTACATGAACAAACTCTAGAGGCTGAATCCATAATCAGGCCTACTGAGCTAATATGTCAAAGGAGAGCTACCTTGATTGTCATGCTCTGAGTAAGGCTTAATCTGCAAATCAGAGAAAACACCTTTTGAACCAGTGTGTTTAATTGCGTTTGATTGTGACACCTTCGGCATAAAATGTGGGTGACCTGATTATTTTCACCACCCCTCCTGAAGGTATGAAGAGCTAATGTCATGTTTTTGTATATGGCATGCACATCTGGTAAGTTTAAGTAGGTATGGGACTTGCTTTACTGGACAGTTACTTGTTGCACATGCAGGATTACCATGTGCTTATGACTAATCATTCATTAGCATTGTTTTTTGTGTGTCTGTTTTATGCTTTGTTTGGGATAGATGAATTGTGTAGCATTTTAAAGTTTTGTAAATTTTTATTTTCTACTTTGTTCTCCTATTATTGCAAACTGTGATTGAAACTTTGCCTTGAGATTCCTTTCCTGAAATAAACTTACTTTGAAAGCTGGTGATGTTAACTTCACATTGATTTATCCTTAACCTGCAAGTTTGATTTTTATTTTATGAAGAGCAGGTTTTTGAATACTTTGCATCCATTAAGGAGTCAAAGGATCGATATTATATGACTCCCGGGGATTTGATGCGAGCAATCATACCTGTCTTACCCCCTTCTGAGTCTACCATAGTTAGGGCAGGGTACCTTATAGGTGAGAGGATACCTGGGGAGTTACAGTGTCCTCCTTCAAAGTTTTTCATGATGTTCGATATGAATGCAGATGGAAGAATTTCATTCCATGAGTAAGTGAAAATGCACCAAAAAGGAAACTTCATTTCCTTTCTTCTCTATGAAATTTTGTTTTATTACAGAAAGTGCAGGAGGATAGAAATTTTGCCTTCATAGAATGTTAATCTCAAATATGCTAGTGCATAACTAGTCATTGACTATTTCTTGTTATCTTCTATATGGTTCTTTTTTGACTTAACTTTGCCAATTTCTCTTTACATGTAAAGTGTAGCATAAAGCAGAGGCAATAATGGCCTAGGAAAGAGGGAGGGAAAGGAAGGGGGGGAGGGGGGAGCTTGCGAAGGAATGCAGTGGAAATTTTGCACTACAGTGCCAGTATAGTGTATACTGCTTGTCTGGTATCAGCTATATACGGTATAGGTTGTGTGCCCTTCCATGTGGGAAAGTGGGGCATCTTATGGAAACAGGATTCTCATTTTTCCATGGATTATAAGTTTTGGGCCAAAAAATGGACCTTTGTACACTCAGATTTATTCTTGTGACAAAGGTCTTAAAATCATTCCCTCCATACAAGGCCAATGTTTACAAATTTAATTTCTCAATGCATTATCTCTTTTTTAGGCCATGGAATGGAGCTTTGTACACTCATTTTGTGCCCGTGAAAAAAAGACTTAAAATCATTCCTTCCAAACAAGGCCAAGGCTGCAAATCCTGTAATCAGTTTAGTTTGCTGGCAAGTTTTGATAGTTAGTCCATTATGTTCTTCGTGTCTAAGGTGGACTGGTGTAAATGTGTATTGAAGGCTGTGGTGTTTGGCTTCAAGAGTTCTTGTGAAAAAGATTGTTTCATGCATTTAGATATGTAAGTTTTGATATTTGGTTAACATTAAATGTTTAAGGCATTTAGTACTCTCAATTTTCAACCCAGTAAGGCCAGTTATTGAAGCAAGGGATCTCACAGACCAACTTTAAGTAACTGACAATGGGTATTCCTCCTCTGATGGTGGTCTCTATCTCACTTGTCCAATTGTTAACTTCTGTGAGGGGGCAGTGATCTATGTTGTGTTCCAAAAATTCCCTATATGATATAGATAATGGAGAACTGTAGACTTTCTTGTGTTATCTGTAGCTATGATGTAAAAGAACTGTAGAATGTGCAGAGCATATGTACTTTGCATCCCACATGACCCATGTGCTTGGTTGGATTTGACTTTTAGAAATCAGCTGCCAAATTTAATTTCATTCATAAAGGAAAACTGAATACAACTAGAGCTGAATGTTTTCTTGCTGTTGGCAAAAGGATTTCTAAACAGATGCAGTTATGTTGACATGCTTTAAATATATTGCTATTATATTAATCATATGCTATCTTACTTATATGGAAATTTGTCTGTACATGGCTTTTGTGATTTGTAGGTACAATTTTATAAGGACATTGATAATGACCTCCTTGGAGAGCTTCTTTGCAACCTTTAAGATGTTTGATAGAAATGGAGATGGGTAGGCCTTCTTATAAACTTCTGTCAAGTTCCTTTCGGATCCTTTTTGTCTTTGGTTTTGAGCACCCACAAAGTTTGTTGATAGACTGGGGTTCTCGCATTCCTTTGTATGTGCACTCAAACACTTGCTAATTTTCTAAAATTTAGGTGGAATTATTTGCTGTTTGACTGAATAAGAGAGTGGAACTTCAAGTTGTAAAGGACTGGCTCATTCACAAGTTAAAAGCACAATTTAGGGTTATATATGGAATTATATGCTGTTTGACTGTATAGGGGTGCAACTTGAAACTGAAATCTGCAAATGGTTCATTACATTTGTGCATGTGACTGTAGGGTGGGTTTAGTGTTGGATTTAGCATCTTTTCCTTCAGAAGCTAAATTTCCTTTGTAGCTTGACAATTACATTATTACTCTGGTGTTTAAATTACTATGAGAGTCACATGTAGTTTGGATGTACACCCTCTGACATTTATCTGGTTCATGTTGAATCTATTCCTCAGTACCATAGAAATGAAGGAGTTCATCAAAGTGATGCACATGATGAGGGAACAAAACAAGGAGATCTTTGCACAGCGTGGTGTTTTTTGGAGCACACAAAGGTCTCTAGATGCTGCTAAAGATAGTGGATTACTGAAGCATTTGTTTGGAGAAAAGGGAGACAGGCTCTTGCAATATGAAGATTTTGTTGTTTTTCTGGATCAGTTACACGACGAGGTAGTCTCACTTCTTTTTATGGTGAAGTTTGCTACCAATGACTGCTTTGCTGGGTTGTAGTTGAAACAGATGCAGCAGCAGTTGCTGCTGTATTGTTGTTGCCATTGTGTTATCTGTATTGTATCTGATTTTATTTGAAATCTGTTATGTTTGATGCTGAGTTTCCCTATACATTGTTAGGTGTACCCTTGCATTATCATAATGTTCCAAGCTACTTCACTCTGTAGGCTTGAAATCTATAATGTGATATTTCATTTTTGATGTTATCTCGCTTTGCTTTTAGACAGCCTTGTTAATGCTGATTCTTCCAGATATAAAAATAGCGATCTTGAATAGTCTTCTTCTCCTGCAAGGGCACACCCATACTGTGTGATGATTTGTGTCAGTGCATTACCATAATTGATAATGCCATTGCGCACCTCTGTGTGATTGAGTTTCTGGTTGGGGTCTTTCAGGAGGGCCTTATTTGCCTCGGTTAAGGACTCTGCTACACATTCCAGCCAGAGGGCATTTAAATCTTGAGAACGTTCCCTGTTATGAGGTCTTCCAATAACCACTTGGGGACTCTAGCTGGGCTGGTGGTGGCTTTATTATAGGTGAAGAGGTGATGAAACACATGTGCAGTGACTTGAAGGTTGTCATCTATAATGGCTCTTAATAGCACCCCTTTTCTCTTTATGGTGATGTCGTCCCACCTTTGTGCAACTGTCCTTGATTGGGCTGATCCCTGCCATGACTTCTTGCCATGTCTTTGAAGCCTCCTTTGGTAGGAGTGTCCCCTTTCAACGCTTCTAATGTGGCATCTTCTCTCTAAAGTTGGAAGCTCCCTTCTCGTGGGTACTGCAATAACAAGTAGTTCCTACCTTTCTCCATTATCTGTGAGCATTCTGCGTATGGCTTCTTGGTCTTCATACTTATTTTCTGTGAGTAAAGTCTTTTAGTGTAACATTAAATCCAATCCTAAGTATCTGTTTTGCAATTCTTATAAGCATATTCCACGAGAGGCAAAAATTGTTCTCATTTGGTCTTACGCTCAGAGATAGCATTTCCAAAGAACTAAGATAGTAGCATTTGCCTCTTCAAACTTATCCATTGTTAAGCTTTTAAAAAATGCATTACACATTAAATCTTCATTAGCTCATTAAAACAGCCCCAAAACTTAAAGATTACCAAAGTTTGTGTGTCCCATATGCCAAAACCCTAATTTTAGGAGGATCCACATCTATAAATAGGAGGCTGTCTGGCCACCTAGTTCATCCCTTTTTTGCAGGTTACATTAGTCTTCTATGCTCTCTTCAACTATTGGTGCCTTGTTTACAGCCCTCAACCCTCTTCCTACCATCAGTTGTCCAACCCTTGCCGAATGTAGCCATGTTCACTCCAGCCCATGGCGCCCAGTTCCCAATTGATAATTTGCTGCTAGAAGTTATCAGATAGCTGTATTTGCTCTGTGCAAGCACTCTGAGGGCAAATTTTTGGACATTGGGTACTTGATATCCAAAAGATTCCCACCAAAATAGAGGCTTGACCAAAGAGATCCTCTTTCAGCACAAAGTGTTGGCAAAAGCAATTTCTCTTTGGTTGCTATAGTTTATGATTTCTTGTAGGAATGCTATATTTTGGTCCTCATCCAATGCCTTCAGGAGGTAGGCATCTCTATTGGTTGCCAACTCTTGATCCATGAAAAGAGATGGAAATTTATAGGCAGGAAGTACGAGGGTAGCAAGACTGTGGATGGGTCATCTCATCCACGTCCATCTTTTATCGACCAGGTAAAAAATATCATCACGCCTTGGTGTGGTATTCGAAATATCAACACTACATTGAAAAAAATGTACCATTTAGTCTTTCGAATTTAAAAATTAAAGTAGTCAATTAACTTGTATAAAAATAAATGCACTTAGCTTGGTTCTCGACATTGAGTACTCTACATGCCTTGATCTTCTCAATGGCCGCTCTCATAAAGTGTACAAAAGGCCCCAAGGTAGCGTCCTCCATGTTAGTCATGCGTAACACCCTATACAAGGGGGTATTTTTTCTATGATCAATGCTTGTATATCGTGTCAAAATGTCTCTCTCAAGGAAAGCCTTTGAGTGGCTTTTCCCTCTTCCACACTCTAGAGTGGCTCCTCCTCTAGCCATGCCTTGAACTCCTCCAAAATATGCCTAAGAAGTAAATCTTTGATATGAAGAATTCACTCTTTTTTGCATTTATAAGCAACTTGTATTTTCTAAGTTTCTCAAACAAAGTAGTCAAATGCATCCGGATTGTGATGTTTTGTCTTATTCTTGAGTAGAGTATGATGTCATCAAAGAATGTGTCAATGAAAGACTTGTAGGATCAAAATATTTGATTTATCATGTGATTAAATGTTGCATGTACATTTGTAAGCCTAAACTCATATAACCCAAAAGTGGACCTTTTTAAAAAAATTTCAAAGTTGTTTCATCTGCATGTGCCCTTGGGGAAATGAGAAGAGGTCAAATTCAACACACCACAAGACAGACAAGCTATCTCGGCCACTTGTGGATGTTGGTGAAGAAGAAAAGTATAGGAGATATGTAGAAAACTTGCCAAAGAGGTCGTATCATGTGAGCTGCTACGAATATGGTGGATCTAGAGTGGACTACTCTCTGATTAAAAAGGGATAAATGTGCACAGGTGCATGCTTATAAGAATAGAATACCAATGCATGGGGCAATGCAGGATGCTATGCTCATGCAAAATGCTAAGCAACGGTGCCACTTGGACAATGCTCTTGCAGGGGAATTTTTCACTTACCCAAGCATCCTTTTATAATTATAATCATCCTGATGATATGGATAATGATACAAAGTACTAAAATGATGTCTTTGAAGTAATCAAAATGTGTAGTCACAAAGAGTAGAAGATTGCACCCTCTCGTCGTTGAATGGTGGAAGAAGAAGAAGAAAGAACCCCCTCTCTCCCTAAGATGTCGATGTTGATGGGGGAAAGAAGCATCCAAAGAAGAAAATTGAGTTGCATGTCTAGTTGGAAACTTGTGAAATGAATGGCCTCCAAGGTTGCCTCTAAGGAAGGCAAGAGCTCTTGGCCTTGGGAGGGAAAGACTCCACACTAGTCTAGAGTGTGAAGCTCCACTAAGGAAGGGCAACCAAGAGGAGTGTTGAACTATCCAAGTCTTTGCTTTGATAAATTAGTAGGTTTTGTAAGTATTAGTGCTAACTTGCAAAGACAATATAGGAGCAAAAAGTATCTCATAAGACCATAAAATGTTAGCAGCCATGTGTGTCTTGTGTGGTCATCTCTTTCTAGTGAGCCTCAGTTAGAGTCAGATGAGGACATTAGGAGCTCTGACATTGTCTTTGTTTGTCATTTATATGTTGTAGACACTTTAGATAGAGGGCACATTAGTGCATTTCTTTTTGTGCACTTTTGGCTATTTTTTAAAGGTTTGACCACATTTAGGGTTTTCCCTCTTTTTCGCATATATATAGGCAGCCTATCCTCCCACTTTCATTATCCATCATTGATCCTTTGTGATCAGCTAGCCCTCCTCATACTCTCTTCCCCCTGCTACTGTTTGGTGCCCACATTGACACATAGAGTTGTGTGTTGGGGCTGACTGTTGCAGCCTTGTACGTTAGCCATTGCAGCCACATTGTTCCTTCTCTTTGTCTCCTCCTCTCCGTGTTTACGTTGCTTTTTTTTGTTGTGCACTCTCACATGGTATTAGAGCCACCTGTGGCAGCTGGAGATCTCGAAGAGGAGGATGTTGTTCATTACAAAACTTGCTAGGTGTCATTCCCACGTGCTGCAGACCTTGCGCTTGGAGTCAAATAGCGCAGGGTGGCGCGTTTCCAACCCGTTTTTAGGCTGTGCGTACTAGGGCAGATTTGCATTTTGCTCTTGGGTGGTCTCTAGCAGGCTGGGCAGCACCATTATTGCACCCAGGTGGCATCAAACAGGCTGGGCGGCCATTCTATTGGCTGGGCGATACCAAAACAAGCTTGCGCTTTTTGTAGGCAACCCTTGGCACATGTGTTGCAAAACTAGGCCCTGCATTACTTGCGTTTTTGTGCAGGCAGCCCTTGTATTTGGGTTTTGTGTAGGCATGTCATCAATTCTCTTGGGCGGCACGTTTGCAAGCTGGGCGGCACCTGTTCTCTGTTGGGCAGCCTGTTTACAGGTGAATAGATTCTATTCTTTGTTGTGTTCTCATACTGGCTGGTCTTTGTTGACCAAGGTGACTTTTTTTCGGTGCTAGGTGGCCTCTTTTTTAGGCCAGAAGCAGGGCATACTTGTGTTTATCATAGGTGCAACATTTCCGAGTACTCTTGGTACATTACCAGCCCTTGGATTGGCTGCGATTATAGATTGAAGACCTGTTTTACTCTGCATTTACTGCTCCCTTTCTTTGCCTTTCATTGTGTGTTCCTTTCGGCATTGGATACTCCCTATCTACCTTGCCCCAGTGAGTCTTCTTTTATTTTGTGGCTCGACGGATCCCAATATTCTCGAGGACATCTCTTATTGGCCACCTTTATTCCATTGGATTGAAGGACATCTTTGGCCAATGTGTAGGCTATGGGAGATCATGTGGTTCAGGATCATTCAAATTGACCATCAAGTCAAGTTTAGAGCCTTTTCCATCAACCCTCTTCACAGAGGTAAGGATATTAAGTCCTTTCTGGCTCATATGGCCTAATCTCTTATGTCATAACTCCAAAAGACATCCAATTTCAGCAACTGCAAGAAACTTGCCATTCAAGGCTTTACAGTGCAAACAATACAAAGTGCCCTTCTTGGTTCCTTTTGCAATTAGCATGGAACTCTTTTTCACTTTCCACAAACCACCACCAAACAGTGTAGAGTAACCATGCAAGTCAAGTTGACCAACGGATGGTAAACTCTTTTTAATGCAAGGCACATATGTGACATCTTTCAACACAAGCTCTTGCCCATTGTCTAAAGACAAGTGTATGGTGCCAATCCCATCAATGCTACAAGCATGGTTATTTCCAAGCTACACCTTTCCATAACTGCGTGCATTGTACATAGCAAAATACTCCAAGCAAGGAGTTACATGGAAAGAGGCACCACAGTCTACAATCCAAGTTTGAGTGACACCATCATCAACTGACAAAAGTGCATCAATCACATCAGCCTTGGTAATCTGCATATCCTGTATGTGACATACAAGGGCATCATAATCGACCACACTGGAGGTCACATTAGCCTTTTCCTTGCCTTTGGCTACCTCAGATACATCTGTCTTATCCTCCTCCTCCTTTTTGTCTCCTGTATTCTTCTTTCTCTCTTGTTCCTTCTTACAATACCTGCAATCGGGTTTCTTGTGGCCCTTCTAACCACAGTGATAACAAGTAATGTCACTATTTTCCTTTCCTTTACTCTTGCTTCTATTTCTTTGTCCTGCATTTGCATTTTTCTTTTCAGCTTGCCTCTTACATTATAAGCTGAGTTGTTACCTTCTCCACTAGACATACCTCTAATTTCTTTATTCAAGATTGAACCCCTCACCCCATCATATGAGAGATTGGGGTTATTGTTGAGAGAAACCACCAAGGTCTCCCAAGAGTCAAGCAGTGTCATGATCAAAAAGGTCGCCCTCAACTTATCATTAAAGTCCAAATTGGCATCCTTGAGCTGATTTAAAATGCTTGTAAATGCACTCAAGTGCTCAATTGCAGGCTTTGACTCATTTAGTCGCATATTCACCAACTTGCGCAGTAAATGCACCTGATTAACAAGTGTGGTGATCTCATAGGTAGTTTTCAGCCTCTCCCATATTGCATAACCTGTATCTAAACCTTTAATGTTTGTCAAGATGTCATCAGTGACATACATCTTAATGTAAGCCATAGCTTTTTTGTTCACTTTGGCGGCCCAATCTGCATTAGACATTTGTGCGGTTTTATCTTCCTGCAAAGCATCCTCACAATCCTTTAGGAACAATATGCCCTGCATACGGTCTTTCCAAAGGTCAAATCCATGACCATCAAACCGTTTGATTTCCATCAAACTCTTGATGTCTGAACTGGAAGAAGTTGCAGCCATTTTATCACAAACACGAGAGTACATGCCCTAGACTGTAAAAGCACAAGCTGAACCAGCAAACACACTACTGTTTTTTCTCACCAGTAATAAATCTTTGCTGTTTGTACATGAACCAGCCACCACAAGAGCAAAAACTGCAGAAATTTACCAAATTCTGCACACAGTCCCAAAATTTCAAATGTCAGCCAATCTGACCTAGCTGAGCAAAATTTTACCAATACATGAAAAGCCCCAATTTTCTGGGATCCAATGTCAAGAAATTTTACTCAAAAGAGCGAAATTTTGACAAATTTGACAAAAAACCCCAATTTAATTGAGGTCACCACACGCAATGTTTACAATTTCTGGCCTTAATGTCACTACCAGATATGGATGAGATTAAATCCAAGAAAAGGCCCAAATTTTCGGGCTCGAATTTGCACAAGTCTGAGATTTGTGCCTCTAGTGCGCGTGAACCCCGGTTAAGGCAAAGGAAAGAACTAGAAATTTCTCAAATTTTTGATTTAAACAAAAATGGGAAACCGAGAAAAGAGGGTCCATTGACCCGTTAGGCATCGCATTACCTGTCAGGCGTCATTGCCGCTTGTTACCCATTGCCCGATCGTCATGCACGGCGCACGCCCGCTAGTCATTGCGTTGGCCTGGTCGCCAGTTGCCAGGTCCATGCCTGCGATGCTCGTTGGTCGTTGCGCTGGCTTGGTCACCTGCTGCCAGGTCCACACCTGGTTGCCGTCACATGCCTGTTGGCGTCGGTCTGCTGGACTTGTCGCTTGTTGGTCGGGCAGCTGCTTGCTGGCGCCTGTTGACTGTCATGTGCAGCCCGCTCGTCCGCTTGCTTTGTTGCGACTTTAGCCAGCGGCTATTGCCTGCACCTCAGCAGTGTTTGTCGACTTGGGAAGGGTGCACAAACCGTGGCTCTAAAACCAGTTGTTGGAGCTCAGCTAGGGATGTGGAGTAGTTGGAGGAGTGAGAGTGACGGCGAGAGAGAAAGTACATTTAGATTTGAGTGTACCGACAATGTGTCGGTACACAAAGAATAAAATGTATTTATACTTACGGCATATAAGGGTGCATTCACATGTACAACTGAATAGTGTGTGTACACTATACACGGAGGTCGAACAGGCCTTTATCCCAACATATGCAAGGGGAGGTATGCTAGGTTTGCAGCCAGTGTTGCCGATATTGGAATTGGAAGAAGGCTCCACAATCGGCTAGATTAGAGGATCTCTTGGGAAAGTGGGCTCAATTGCTTCTAGTTGTGCACTCGATGTAGAGGGCAACTCAAAAATAGATGAGGTCTCAACAAGTCTATCTTCAAGGGAGACAAGGAGTACCAAATTCCATAGTGGTGGCATGGGTGGACCAATCAAATAACCCCTTGGTTGTAGCAAGGGTAGACGGTCCTATTGATATGTGATTAGCGAATCTACTCTATTGGGCTGGAGGATGACCCCCTCTTAGCTGTGGAGGTGGGGCTGAAGTGTCCTCACCTAATGTGCTTGACTTCCTAGGTGGGGAAGAGGGGGTGGGGGATGACCCCCTCTTGCTTGTGGAGGTGGGGCTGAAGTGTCCTTGCCTAATGTGTATGCAAAGTGAATATTGACCCCCGAACTCTCATGTCTTTAGGATCAGGTAGAGAGTATGAGCTAGAGAGAGTGCCATTCTCAGATGGATCCCAAAACGTAGTAGACAGTTGCCGAAGATATCTGGTAGAAGCAAACACAGCTCTATGAGGTTGAAGAGTGTTGTGCTAGGAATGGAACAACAAATGCAGGGTTAGTTGATGATGTGGCAACAATTGTAGCAGATGATTTGGCAATAAACACAGGAGTCCCCAGGCAATGACAGCAGGCCGAAACTAGTTGCCAACATGTATGAAGAGGCTGGACAGCATGTGCTAAGTGTAGACTTTAGTAGATAGTAACTTGAACTAAGATGTCCTTCGTGAACAAGGTGTGGATAGCAGAGACAGGTGCTAGCAATTTGCATTGGGCTGAGTGGTAGGCAATTTGTCTATTTATAGGAGTGCGGATTTTCCTAGATTAGGGTTTGGCTTATGAGAAATAGATACTCTCTAGGAACACACATTGTTTAATGAAGCTTTGGTAATAATTGAGTTTTGGGGTTGTAATTAAGAGCTAATAAGTCGATAATGCATTTTTAGCTCAACAGTGGGACCCATCTCATCATCTTTGATGCCAACTTTGTTGCCAAATTTGGGGAAGTGAAATTGGCACGAGCACCTATATAAAAGAAAACTAAAACATATTGGATTGTCATGAGGACATTTATTTTTGCAAGTCTCACTTAACATGTGGATTAATTTTTAATCACATGTTTAAGTAAATGTTGCACATGTGGGGTGTAACTGAGATTAGTGAAACTAAAACATATTGGGTTGTCATGAGGACATGAATTTTTGCAAGTTTCACTGTGGATTAATTTTTAATCACATGTTTAAGTAAATGTTGCACATGTGGGGTGCAACTCAGGTTAGTGCAAATTAATGAGCCGGTGACCTAAGGGAATCAAGGGATGTCAAAGGCAAAAGTGCAGCTAGTTATGTTGCATAGACACTAGGTGGTATCTGGTACTAGTGATTGGCCTAAGTCATTTGGCCATAAGTGTCAGTTAGTGACACTAGAGATGTGACATTTAATGATACTTAATGCCGATTTGATGGTCAAAAATGGAGATCGCTCAAAAATGGCCTAGCCAATTTAATTACTAATTGGTTAGGCTATATTTTTGGGCATCGAAATAACAATTTATTTTAATTTTCAATAATTTTAAACTGAAAATTAATATAATAATGTGGATAATGCTGGAAATTCATTTGGAAAGGTTGCCACTTGTTAAATTTTCCAAAGGGAGGTTGGGAAAAATGTGGGGCAGGCTAAGCAAAAGCAAAGGCTTAGAGAGAGAGAGAGAGAGAGAGAGAGAGAGAGAGAGAGAGAGAATCATTTATTCTTGTTGGAAACACATTGTGAGGAGTTGGAGTAGCCATCGTGAGCTGAGTTTTAGCCATTACTAGTAGATGTTTGCAAATTTGGAGTAGCTTTTTGCCTCGTGCATAGCATAGGTCTGAAGCATACGTATTTGGTTGCTCACCAACCAGATTAGATATTGTAGTTTTATGCTTCTTGCCTTCCTAATCAGTATTGTCATCTACATGGTTTTTAGACTCGTGTTCTAGGCATTCATGTGCTATATGCCCCTCTTGTTCACAAACATAGCATTTGTTTGCATCATACATGTGAGAGGAAGCAGCCAGCTATGGAGGAGAGAGAAACAAGAGAGTAGATAGTGAACAATAGATAGTGTGAGCTTAATGAGAGTGTATTTGCTTGCTGAATTGAAAATATAGATGAAAAGTACAACTAAAGGTTTAGGCCTAGGTTGACCTAACCACACTTCCACCAACTAACTAGAGTTAGGTTTATTTACTCTAGAGTGTAATGTCCCTACTTTAATATCCTAAGACACTAGGTGTGCACACCACACATTGATGAAGTACAAGGAGGATTAATCACCAAAGGGTAGTAAGTTCACGGGCTTTTGAAAAGCCTCAAACTTCTCACATGGTAACACTTTGGTGAAAATGTTTGCAACATTTTACTATGTAGGAACATACATCAAGTTGATCTCTCTTGCATAAGATCTTTCTTTGACATAATGATAGTGAACTTCAATTTGTTTTGTGCGAGCATGAAACACAGGATTTCATGCTACTGCAATAGCACTTTAATTATTAGAAAAAATGGGTGTAGGACCCACCAATTACATCTGTAGATTACATGACGAATAGTTTTGGAGGAGGCAACTTCTTGTGAGGAGACACGAGAACGAAGGTGCAAGAAAAAGGGTCACATGCATCCTTGAAAGAGGGTTAGGTTAAGGAAGTGATGGTGACTTGGGACCTGATTCTCATGGTGACAAAGATGGTGACAAACAAACTTCTAAATCCTGATGTTCAAGAGCCCTGATTGAGGCCTCAATATGGTTTGAAGAGTGGTTATAAAGTGAGAGCAGGGATTGAGAGCTTTGGTTGTAGATGTGTTCTTGTTGCACAAGTACCCATAGGTGATGGGGGAGCAATAGGGTGGAAACAACATGGGATTGCAAGTGTTGCACCATGGCTTTTGATGGGGAATATGCTGTCTGTTGGAACATAGGTGTGGGTTTTGCATTTGCAGTGACGGATACTAATCAGCTTGTGGATGAGGAATGTGCTGTTTGTTGGAACATAGTCATTGAGTTTGCATTTCTTGCAAGTTTATGGGTTCATGATGGTTCTTCAGCAATTGTCCCTCAGCCGGGTGGGGAAAATGGATAGGATTTGGTTATGTCTGCCAGGGAGGAGTGTCGACAAATTAGGAGGACTAGGTGTGTTGACACTAGTCAATAGTTGTAAGCATCTATTTAGAGTAGGCCTTGGAAGATGCAGAGTTGGACAGCTAATTGGATAGTTTCCATTTGGTAGTTAAGAGGGTTCTTTGTTCTTTGTGACATGGGGCTTATGATGTTAAATTGATGGGGTCTACTGTTATTGCAGTTGCTTGGATTAGTACGAGCACAAAAGTTGCTTAGGGTCAAGGCCGTTTTGGCTATAGTTATGGCAACAATGATAGTTATTGAGGAATAAGGATACTTTCTGAATAAAATGCAAAAGAGAAAAGTTCAAGTTTTGGCTATAGATTTGAAGGGGCCAGCATGGCTCTGGGGAAGATGTGATATACTAAGCATTACATAGGGCCACTCCGTCACATTTGGGCTGATTGGAGATCCTATAAGACTGGATAGCAAGCTGCTCTGTGAATATGGAGGGCAGGAGTGTCCAAGACAGCATATGGGCTGGAGTTCAGTGTCAATTTTCTGTTTGCAGCCTTTCTAAGTTATGTGCTGTAGACATTAGTGCCATCAACAATATAGACAAAAACATATATATTATATTAGTCCTTCTAGTGTCATGTGCATACCATTCAATTATCCACATCACGTGCAAAAGGAATTTCCATATGGGTAGGTTTTGATATGTGAAAGAAACAAATGCCATCTCTTGCTGACCAAACTCTATAAGCATTCTCTCTTTTCAAAATGGGCTAATTGGCAGATGCTTACGAATAGGCTGAAATGTCAGATTAGTCTCTTGCTTAGGCTTGTTGTATCATTCTAAGAGCAGGTATTTTTGTTTTTGTTTTTGTGATTTGAAAACATTGGTGGTAACTTCTGAGTTTCCCTTCAAAGAGTACAGGGCTTGTAGTGTTTATGTGAGTTTCTAATGCTTGTTTCTGAAATGCAAGGTGAGGAGTCAGTATTTTGTCAGTGAAATTTCTAGTTATGTCAGAAGTCTCAGGTGTGATTCATTAGGCGGAGTTATTTTAATTAGACATTCATATTTCTGTTAAAGCTGCTACCTGCTATATAGTAGTCCTTTCTTCACTTAAATCTCACAAAAATGGTGGCTGAAGAGAAATTGCAATTATGCAGATTCTTCAGCTGGAGTTCTCCCACTATGACTGTAAACAACAGGGAAGCATACCGGCACAAGATTTTGCATCTTCAATGGTTGCAGCTGCATCCATGTCGCGAATTAACAAGTACCTTAAACGTGTGGATGCCCTTGCTAATGATGAAACGTTTAAAGGCATACGCATAACTTTTAAGGTAAGTTTTCCATCTCTGATTTATGCTTTCATATAAGTGAGGTTGGCTCAGCGCTCAACAATGTGATGAGCAACATAGAAGCTGTAGGACTGGTCATTCCTTTGTAAGATGATACTCTGGCTATGCTGTCTTCTTATTCCTTTCCGTAGTTCCCAAAAGTGGTGTACATATGTCTAAAAAGAAAGAGTGAGTATCAGTGTGCTTTGCATGGCTGCCATGTGAGGTGATTTATTGTATATGAGATGTAGCAGGACAGTACAAAAGAGTGCACGAGGAAAAAATCACTGCAGAGGGTAGTAGTCCCAATGATGCTTTGCAAAGAAGGGATCAAGTTTCCATTTTTTAGCCTGTCCAGATGCACCCAGCATGTCCATTGGAGAGGTTTTTTACTTTGGAATGACTGCTCACTACGTATTAAATTTGGCAATGCGAAAGTCCTGTCTTGCAGCTCCAATGCCTTGTGCATTTCGTGCAGAAAGTGTTCAAATCCTGTCAATCCAGTGATTGAATTGCCCGTACCTGCTCATTATGTAGTAAGGTTGGCAATGAGGAGGTCCAGTCTTGCAGCTCCAATGCCTTGTGTAGTTTGTCCAGCAAAGTGTTCAACTCATGTCAATCCTGTGATCCAATTGCCTATTATGAGGGTTGCCATATGAAGACCCTAAAGAGAATGGCTGAAGCAACCTGACACCATGGGCGATATGTCTTAGTGGTCGAAAAGTGACAACTATAAACCCTAGGCACTCTTATGTCCCTCAGACTTTGGTGGGCTCACTGGTAGAGATACCAAAGGGAATCTTATCTCATTGTCAAATGACAAAGAGCGATTGGGCAGCAGGCTGCCTGATTTGTGTTTGTGAGAGCTAACATTGTTGGTGCCAGAGATTCCACCATGAAGCTTCTCAAACAATCAACTGAGCAAGTGCATCTAAGGCGATGGAAGCTGTAAGGTAGACGGTGTTGGAAGGTAAATGCAGGGGCAGGGGATATGTTTTAGTTACTTGTAGAATTTTGGTTGGACGGTGGTTAACAGGCTATGGTTTGGGACAAAAGATGCTGGGAGGGTACTGATGGTTCATAGCAGCAGCTGTCAGAAAAGGTAGAAGGCAGTTGATGATCGTAAGAATGAAGGGGAGGAACTGATTTTGGACTTTCGAGACTTGGCAATGGCAGAAGAGTATAAGGGGAGTGGAAGGAGCAGCTTGTCCATTTCACCCTGTCTATGGTGTTACATCAATCTGATGAAAACTACCTTACCTTTTGCAGGATTTTCAACAGTTTTCTGAACTCCGCAGGAAGAGAAAGCTCTTAGCCTTGTCAGCTTTTGCTGTTGGTGGAATAAAGGGTTTTTCGAAAGAGGATTTCAAGTGGGCAGCTTCTCAGGTGACTCTCTACACTATGGTCCTGGAATACATTTTACGTAACCCGTAACCTTATATTGGCTGTTTTTCTAGAGTTTATGATATGAGCTGAATTTTGTATTTGTAGGTCTGTCAAGTTGATTTATCAGATACAGCCATAGATGTCATCTTCTTTGTCTTTGACAGTAACGGTGATGGAAAGCTCAGTTTGAATGAGTTTCTAGGTGTACAAGATTTGCGTGAAGTAGGACTCGTTGATCCATTGCAACCAGGCATTGTGCAGTTTGGACGATGTATGTTGAGGTGTACAAGGGGGAATTGCAATCAGGATACTCGTTGAATGCAGATATCAAAAGTATGAGTTGACAAATCACAGAAGTTATGAACCATCACCCTTCACATCATCTCCTCCAAAGGTGGTCTGCCGAGATTCAAGTTCAAATCTCCCGAGGGGAAGTGTCTTCAAGTATGGGATCCAGATTATGGAAAACTCTTGTGTGGTCCAAAGTCGCATTGAAGAATGTGGTCCAGAATATGGAAAACGCATGTGTGTTTCCATGTTGGCCTCACCGAGCAAAGTGATTAAACATGTAGTGAGCTCAGCACCTTGTAAACTGTTTCAGTGTGTCATGCAAATGTTTGTGACGGCTATTGAATACATATTTGGTGCATTACTCCCAAGTTTTGTGAAGCAAACATCTCTGTAATGAGGTAAACTGTAATATATTTGCTTCACTTTCTGAGTTCCTCTTAAAATTAATAGGTTTGTCGAGTTTCCTCTTTTACTTCCAAGCTCAACTTGGACCCGTTTGGAGTTTTCCAAGTATTTATCGTTGGTAAGCACAATATCTAACCATAATTTGCACCTGTTTGTTCATTTTATACTTTCGAAATACAGATTGGTACTTAATTTTCTATTGTGTTCAGGTCTGCTGCAAAGCCTTCTGCACTCTCTTCTTTGGTTTTCTGAGTAACACAAATAGCCACCAAAAACTTAGCCACTCAGGAATGTTTAGGTGGAATTTGGATCAAATTACTGCAGAAGGCTTAGAGTACCGTCATAGAGTCCACTCTTTTAACTTCGGCATGTTTTGCTATAGAGCATCTGTGGCACAACTGTTTCGGACACCTTTAGCTGTGCGACGTGCTTTATGAGATGACCTAGGTCTTGCCAGTCGAGGAAATTCACAGACTCAAAATTGGATGGAGATGTCTAAAGACCGTGCCATCTGGGCAAGCAATAATTGACTCCCTTCCCACAGCAACCGGACATTGAGCAGAGGGCATGCTGAGGTTGGCACACCTCTTATCTTAACGGCAAATCGGATTTTGCTTGCTGTGCTATGTGGATTTTGTGATTCACCATGGCATTCAAATAGGGACACCATGTTCTGCTAATGGTAGTGAGATTGACCTTGATCGGCTCACTCTTGCAGAATGGGGTGGCTGAGTGCAAGAATCGGAATAAGCCGATTCTATGTAGTTTGCAGTGAAAATTCCCGATAGTCTTCCGTCGGAAGTGGCTAAGGCTACGGTGTACCTTCCGATTGGGATACTTACAGTGGAACTTGACAGTGAAGCTCTCTCTCTTCGAATATTGTGTGTACAGACACTGCAGATACAAGTGGGCTAACTTCGTGCCCAGATGATCCAGGCGTCTTATCTTTGTAGGATCCAAGGCCTTACTATCCTGGATTTGCATAAAGCCATGGAGCAAGGACTTGAAAGCATTGATTGGAATGGTACCTGGACCCGTGCAAATCATCCGAGCATGCAGAAAGTTATCGGACTGAATGGATCTTCCACATAAAGTTCGAACTAATGAAGGATCAGCTAGATCTCATGATAAGTCTATGAACAAGTAATTAATAAATTTGGTTTGGCTCACTAATACGAGATTCAACCTTGCCTACCATGCATTTGTACTTGCACAATATTTTGGTGCACTTGGACATCTTCCTAAGGTACTAGCATACTAACATATTGCATGATTTTATGTATTGTGATTGGGTTGGGGACCTAAATACTTGATGATCACATGGTTGGGTATGCCTTCTCTTGGTTGTCAACTCATTTTTCTTGGTCTAGCACATAGTAGGAGATTAAGGCAGTCTCCATAGTGGAGGTTGAGTACATGAAACTATTTGATGCTACCATTGATGTTGTTTACCTTTGTAGCTTCGTAGTTGAATGCAGTTCCCCATAGATTCCCTTACATTTTTTACATTGGCACCTAGAGTGTCATAGCACTTAGTAATCCTATTGTCTCCTCCTACCAAATAAGTAGGTTCGTTTTCACTTCTCCAGAGAGGAGGTAGAGATAGGCACCATCCTATTGTTGGTTTCAACTTGTGCCATGCATGCCACCAGTTCGGACATCAAGCCACATAGAGGGCATGTGGTTTGGATATAAGTAAGCTAATATGAGAATGCTTGGTGCTAGTGTAACACTGTCAAAGATACACTTTTGACACACATTTACCTGTGACTATAAATGCGGCACTCAAAGTTCACCACACATATACATGCCATTACAAATATGCTAAAGTTCCAATTCACAAGTTTAATTTGGGCCTTCTCATAAATTAGAAAAAAAGAACACAAAGACATAGTAAACCTACAAAACACACACACACACACACACACACACACACACACACACACATTGAGAGAGAGAGAGAGAGAGAGAGAGAGAGAGAGAGTCTTGGTGCAGTTGGACTTGGAAAAGGTCTTTGATTTTCTAGAATTGTCTTTATTGTGGATCTCATGCAAGCCATGAGCTTTGGGCCTTGTATATCTAGGTCGATCTATACTATTAGTGTGGGGGTTACATACCATGTTATGCTCAATGGTGGGAGTTACTAAGCCGTTTTTCCTTCCACACTTGGTTCGCTAGGGTTGGCCTCTAAGCCCTCTTTTCTTTTTGCACTTGCTACTCACCCCATTCTTTCTATGTTGTCACATATTGCTATAACGAGACAATTGGTTGGTTTATCTCTTCCTTCATCCTAGTGTTTTGTTGGTCAGTTGATGACACCTTCATGGTTCTGCAAGCAGATTCTTCTAATTTTCACAAAGCTTTGGATGTTTGGAATTCTTTTGGACATGCATTGGGTCTCCACATTAATGTTGCCAAATCATCCTTTGTAACCTCTAGAGGCTCCAGTTTGTCAGATTTGGGTTGGCACGATGTGGTGGTTCAATAGGGAGACATTGTGAGGGATCTTGGCTATCCCTTTTGAGTGGATGTGCACCTTGAAACACTTGTTGAAATGTATCTTGGAAAAACTAGAAGCCAAATTTATTTATCGAAAATCTGAACCTCGACCCTTCTATATACACCTTAAAGTGGTGCTGACCATTATGGAATCATGCTTGTACATCAAAATCCATAGGGGATGAGGTTGTTTTGGATTTGGAGACCCATGCGGTAGCCCTTCCTTGGTCGCTTTTGTAGACCATGTGCGTTGGTCAACAACCCTAGATAGTTATTGCTCGTTTTATTAATAAAAAGATCACTGCCTTTGGCAAGGTAATATGAAGAATTTGGGTTCATGGTGGCACGTCCTTAATGCTGAGGTTGAGTTCTCTACATCTACTTCGGTTCTTCTCAAGCACTTGGCATGTTCTTGGAAATTGGTGCTTTGCAAGGTCCAATGGTATCAATTGAGGACAAATTAGCAGTTAATTCTTTCCAAATGGAAATCTTGGCAGTATCCTATGTGCTCTCATGGGAGGATGGACCCATGTTCAATTGTATGACTTACCTTGGATTGGTCTCGATGGTTGTTGATGCCGTGCTCTTGCCTCATTCCATACTCGTGTCTTTTTGGACTATCAGAAGGGTCTTCTGAGTCTCTCATGGCTGTCATGACCTTTGGGACAAGGTTTCCAGACTTTTGTAGGACCGCCAACCTTTTCTTTGTTGGGGTAAAAGGCCCTTGGGCTTGCCCGTGTACAATGATTGCCTATATTCTTTATTCATATATATATGAAAGTGCAATAAGGTTGTCATAACATTGTTGACAACACTTACATTGTGTGTGCTCTTCTCTCCCGCGTCTCCTGCATCCCTTTCAACTGGTATCAGAGCCACTCCTTCACGAGCTCTTCCCAGCATCTACACGAGGTATGGGATCTTGTTCTCTCTCATTCTTCAGTCCACACAGGTACAACAGGGTTTATAGGTTGGGGTAGCCATTAATGAGCTTCCCTCTTGAAGCTTGAAGCTTCCCGCCTTGCTTGGCTTGTTGAGGCTTTGTTTGGGCCTTCATTGGCACCTATTGAGTCCCCTTGTGACTTCCTTGAGCCCCCCTTCATAAAAAATGTGATTGGCCCCCTTCAGGATAGTTTGCGCCATTTTTTGGAAGGCCCTGGGCAGCATGTGATCATTCTTCAGCTCCCCCACCCACTTGGCTATTCATTGGCACTTGATCTTGGTCCATTGGACTCCCCCAGCACTTGGCATTTGACCTCGACACTTGGCATTTGACTTGGCATTGATTTGTGGGTTGATTTACTTCAATCTAGGACTATTCACAGGCAGTTTACAGCAATGCTACATTAGCATTTTATGTTTGGGCCACATTGGCATTGACATTGGTTGCCCGGTTGGTCCCGAATGCTCCTCGAATGATGTGGGAATGTATGCCTATCATGTGAGATGGTTTTGGAGTTGATCTTGCTCAGCCATTGACTATTTTACTAGTCCACAGGTAGCCCAAAACAAGGCAGCCCCTTGTCATTATATTTTATGCTAATGCTACATGGTCATTTGATGCCCGATTATACCCGGTTGGTGCTTATATGTTTGAGAATGCATGCCTATGAGTTGGCACTTGACTTGAGCTTGGTTTGAGGATTATTTTACTCAGTTTTGGATTGCTATTTGTTGTTGGAAACTTCAGGGCTGAAGCTATTTATGCTACAGTTGGGTTATGCCTATTGGTCATGGGGTGCTCCCGGCTACTCAGTATGATGTCATGATGTATTTGGACTATGCCACATGCCTTGTTTATGCTCTAGAATGATTTTGAGCTGAGATTAGAGCTCGATTTGGGTTTGATTGTCACTTCTTTGCAGCTGGCATTTCATCTATGATATGGTTTATGCTAGGCTACCTAGTACGAGTTATGATGTCTTGGTGAATGCTTTATGTTTTGACTGTGGATGGTAGTTGTTTGAGCTCGTCTTGACATTCATTTGAGTATTCCCTTGAGCAGTTAGATATTGACTTGGCATTTTCTGTTACGACTTGGCTTTTTCCTTTATGACCTTGGATGCTATATGGGATTTGATGCTTTGATTATGGATCTTGGCTATTACTTGGATGTACTTATATGTATTGAGTAGTGAATTGCTCAGTGGACTTGGATAGTGCTTGGGATTTACAGTTATGGCCGTCTTGCTTCTCTGTTGTATGGCATCTATGCTATTTGGGCTGCTATTGCTCGTGTATGTTAGGGAGCAGTAGATCTTTATGGCCACTCGTATATGCACATGGTCTGCTGCTATGTATTTTACAGAGCCTCTTACCTGGATGATTTTACACAGATATTTGGGCTTTTATTGGAGCTTGATTCTTGCAGGTTTAATTGCCACCTGTCGTTCTTGGCTGGACATGTATGTCAGTACATGGTATGAGACATTGCAAAGTTATGTATACTCCTATGCTTCGGGGATGCTTATGCATTTATGGCTTCGAGGCATGCTTATGCTTCTATGGCTGCGAGCTACAGTGGTTGGATATGTCATGCTATTGTTTGCTAGGCTTGTTCGTGTGGGAGCTTTTGCATCCGTGGTTGATGCCTTTGTGTTCTCCCCTTCTGGTTTGGATGAGTTCCCTTTGTAGTATGCTATGACGACTTCCAGCTCTTCTAGTCATGCAGACAGTCCTCTTGATGAGTCTGTTTTCTCTGATGAGAGTTCCCCTGATTCTTTGAGCTCCTTAGATGTATTGGATAGCCTTACTCATGCTATTACAGAGATGCTTTATGTGATATGGGCTTATTGCCTGCTCTTCTCCATGCTACTTGCCCTCATTGTAGTCATGGTCCGTGCATAGCCTCTTTGGCTTATGGCGATCGTGTGAGGCATGCTCCTCTAGATCTAGTCCATGTTGTAGAATATGGACCTATGACTTCCCAGTCACTTTTGACAGAGCGTCGTATTTTGTGACCTTCATGGATCATGATACCCACAGTGTTTGGGCTTACCCTTTGGTACGGATTAATGATGCTATTACTATGCTTGACATGTTTATGGATTCTGCTGGTAGCATGCCTAGATGCTTGCAGATGGATTATGAGAGTCATGCTATCTCTCCCAGCTTAGGATCTCTTGTCAGCAATATGGCATTGATTTCTTATGCCCATGGTATTATGGGATTGCTCATGGCATGTGCCTGACTTTACAAGTAAAGGTCGCTTCTATGCTTACCATAGCTAGGTTGTCTTATGGCTTTTGGGCTGAGGCCCTTATGACGGCAATCTAGTTGGTTAATCAGACATTGTGTTTCTCTTTGGATGTTATTACTCCGCATGAGGCATGGAGTTGCATGAGACCCTCCTATGATCACTTGAGGATGTTTGATTGCCAGGCATCTGTTAATATGCCACATGAGCCTATGTCACGCAGATGCATACTCCTTGGTTATGGAGATGGTGACTTTACGGCTTACAGGTTTTGGGATTTAGATGCCCAGCACGTTCTATGCCGCTATCATGTTGTCTTTTATGAGACGAAGACACCTCTCAGGCCTCTTGATGCACGTTCAGTGCGCTTTATGGGCTGATTCTACAGCCGTATGTTAGTCTTCCGCTTTGCTGAGGCTGTATACTGTCTTGAGACCCTGTTTGACTTGTGTTTGGGATGTTGGCCCTCTTTCGATGATTAACCTTGGAGAGTCTGTATGCTCTCCGCTGTCTTTTATGCGCTACACTGATGCTATGCGCCACTCTGATGCTTTACAGCCATGCACTTATGAGTTGTGTTGCTTGCTTCATGGGAAGCAGTCATGGATTGCTCTATTGTCTAGAGTTATGGGATTGCTTATCTCCTAGATGTCATGGACTCGGGGATGCTTGACTCTTCTTGTGAGGAGGTTCCCGTCGCTTATTGCACAGCTCGCTTTGCGATTGGGTATTGGGTGAGATGTCATGATTCCTCACCATGTCTCTTTTCTTTTCCTTTGTTTTTTCACTCCCTGGCCCATTGGCCTTTTAGTGGGGGAGGTTGTTGGGGTAAAAGGCCCTTGGGCTTGCCCGTGTACAGTGACCGCCCATATTCTTTATTCATATATATGTGAAAGTGCAATAAGGCTGTCACAACATTGCTGACATCACCTACATTGTGTGTGCTCTTCTCTCCCGTGTCTCTTGCATCCCTTTCATTCTTTTCCTAGATTCTGTCTGTTCCTGGCAAGATTGGAACCTTATAGGCTGCTTGAGTCTCCAGCATTCTTTGGTTAATCATATATACCACCTCATGATCAAAGATCATTCATGGTTGACCATCAAGGCTAATGCACTGTGGGGACTACACAAATCTAAAGCTTGGTGGAAGCTGACAATGATGAAGGACTGGTACAAGAATACACCATTCAGATGTAAGGTTTTCATTTGGTGCATGTTGGTTGGTGGGCTTCCCCTTGCTTCAGCTCTTCACCATCGTGGTATTTCTAATGGGAATTTTTTCTTTTGTACTACTGAAATGGAGTCTTCTCATCACCAATTTATCTCCTATCCTTTTGCTATTAAAATTTGGCTCCTTATTTTAGACATTTGGAATGCTGTGGTGGGCACCAAGATGCATTCTTTTGATTGGGTTTTTGGTAAGCCTAAGCATCATGCTTTGATGCAACCCCATGTGAAGATTCTATTTCAATTTCTCAGATTCTGGGTGTGCTAGCATATTTGCATCACTTGCAATGCATTCATTTTTTATGTTGCCTTGGGCATCCAAAGTGATGTTGTGAAGCTCAAAGGACTTGTTTAGTGGTGAACAGCTTGATCTTATTTAGCATGCTGATACTTTGTCTACAGAGGATTTAGTACCTTGGCATAGAGTGATCTCCGTAGTGACCTTGCACTGATTTTTGTACTCCTTTATATTTTTTCTCGTGTAAAAGCTCGATTTATGCATGATGGCTTACAACCATCTTGCATGTTGTAATCTTGTATTTTTTTTTGTAAAATTGATACAATTATCTATTACACAGAGAGAGAGAGAGAGAGAGAGAGAGAGAGAGAGAGAGAGAGAGAGAGAGAGAGAGAGAGAGAGAGAGAGAGAGAGAGAGAGAGAGAGAGAGAGAGAGAGAGAGAGAGAGAGAGAGAGAGAGAGAGAGAGAGAGAGAGAGAGAGAGAGAGAGAGAGAGAGAGAGAGAGAGAGAGAGAACCCCAAGTTGGAGAACTCTTGCAATGTTGAGAAAAGCTAGTTCTACTAAGATCCAAGGTATGGCTTCTTTTCTTTCTTTAGGGCTCCTTTAGGCTTAGATTTCTATCATGTCTTGCCGTTTCTATGTGTGAGTGCTTATAGCTTTAGGTCGCAATTACAACTACATTAATTGCAACATGTTTTCTTTTGCACAATAAATGTGTCTATTGTCATAGCCTTTAATACATTGTTTTGTAGAATAAATGCGTGGATACCTACAACTTTAAATGTGTTGTATGTTCTTTGGTTCTACTATTCTTTATCCATTGTTTTGTTAATTAAATGTATTGTAATATAATTAATTCATTACAATTGAGTATGGTGAGGTTTGGCAAGTTGTATGCATAGGCATGGGTTTTCCCTTGAGGATAAGAGAGATTGAGAGGAGAACTATATTTTTATTTTATGCTATTGAGAGGGTGCAAAAGTGGGACAAACCTATAATCATACGAGATGCGTGAGACATGTACTGATAGGTGAACCATAAAGTGCAACTCTTTGTGATTCACCAGTTTGTGGATACTCCTTGTTAGAGTTTGGGATCGATGTAAGTAAGTACACACTAGATGTATGTGTAAGATAGATTAGAGACAGTAGAGGCTAGATGTCATAGATGGTGTAAGTGTAGCCATAGACCTAATGTAGGCTAATATTAGGCTAAGTTTTTGTGTAGCTTAGGTGTAAGCTATGCCATGGATAGCCTAAACATGGGCTACGCATAGGTATAGCCTATGCCTACACCATCTCTAGTCTAGTCATCATGTACGTTATGTCATGTCTAGGCTGGTAGGCTAGGTGGTGTAGGTTAGTAGGCATACATTGGGTGAAGGCCATGCATAGTTGTAGGCTAGATTAGGCATGAAGTAGGCTAAGGGAAAGTGCATACCTATGCCTAGCATACATCTATGCCTAGCCTCTGCATATGATTATGCCCAATCTCTGCCTATGTCTAGCTTAAGCGTATGCTAAACATAGGTGTAGCCTATGCCTAGCCCATCCCTACACCATGTCTAGGCTAGGTGTTGCGTAGTCTATGCCATGTGTAGGCAAGGCATGTGTAGTCCATGCCATGTGTAGTCTAGGCATCCTATATGCATAGGCCTATGCCTTGCCTATACTTACCCTAGCTTATGCTTGGCCTAGCCTATTCATGGCATATGCTATACCTATGATTATACATATATGTATGCATATGCATAGGTGTATGCCATGTGTGTGTATGTGTATGTCATGCCATGCATGTGTAAATGCCATTCATGTATGTGGCCTATGCATAACCTACACATATGTGTATGCATAGTGCATGGAAGGTCTACGTGTACGTAGCCTAAGTGTGGCATATGTAATGACTATGGGTATGGCACCCCATGCATATGTGTATGTGTATACATATGCCAACCTATGTTAGAATGTTAGATTGCTAGCATGTCATTGTTGTTAGAATGTATCCTAATGTACACCACTAATCCTGATGTATGTCACAATCCTCATGTGTTTTGTTTTTGTAGATTAATCTATTCATCTAGTTGCAAATGTAGATGAAGTTAGAGTCCTCATTTTATAGAGGCATTTTCTTGGGTACCCCCCTATGACAACATAACTATATGCATATGTGACTAGCCCTCAGCCTTCTTGGATGCAAATGACTACACAAACCCCATTGAAAGGCCATTTGCATCATAAAGCCCATCTTGGCAATTAGTAGTAGCATTGTTTACTCTTGGTGTGACCACTTCATCGTCTCCATTAATGGGATTGTCCCTAGAGAGTGGTAGTAGTAGTGGATGCTGTAGGTGTAGGGAGAGCAGTTGAGGTAGAGGATGCCTTCTTGGTTATTTGGCAATTGAAGCCCCTCTCCACCACCATTCTAGGAGGATGAACAAAAAATGCTATCAACTTATGAGAACAAATAATACCACCATGAGAAGTATACTAGATGTTGATTAGAAAGGGTGGCATCTTTTAAGACCCCAAGGAAAATGAGGTTGTGAGCTACCTTTGTTCTATAGTATATAGTAACTATAGGAATTGTTTTAAGAACTTCCCTTTGCAAGACTCAGGTCTACTCCAAGATACCATCTTTGCTGTGCATATGATGTATCATAATCTCAAGCATACAAGGTTCATATACCATTGGCATGAGAAAAGGTAAGAAAAGCCTTATCGAATAGGAGGGCCTTGCTTAAATTGAGAGTATTACACAATAAGAGAAGGGCAGAACAAGGATTGGCTCCATTATAAATGCAGAAGAGTGCCTATCTCAATGAGTGAAAAGAAACAACAAAATGGGCAGATTCTAAGTTCTTCAACTAATAGCAAAGAGAGGTGTAATGAATCTAAATGGACGATAATTATAGCTCCTCAAAGGAGTTGTAATCTAAGATCTTCAACCCATAGCAGAGAGAGGTGCGATGAATCTAAAGGGACGATAATTGTAGCTCCTCAAAGGAGTTGTAATCTAGTATTTGAAATGGATATAGTAGGTAGCTTTTTTGATACTATAACCACTTTAAGTAGTTACTAACTAGTGTAAATTACAAACCACTTTAAGCAGCTACTACTCACTAGTGTAAATTACAAACCGCTTTAAGTAGCTATTAACTAGTCTATATATATGTGAGTGTGTGTGCAATATGTTTAGATAGTTTAGATATACTTTGTTTAACATAAGCTAGCTGTTTTGGCAATTTATCATGTAATTTTGGACTAGTAGCATCTATTACCCCATTTATAAGCATGACCAAATTAAAAAAAAAAACACATCTATAAGCGCATTTATTTGCATGCTCGTTGCTTGCAAATAAAAGACGAATTTTAGATATAGACCATTTTCATAAAATACATCTAGTTACTCATCGATATGCATATTTCATCGTAGTGTAATATGAAAAATGTAAGATTGCTATAAGGTCGTCTCTAAAAATATTGGGTATAATATAGGGACATGCTATCAGATATGTGGATTATTGATTTGCACAAAAGAATATTTTGTAGAAAATTAAAGATCTTTTATACAAAAGAATATTGTACTATAAAATCAAGGTTGCATAATGGCTTATCATGTCTGACTAGTCTTTGAGCTGAGAGGGTGCAAAGATAAAGGCTTGAAAAAAATAAATCAATCAGGAATTATAAATTAAAAAATTAGTTAAATAATTATTAAATAGATTAATATGTGGTCTAATTTCATTAATAAACAAGTATTTATGTAAATTGTAATTAATAAAAAATATATTTTTAAATTTAACACACACACACACACACACACACACACACACACACACACACACACACACACACACACACACACACACACACACACACACACACACACACACACACACACACACACACACACACACACACACACACACACACACACACACACACACACACACACACACACACACACACACACACACACACACACACACACACACACACACACACACACACACACACACACACACACACACACACACACACACACACACACACACACACACACACACACACACACACACACACCCCATATTTATTAAACTCATACTTTTACATAAATAGATAACAAAAATAATATAGGAAAGAGAACATAGTAACAACTCTATTTGAAGAAATTATTTGTAAATATACTTGTTTAGGATTGGATAAACTTTAGTATCTCTACTTGATAAACTTGCTCAAGTAGACATGCTTAATCTACTAAACATCGGAGAAAAGTTTTAGCTTCTTTAAGATGCTTCTCATTGTTAACTTATGGATGTACATAATCCATAAGAATATATTACAAATTCCTAAAGTACTTAGCATTGATCCTTTAGTGTATTCAAAATCCCTTTAATATCTGTCCATAAATTCTTAGAGGTCATGTTTCCTGATCTCCTAGAAATGTCTGCTTATGCCTTATCTCACTTGATTACACTCTCAAAAGAGATGGAAAACATTGAATCATGTTGGGTTAAGTGCAACCACACCATCTTCTGCATTTCTTGCTTTAATAGCAACTTGCCTCTCTTTACAACCTAGACTTGTTTCCATTTCTTGTTAATGAGATTGAATACCATTGAAACCTACAATTTAGGTCAAACACCCTTTCTACCAATGTCTCCAACCCCATGCCTCCTTCATTGTTAGGAGTAGTGAGCTAACTCCTGCTTATGGGGCCATCTACTTCTTACTATCTTTGTAATTGTAGGTTTGCAACTTCATTTTATCTCATCCAACATCCACTCAAACTTGTCTTTATCTTGTCCCATAGACCATTTTAACTTCTAGGACTTCAAGTTTAAAATCTTTCACATGCTAACAATTGAGAAAGATACTAAGAAAACATATCCTTAATTTCTCAAGAGACTTGCTTGTAACTTACCATAGATATGGTGTCTCCAAATACTTTAGCTTAGATCTCATATTTTTTTCCTTTGTTAATGAGTTCTACCTTCTTTTTTTGAGAGAAGATGGCTAAGACTACCTTATGATTCTAGGGCATACTAAGAATCTCTTCATAATTATTAAATTTTTTTATACATGAGGTATCTTCATTGATATAGCCTTGGATTGAAATTTGAGCTTGCCAACATAGGGTATTATAGTCTTCACTATGTCAACTTCATTGGCATTAAAGCCTGGAGAACTTTAGTCAAAATCCCCACCTCTTCATTATTTAATCCAAGATCTTTAGTCAACTCCAAGGAAATTAAATTTTCATTTGCTCCAAGGTATATAAGGAACATCAACTTGTGCATGATTGAGTTGTAAAGTACACAATTCAAGAATTAGATGGTACTCCATGACTTTAGGAAAAATTTGGACTCACTTTTAGGCCTTGTAGAAATTTCCATGTCATCATCCTATTAAAAGGGAGACCAAGGAGAACTATATACATTGCACCTCAAAACTATATCATGTAATACACAATTGGAAAGGCCTTGATGAGAGAGGATTCTAACACACCAAAATTTGACAAATTTGGAGTTTATATGCTCAAGTTATGACATTTCAATCAAGAAGTAACCTCAAAAGTTTTGTAATGCTACATAGCCTCACCCTCATTTGTCCTTATGGAATAATCCATAAACTCCTAAAATAGCTTAAAGGGCCCAAAAGTGAGTCCAAATTTCCCAAAACTCCTCAATGGATTCCCACTCATAATTTGTTTGTTTTTTTGAAAATTCACTTCAAGTAGCCTCGAGGAGCTCTTCTTGTAATAGTTTTTCATGCCTCCACTCTTTCTTTGTAAACATAAGCAACTTACTCTCTTAGATCTTCCACAAGTTCTTTAAATGACTCCATCTCATTTTGGAAGGTCTTGTGCTGCTCTTGCATCATTGTGATAAGCATAGTACATGTGGGTGTTTGATTTTCCCTTAGTACACTAGCCCTTGCGGTTACTCTCCTTAAACTTATGTCAATGGGTGAAAGACTTATCCACCCAATTCACTTTCTCTTTAAAATTTCATGTATATATACTGGTTATCCTATGTATGGGTAAGCGCTTATTATTTGGAATTACTTTCTCATTATCTCAACAATCCCCTCTTTTCAAAGAAGCAAAACATTTCCAAGCTACAACTCATCCAACATAACCCATATAAAAGCATATAGAAGAGTATAAAGACATACAAAGCTCCACAAAAGGCAACAAAAAGTAAATAGAAGGTAAGAAAACCACATAGTTGATGAAAAACCTCCATCAATCAACCAAAAATCATAAAAGAATCTCAAACCATATCAATCTCATTCATCCATGACAAAGTCTCAGACAGAAGGGATAGAGTGCTCTATCAATGCAAACTAAAGCATATAGAACCAAATAGTTATCAAGCAGAACACAACATATCAAACAGAAAAAAAACCACAATGAGCTAACAAAAGATATCCAATCTTTCCAAGCTCATACCAACACATTCAAAGACACTCATACCAGAGTCAAATACCTCATAGACCATAGCTTAAAGGATGATTCAACCTCAAAATCAACCAAAAAAATCACAAAAAGTAATAATTTCAAGCATGCAACGTGGTAAAGCATAGCAACAAGCAATGTCAACAATAACAATAGAGGCGGTGGAAGCCTTCATAGGGGTAGCACTTTTACAAGGAGCAGCAACAACATGGGCACACAAGGAGGCAACAACCAGTCAATAGGGTGGCCAAGGTAGTAGCAACAATTTGGAGAGAGAGAGAGAGAGAGAGAGAGAGAGAGAGAGAGAGAGAGAGAGAGAGAGAGAGAGAGAGAGAGAGAGAGAGAGAGAGAGAGAGAAGGGGGAAGGGACATTGGTGAATGGGGAGGGTTGTTTAAAATTTTAAAAACTTTTAAATATAATTTGTTGGTTTGTTTGATTGTAATAAAGAAAAGAAACTCCCCCTTTGAATAGGCATTGTGGTTGGATAGGGAGGGGGACCCACTTGGGGACTGGGTTAGTCGATTTTTCCTTTTTTTTTCCCCCTCTTTGTCTTTTTGTGTTCCTATGTGGTTCATTTGTTTGGTTGTTTTGTTTTTGTATTTTTTCTTTTTAAATAAACAAAAGATCATAATGAAACAACATTTTTTTTGTAAGAATCCAAAATTAAAAAAATTATTGAAAAGGTGAATAGAAAAATATAACTAATATTCTAAAAATATAATTAACCAAAAAACATAAAAATGGAAAACCAATGAAGTTATGAAGAAAATGCCTAACGCACTACATAAATTTATATAAGGAGTTTTGAAATTCGAAATGCAACATCATAAAAATGGAAAATTTATAGTTTTACACGACAAACAAAATCATAATATTAAAACCCACTTCTAAAGCAAAATGAGAATGTTCACATGAAAATTAAATTAAGCCCGAGAAAAGTACACAAAAAACTTCAAAAATTAATATCGAAAGATAAAAAGTTTGGAACAAAATGTTGTAAAAAAGAAGAATGTCCAGTTAGAAGGATGAATGAAACCATGAGGTCGAAACACACTTCTATAGCAAAAAATGAGTGTTTATATGAAACAAAATGAAAAACACTAAAAATTAGGTAGATGAAGCTCAAGAGCCTGATTCCTAGTAGAGTAAAAAGGAAAAGCATTAATGTTGAAGAGATGAAAAAGAATGTGGGGCTAACAACCATATGTGAATCTCGAAGATTGGTTACATTGGCGGAGGACACAAAGGAAACTCCAAAAAAAAATAGAAGTTCAATGAAGGGGAGAGGCCTTGAGATCTAGGGAACATATGATTTCATTGAAAATTTTTGCTTTAGATTCAGAGAGCATCTGATTTCACTAGAAATTTCTGTCTAATTATTCTCTCTGTCACTCATACGAGAGGAAAGAAGAAGCAAGATGCCTTAGAATCTATCTCTGCATCAAACTAGGATTTTGATGCTCCAATTCTAGCATCATGCTTGGACCTAACTCCTTCTACGTGCCATGTACTATTTCCAATTGTGGGCACACTCCTTACAACATCATGTTTGATGAAGGGTTCAAGATGTCTCAAAATATGAGCCTATTTATGAAGACATTCTATCATATCCTGCAAGACCCCTTTCTATCAAAACATGTAGAGCTAACACTTTGCCCACATTCATGTAGCAATGTAAGAAAAATGGAAGTAATACTCAACACATAAGAGCTTAGAATGTATAGAGGTAATATAGATTAGATTTGAGGATTTAGATGCTTCTCCTTATACTCGATTTGAACAATCAATTCTCCTTATACTCAATCTAAAGTGCAGAATAACCACTTGATTATTGATGAAGTTGAGAATTATGATAATTCTATTGTGTCACTCAACATGGATACAATGAATAAGGTGTAAAACATGAGTGTTCACATGGACATTAAAAGAATATGCAAAAGAAAAATAATGATATTTAGAAGCACCATTTGGGATATGTAGTAAAGATATAATCAACTTAACATCCACCTTGAGAAAGGTGCTAAAGTTATAGAGAGTATCAAGATGAAAAAAAAGAGTTGTTCATGTTGGGAATAAAGGCCGCGTGCCTTTTAAATGTGCTCGGGTGTGAACATACCCTTAGCATTTGTACTTACACATATATATCTATCTAAAACCCTAAAGGAACACACTCATCATTGTACCTGAAAATGTGCTCACTCTCTACTTTGCTCTCTCGCACTCTCTCTGTCTCTCACTGCGCATAATGACTGTCTGCCTTGATCTCCGTGCCTAATTGGTCCCTACAAATTGGTATCAGAGCACAAAGTGCACGCTCCCTGAGGTGAGAGGCAGCTCACGTACACCGGTTGAGTGTGTGTTTGTCGCCAGAAAGGAGAAAGGAAACAGTCGCAGGTAACCAACAACACGAGCAGGACCAGGTGACTGGTCCAGTGTGGATTGACGGGACGGTCGGGTGCAAGCATGGACCAGCAGTAGTAACCAGGTGTCGTCATGAGTAGTAATAGGTGTGACAGGTAGTAGCGAAGCTCATGGAGGGGGCCAACGGGCAACACGTGTGATGTCTGCAGTGATGTCTACAGGGAGACATGACCTGAACGTGATGGGGCTGTAGCTGGTCAGGGGTCCATCATGGACCACGGCGACAGCAAGCATAATGTGACAGCGACTGCAGTGGGCCATCAATCACGCGATGCTTGGCGGGTCAATGGACCCGTTAGAATTTTCTAAAAAATTCAATCTTTTTTTGAAATTTCTTTTACCCACGATGGGGTTTCACGAAAGCAAGCACAAAAACTCAAATCTATGCACAATTGGCCCAGAAATTTGGGGCTTTTTCCGAATTTGGGGATCTCAACACAAAATTGGACAACCTGACTCAGCAATTGCGAAGTCAGTGCACATTTGCCCAGGAATTTTAGGGCTTTTCACATTTTAGTGAAATTATTTCAATTTCGTTTAAATTAATGCACACAGGACTTGGAAAATTTGGGAGTTTGTCCAGATTTGGTGCGAGCAAGATGCAATAGTGATATCTGTCTCAGAAATTGCAGGAATTTGTGAAATTTTGTTCCCAACATTTGGTACTTTTAATGTACATGCGCAAATTGGGCTGAAATTTACCCAATTTCTCGACATTGATGCACATTGGACCCTGTGCAATTTGGGGCTTTTGCAATTTGGGAAAAATTTGTGCAGTATTTGGTCATTTTATGTACATGCAGGTTGAATTCCATGCAATTTGGACATCAACTAGCCCATCCTATGCATGATAGAGGAAAATGTAGATGTGTGTTTGATGCTTTGAACACAAAATTTTGGGGCTTTTGATCGTTCGTGTCAAATTTTATGCCCGTGGGTACATGTACAATAGAAATTGCAGCTAAAATTTTGGGATTTCTCATGTAATGTGATGCATATGCCCTTGCAACAGCTGTAATCAGTTGGAAAATGCTGTATCACATGGTTTGGTGCTTCTGAAAAATTTAATGAGACAGATATGAAATTTGTGCTTCTACGTTGTCATTTATTGCTGATTGGTACTTGTCTGTACCTTGGTCACTTGGGTGAGAGTTTTGGGCCTGCATTTGCTATTTTTTTGTCACATTTGGGCTGAAAATCATGGCTGGCAGCAATGACAACAGTAATCTGATGCACATAAAGAAGCTTGAAGGCACACATAACTTTGCAGTTTGGCAAAAGCAGTGCTACAATATCCTGTTACAAAAGAAGTATGCAAAGTCAATCAAAACCAAAGGGGCAAATTCTACAGACATGGATTAGGACAATTGGGATGAGTTGAATGAGCTTGCACACTCAACCATAGAGCTATCGATTTCTGATGCCTTGCTCTTCAACATTGAAGGTTTGGATTCTACATATGCTATATGGACTAGATTGGAAGAACTGTATGCACAGAAGAGTGTTGCAAGAAAAATGTATTGGCTGAAAAAGCTTATGGATTTGCGTATGAAAGAAGGTACAACAATGTCTACTCACTTGAGTGAGTTTAACTCCATTTTCAGCCAGCTAGTTTTCTTGAAGTTCATGATTGATGAGGAATTTAAGGCTACTTTCTTGATTTGCACTCTACCAGAGAGTTGGGATACATTTAGGACTACTATGAGCAATTCTAATGTAATCATGTTGTATGCTAATGTAGAGAGTGCTCTACTTATGGAAGAGATGAATCGGTAGAACAATGCATCCAAGCAAGTCTTCTAGTGCTTTGCATACTAGGGGCAGATCACAGCAAAAGGGCAAATATGATGGCAAGGGACACAATAAATCACATGGCAAAGATGTTGAATGCCATCATTGTGGCAAGAAGGGGTACTTTAAACGTGACTATTACAAATGGAAGAAAGAGAAAGGAAAAGGCAAGAAGACAGATGATAGCAAGGAAGAGAAGAAGGACAATCAGCCTAAGGAGAGCAGTGTAAAAATTGAAGAGGTGAATGTAGTCACTCATGACAGTGACAGTGGAAGTATGTACTCTTTGTCTCTTCACAATTTGGTGCACATGCTTTACTTGTAGATACAAATGATGACATACATACATGGATTCTTGATTCAGGTGCTTCCTTTCATATCACCCCTCATTCTGAGTGGTTTTCCGCCTATACAGGGGTCAACATGGTGTTGTCCATCTTGGGGACAACTATGCATGTGAGATTGCAGGTAATAGTAGTGTGCAGTTACAGTTTCAGCATGGCTCTGTCTTTATACTTCAGCATGTTCAGCATGTACCTTAGCTCAAGAAGAGCTTGATTAGCACAGGGAAACTAGATGATAATAGTTTTCATACCACCTTTGGTGATAGAAAATGGAAGATATGTAAGGGATCTAGGGTTATTGCCAGAGGTTGCAAAAGTGATACTTTGTATCCACTTCATGTATCTAGTGTGCGTGACCATGTTGTTGCTGTGACCGAGCAACTAAGCGTTTCTTTGTGGCATGGCCGGTTGGGGCACATGAGTCAAATAGGAATGAAAGTGATTTCTTGTTTGGCTTACTTGCCTTGTCTTCATTATGCTAATTTTGAGCATTGCATTTATGGAAAAGATGCACAAACTTCTCATAAAAAGTCTCTTTGTTTGAAATCTTCTCCTCTAGAGTTAGTACATTTGGATGCATGTCAGATGCCATGATTATCTTCAGGGGAAAAAATATATTTTGTCACCTTTATTGATGATGCTACATGAAAGGTATGGGTTTACCCCATTCGTAGCAAGGATGAAGTGCTTGATAAGTTTAAAAAATTCTTGGCATTGGCTGAAAATCAAATAGATAAGACAAGTGTCTTCGCTCTGACAATGGTGGGGAATATGTGTCCAAGGCCTTTCAGGCATTTTGTGATAGCAAAGAGAGGGAGCTCACTGCCCCTCATAATCCGCCCCAAAATGGAGTTGCAGAGCGTATGAATTGGACCATATAGGATAAGGTCCGTACGATGCTATCTCATGCTGCATTACCCCATGGTTTTTGGGCAAAGGCTGTTATGACAGCTGTTCACTTAATTAATCGGTCACCAAATAGGTCTTTGGGAGGGGAGTTTCCCAAGAAGCATGGTCAGGAAAGCCACCTTCATATGCTCATCTGAAAGTGTTTGGTTGCGAGGCTTTTGTGCACATTCGTAAAGGAAAACACAGCAAACTTGAGCCAAAGTCCTGTAAATGCATTTTCCTAGGATATGGTAACGAGGGCCAAATAGGGTATAGATTGTGAGATCTCGAGAAAAGGAAAGTTGTACGCAGCAATGACATTATCTTCTAGGAAGATCACATGCACAAACAGCTCGAAAAGACTGAGGAGGTCCGTAGGGTTTCTGGAAAGAAATACCTTTTGGACAGCAAAATGTGCCCATTGTATAGTAGCAAATACCTACTGTAAATGAACCTGTAAATGCAGGAAATGATGCTAGAAATGATAATCCAGCTATTGCCCATGAAAATGAGCCATTACATATGCAAGAATAGCCAAGACAACAAGCTGTTAATGCTAATTTGCTGGCTGAAATGTCAGGATAGCATGCTAAAAATGGAAATTTACCGGAACAACCAACAAACAATGACCATTGGGTTAGGAGATCGTCTAGGCCTACTAGACAACTTGACAGGTTTGTTCCTGGTGCAATTAATGTGGCTGAATATGTCATGCTAACAGACTGTGGTGAACCGTCTTGCTTCAAGGAAGCAATGGACAGACATGACAACAAGAAATGGTATGAAGCCATGCTGTTAGAGATGGAATCTCTTGAAAAAAATGGCACTTGGGATTTGGTGTAGTTGCCTAAAGGGAAAAATTTTTGTCCATGCAAATGGGTTTACAAGATGAAGGTCACTTTTGGCTCCTCACCAAAGTACAAAGCAAGATTGGTTGCAAAGGAGTACAAGTAGGAGCATGGAATTGACTTTGATGAGATTTTCTCTCCTGTAGTCAAGATGACTACATTGAGAACCATTTTGGGCTTGATTGGAGTTGAGGATATGGAGCTCATACAGATGGATGTAAAGACTATATTTTTATATGGTTATCTGCATGAAGACATATATGTGCAGTAGCTTGAAGGGTTTGTTGAACAAGGGAAAGAAAAAATGGTATGTAAACTCAAAAGGAGTTTGTTTGGGCTGAAACAAGCACCAAGAAAATGGTATCATAAGTTTGATATATTCATGCAGTTCCAAGGCTTTCATAGAAGTCAAGTGGATCACTGCTTGTACACCAAGAAGGCCATAGATGGCAGCCTGATTATCTGGGTTTTGTATGTTGATGACATGTTGATTGCGGGCATGGATACTCATGCCTTGGATTTCATTGAAGCAAAGTTTTCATGGAAGCTTTGATATGAAGGATCTTGGTGATGCAAATCACATTCTTGGCATGTGAATACTCAGAGATAGATCGAAAGGCTTACTCTATCTATCTCAATAGGAGTATATCTCCAAAGTTTTGCAGTGTTTCAATATGGAGGGGGGGAAAACAATTGATGTTCCATTGCCTCCATATGTGAAACTTAGTGCAAAGGACAGCCCTACACTTGATGATGAGAATGCTGAAATGGCCAAGATCCCATATGCTTCAGCTGTTGGCAGTTTGATGTATGCTATGGTTGCTACACATTCTGACATTGCCTTTCTAGTGGGAGTGGTTAGCACATACATGGCAACCCCTAGCAAGAAGCATTGGGATGCAGTGAAAGCTATTATGAGATACCTCAAAGGCACAAAGGACTTGTGCATCTGCTTTGGAAAGCAGAAGGCATGTGTTGTTGGCTTTACTGATGCAGACTATGCTGGTCATGCAGACTGCAAGAAGTCCATTTCTGGGTATGTGTTTACTTTCATAGGAGGAGCAGTCTCTTGGATCTCCAGGCTACAAAAGTGTGTTGCATTGTCTACTACAGAGGTAGAGTATGTGGCTCCCATTGAGGCATGCAAGGAGGCTTTATGGCTTTCACATCTGGTGGGAGAGCTTGGCATCATAGAGTTACCTGTTCTCCATTGTGATAGTCAGAGTGCTATCTCTTGTCTTTCATGCAAAGACAAAGCACATATAGATGAAGTACCACTTCATTAGAGATGTACTTGACAGCAAGAGCGTTGAGCTTGTCAAAGTGCATACAAATGATAACCTTGCAGATCTTCTCACGAAGGGTCTTCCAGTAGAGTGGTTTGCTCATTGCCGAGACAGATGATGGGAGTTGGATAGATATATGTACTTTAGTTTTGTACATACCTAGACTTAGCCGATTTTTTTCTTTTCTTAAGGGACATTTCCTTTAGGTGGGAGGTTGTTGGGAATAAAGGCCACGTGCCTTTTAAATGTGCTCAGGTGTGAACACACCCTTAGCAGTTGTACTTACACATATATATCTATCTAAAACCCGAAAGGTATACACTCGTCATTTTTCTTGAAAACGTGCTCACGTTCTACTCTGCTCTCTCGCACTCTCTTTGTCTCTCACTGTGCATAACGACTGTCTGCCTTGATCTTCATGCCTAATCGGTCCCTACAGTTCATATGGAATAATCCCTAATGAATCAAGTGTATGGACATATCTCCACACTTGAGATCAAGATTTGTTTAGGATGCTCTAACAAAATGAGAAATTGAAAATGCAAAATCAATTGAACCTATACATCCATGCACTTGAAAATAACAAACACACATTTATGCAAAGAAAAAGGGAATAGATTTAAGGTTTAGAAAACTTGGCTTGATAATTCTCAATGAAGACCATAGAAGCTCAATGAAGCATTCGACTTGAAATAGTGGTATCAAATGAATGTGGAAGGAACCATGCAACAACAACCAAGCTTGAATGATTGCTGCATCAATAAATATTAGTTGCAAAATCTTCACACCATTCCCAATGCACACTTAATTATCCCATTGTGTAGTGAATTCGACTAATTACATTAAAGTCATATTACAATGTGTTCAATCCTAATAGTCCTCATTCTAGACACCCCCTAGAGTGGAAATTAAGCCACTGAGGCCCAAGGGAGAAAATGCTTTCTATTAAAGAAAATTATGTTGGCCAGTGTTGATATGTGAGTCCACTTAACTCATCGGTCACATAGTTTGAATGATAGAATAGTCATTCACCCCACCCACTAATAACACTCTAATTGAAATTCATTAAGAACCCATACTCATGTTTGGTAAGTAAGTGATAAATTTTAGGGGTAGAGAGGGAGTATATCATGCATAAATGATGGTGCAATAGATCCAACTTGGTTGGCATAAATGCAAGGCCAAAGGCCAAGGAGCCTTGTAATGTAGTACACAAAGTAGAAGGTGTCGTAATGTGGATGAAGAGACTTTTCTTGTGTATACATAGGGATTTGAGAATGTATCTATCTCCAATTATCGTAGTGCCCCTCAAAGCTCAACTCTCAATTGACTAAAAAAAGGATTAGTCATGCTCAACCACCTATTGTCTTATGCTCCATTGAAAGAAAATAGGAGGGAAACCCAAATTCTTATACTCGAAAATTAATCCTCATGAGCACTTGTGCAAAGTTTTTATACATTGTATGAAATTGATGGTGCAAATGTGAATCTCACCTAGTATCAAGATGATATAGTGTAAGAAAATAAAGGCTAGGGAGCCTTATAGTATTGTGGGTAGAACATATCATGCTTTGTGTATTGAGAGACCTGGCTGGTAGTATTGCATACAATGCTCAATGTTTGCACATCTCACCTCTCATTGAGTTGAAGGAAAAGGACCAGTCACTCACCCCACCCTTTGTCTCCTACTCATTTGATAAATACCGAGGGAATCCCTTACTTGTAATAATGTCTCAGATCACTCAAGTATTAGTCAATGAAGGCCTTGCGTTGATGACAAGGAACATCTTTCAATGCTAATAATAAGAAAATATTTAGGGAATGGCTCATCTTGGGAGGCATCCAATGTATCGAGAAGAGGTGTCATAGCTAGAGATATTGAGGAATTAGAGGTATAGTATAGCAAATAGATGATATGTACTAGGAAGACATAGTAGGATCTAGAGCATACAATAGTAAAGTAGGATACAATGTACCCAGGGAGGTGGCTTTAGAATTGCATCCAATATGGCCAGTGAAGACAATATACCAAGGAAGGTGGCTTTAGAAGTACATTCAATATGGCTAGTGAAGAATCATCACACCCAAGGAGGTGAACACTACACATGCAAGACAAATTAGTAAATCAAAGGGTCTAGATTAAGAGATAACACCACCTTTTCCACAACCATCATTTCACCCCAAGGGTGTTGCCATCTTTTCTTAGAGCAGAAGAATCATCACACCTAATAAGGTGAAAAACACATGCAAGTTTAGTTAGTGAATCGAGGGTCTAGACTAAGAGATAACATTTTCCTCAACCATCGTTTCACCCTAAGGGTGTTGCCATCTTTTCTTAGAGTAGGGCATGTTATGTGAGAGGGAATTGTTTCTTTTTCTCCCATAAAAATTTGGCTTTTCTTCCCCCCCTTTTTTTTTCTTTCTTGTTCCATATTTTCTAAACAAATAAGTCATTATGGTAGTGATGACCAAAGTCCTTTTCTCCTATTATAGATTTTTAATTTTTAATTTTGGTTCCCCCCCAAAAAAGTAGGTTTGTAGCACCATTGGTTTAAGTCATACACACTATGTTTGTAAGGCTAGATAAGAGGTTAATGGAATAGTGGTGGGTGCTAGGAAAGAGGGTATAGAAGGACTATACCACTCCATCAAGATAGTTAAGAGAGATATTGTCAACACAATTTTTGAAATTAGTGATCTATACCAAAAGGGAGAAGACACATACTACTCTAATTGTAAGGATCCCCATGGAGGAAATTACTTCTTTAGTTGATAGCCACAGATAAGGTTGGAGTCTTCAAAATCATCAATCATGTGAATTTTACCAAGTTATTAGGATTGATTACAAATACCATGTAGGGATCGGGGCAATGCTACATGAGCTTGCCAAGAAACTTCCCAAAGTGTGAATCATTAGATTATCTTCCTTGAACTCCTTCTTCTTAATAAGACTATTATGATATGCCTTACATCAAGCTTGAGTGGCTTCCATACATTCTAATGTCATTCTGTGGAATCTAGATGTTATAGGTAACATTGAGACTCTTTGTCTCCTAGGCATTCGCTGTTAGCCTTTGTAAGTTGATCATCCCAATCGCATTTGTGGGCTATAATGGTTTTTGTTAAGATTGAACAAAGGATCTAATTGGTAACTTTGACTTAGCCATTGGCTCTAGCATAATATGGGGTTGACTTCTGATGTTAGATCTTGTACACTTCAATAAGCTCTTCCATGATTTTGTTGAGAAAATAGATATGTCAATCACTAACCAACTCCAATGGAACCAAATAGGGTGATGACATTCCTCTACAAGAACATGGCTATGCTATGTCCATCATCATGCTTAGGAGTGTTGCCTTTACACCACTTTGTCATATAATCAATGTATAACAACATATACCTATTTTTCTTCTGATGGAGTATCTATGGGCCCTATAAAGTTGATTCACCATTTCTTGATTGGCTTAAGAGGAGGATGGGTTGTAGCAGCATGGTACTAGTTTTGGTTAGTTTCCCCTTTTGTTGACATGTGTCATAGTGATTATAGTAAGTGTACGTATCTTTATGTAGTGTAGACACCAGCAATACCTTGCAAAATGAGCCTTCTAGCTATTGCTTCTCCTACAAAATGTCCACCACAAGGCTTACCATGGAAAGCTTTCAATACAATCCCAATCTCGCCTCTGGTGGCACATTTGTGAAGCACTTTATCTTTGTCTTTCTTATACAATGTTTTTATCCTTGCCTTTCTTTACAATGCACTACTTTGCAAATTGTAGGGAGATGGCTCCAACAAAAGCTTCTTCTCTTCATGGCTGGAGAGACTAGGAGGATACTATTGTGTGACCAATAGGTTGATGATATCAACATACCATGGAGTAACAATTTCCACTGGAGACAAGGATGTCAAGATTGTGGGAGAGAAGGAAGGAGTCTCGCTTGAAGCTTTCTTGCTTGCACAATGGGGGAAGACACACAAGGGTGGAGGCTGAAAACAGTTTTCCTCTTCTTAGTTGTGTAAGCCAAAAGAACTCAAGTACAAAGAAATAGAAGAACCCTATATATGGGTCTCAAACCAAACTCAACTAACTAAGGTGGCATACTAACTGAGCCACGAACTAGAGTAGATAAGGATAGCTATCATGTAGCTATTATTCATGGGCGGTGTACCAACCGCGTCTGCAACTGACAAGTCGGTGACATAAATATACAACGGTCACCCTGGCGTATCACGAGTGGAGCTCGATATCTCAACACTCCCCCTCGAGCTCAATCCCAATTCCTGCACACCAAGCAGGTCTCTGAACTTGCGCAGCTTCTCTGCGCCCAATGCCTTCGTGAATATGTCAGCTACCTGATCCTCTGTGCTGACATAAACTAGATCAATAAGACCTAGTAAAACCCTCTCTCGCACATAGTGATAATGCACCTCAATGTGCTTTGTTCTAGCATGATAGACTGGGTTATTTGCCAAGTGTATACTACTCATGTTGTCACAATAAATGACAACTGGTCCATCTGTAGACTGATGCATATCATAAAGTAGCTTATGCAACCAAGCTACCTCACATGCAGCCATTGCTGCACCCCTGTACTCAGCCTCTGTGCTCGACAAGGCAACTGTAGGCTGTTTCTTGCTACTCCAAGTGACTGCAGCACTCCCAAAAGAGAATACATATCCACTGGTAGATCGTCTATCAGAAATACTACCAGCCCAATCAGCATCAGTGTATCCATGCAACTGTATCTGAACCCCAGTCTCATAAAATAGTCCATACTGCAATGTGGACTTCACATACCTAAGTATGCGTCTAGCCGCATCCAAATGTGGTTTCCTTGGAGCCTGCATAAATTGACTTACCAATCCAACAGCATAGCTCAAATCTGGCCTGGTAATAGTCATATAAATCAAACTTCCTACTATGCGTCTGTACATAGTAGGGTCTTCTAGAAGCTCACCTGCATCTGTGCTCAGCTTCACATTTTGCTCCAAAGGAACTGAAATAGGCTTACAGCCTGTCATCCCATATTTGGACAGCATGTCCAATCCATACTGCCTCTGCAAGAGCTGTATCCCACTTGGTGATCTAATCACCTCAATGCCCAAGAAATAACGCAGCTCTCCCAAATCCTTCATCTCAAACTTCTGCTTCAATAGCATTTTCACATGAAGGATATCTTCATCACTGTCACCTGTCATAATCAAATCATCAACATAAATGACAAGCAGCATAATACCTTTCTCTGTTTTTCTCACATAAAGTGAGAAATCTGCCTTGGAAATCTGAAAGCCAATAGTGACAAGATACTGTCCTATCTTGTCAGACCATGCTCTAGGTGCTTGCTTCAAGCCATACAAGGCTTTCTTCAACCTGCAAACAAACTCAGGATGCACAACATGCACATAACCTGGTGGCTGCTCCATATAGACCTCTTCTTGCAAATCACCATGCAAGAAGGCATTCTTTACATCCATCTGATGTAAAGACCATCCCTTTGATGCAGCCATAGCAATGACTGCTCTTACGGTTGCCATCCTTGCAACCGGACTAAATGTTTCTTCATAGTCAATGCCATATGTTTGGGCATACCCCTTGACTACTAATCTTGCCTTGTATCTGTTCACAGAACCATCAGCATTGTGCTTCACCTTATAAACCCACTTACAGCCAATTGCATTCTTACCTTTAGGCAAAGGTACTAACTCCCATGTAGCATTTGCTTCCAAGGCATCCATTTCTTCATCCATGGCTTTCTCCCATTTTTCTTTTCCCATGGCTTGCTCAAAAGATGTGGGTTCTGGTTCCTGTATCACTTTGACCATATATGCATAGTGAATGGCTGTAAATCCATCATATTTCAGCCTATCCACAGGATACCTAGCTCTTGTAGACCTGCGCAAAGTAGGTTCACTCCCAGGTGCTCTCAAAACATCCCTGGTCTTCCTTACTCCACGTGTAACAATAGAAGGAATACCCAACTCATCATCAATGCTCTGTTCTGAGCCACTGGATTCACCATCCACATAAGAGTGACCTACATTCACATCAAACATGGGCTGATCAACCTTCTCTTTTCCTTTTCGTGATACCTGCATACCACTATCTGCATTGCTTTGAGAAGATTCTCCTGATCTCAATCTGCCTGTCCATGGCGAAGAATGTGAACCACTGCTAGAGGACGCTCCAGGTCCACTAATATTTTGTGACTGCTGCTGTGAATTCTGTGTAGCATTACCATTTTGTGCATCTTCATCATCAATCACATTTACTAGTTTATACCAGCTACTCATCTCATCAAAAACAACATCTCTGCTCACTGTAAACTTACGAGTAGAAGGGTTATAGCATCTATACCCTTTTTGCTGCAGAGAGTAACCAATAAAGATGCACTTCTCAGCTTTTGGATCCAACTTGGATCTCAGCTCATCTGGCACATGTACATAGGCAATGCAACCAAAAATTTTCAAATGAGAAATATCTGGTTTCCTACCAGTATACCTCTCCTCTGGAGTCATTCCATGTATTGCTGCAGTGGGAGTCCTGTTCATTATGTAGACTGCTGTAGCAACTGCTTCAGCCCAATAAAAATCTGGCAAGTCTTTTTCATTGAGCATGGCACGAGATACCTCTCCAATATGCCTGTTTTTCCTTTCTGCAATTCCATTTTGTTGTGGGGTATAACTGCATGAATATTGCTGCTTTATGCCATGCTCCTGCAAGAACTTTGCAAACTCATTTGAGAGGTACTCTCCCCCTCCATCTGACCTTAGGCATTTTATCTGCAAGCCTGTTTCTTTTTCAACCATAGCTTTAAGAGTTTTGAAATGCCCAAAAACTTCACTTTTCTTTTTCATAAAATACACCCAAACTTTTCTGCTATAGTCATCAATAAAACTGACAAAATAATGACAGCCTCCAAGAGATGCAGCTTTAGTTGTCCACACATCAGAGTGAATTAATTCCAATGGCTTCTCACTCTCTTGAACATGTCTAGGAAATGGTTTCCTTGCCTGTTTTCCAAACTGACAGGCTTCACATACCTTATGCATTTCTGCAACCTTGAATTTGGGCAATCCTGCAACAATATTTTGGGCCTGCATTGATTTAAGTCGCTGTACATTAACATGACCAATGCGTTTATGCCAGATATCAATATCTGCAACTACACCGGTCCCATGTGCAAACATTGCTGCACTCAATTCAGACATGTCTGCATCCAATGTAAACATTCTGCCCTTCTTCTTTCCTTTTGCTATCAAGCGACCTTTATTTTTCATATCCTCAACAAAGCATCCATGAGGATTAAATCTGACCTGCAAGCCCTGTTCAACCATTTGACCAACTGAAACCAGATTCTTGGTGATATTCGGGACATGAAATACATCGGACAGGTATTTCTTTTTCCCATCCTGCATAGATAAGGGAATTTTTCCAATCTGCACAATAGGATGTGCAGTATCATCACCAGTCTCCACAAATCCTGGTTTTTCCATTTTCCTTGCATCCTCCATCCATTCTGCATGACCTGTCATGTGGTTTGATGCACCTGAGTCAACATACCATACATCATTGCTTTCTTCTGCACTTGTCACAGAATTGTTCATGTGCTGCACCATGAACAAATGCTCATTTCTGTCATCACCCTGTCTACTAGAAGATGCATAATTCCCTTGTTGCAGTTTTCCATTCATGATGTCATTCTGCTTTTTATAGCAGTCTTTAGCCATATGACCCATTTTACCACAGTAGTAGCATTCAACATTACTGTTTGCATTTTGACCTCTTTGCCATCCACCACGACCTCTTTGGCTCCCCCTGCCTCTAGAGTTACCACGTCCTCCTCCATAGGACTGGTTTTCTTGAGTTTGCTGCATATTCTGATTTCTGCCACGGCCTCCAAATCGGCCTCCTCTACCTCTGCCTCTACCTCTTCCAGCATTTGAGTAGAAGACAGCTTCTTTTGAAGTTCCTCCTGAAGAAGATGCACCACCATTTCTCTGTTCCTCAGAAATTAGAAGAGCAATCAACTCCTCAAAATCAGGAAATCTTTCACGAACTGAAATGGATGTCCGAAACTGTGCATAATCCTTTCCTAGACCATTCAAGGTCACGGAAACTAAATCATCATCTTCCACTGGCGACCCAATGGAAGCAAGTGCATCTGCAATCTTCTTCACCTTCATGTGGTAGTCGTTGATGCTCATACTTTCTCTTTGCACATTGTGCAACTCTTGCTTGAGCTGCATTTTCCTGGCTTGCGTATTTGTGCTATACATTTTTGACAAAGTATCCCATGCCTCCTTTGGCGTACTTGCATCCTGAATATGCACAATCATAGAGTCTGAAATACTGATAGACAGCCAATACATAACTTTCCTGGCTCTCTCATGCCATGTTTTAAATGCCTGCATTTGTTGTTGATTGGGAACATCAGGAAGAACTGGTTCTTCTTCATTTCCTGCAACAAATTCCCAATATCCTTTTCCCATAAGGAAATTCGTCATTCTAAACTTCCATGCCTGGAAGTTGTTCTTGTCAAGCTTTTCAGTGACAATCTGTGAAAGAGAATCAGACGCCATTACAGAATACTGCAAGAAATTCTGTCACTGCAAAAAACACAGCTTCACCCTCACAAGGGCAAATCTGCAAAACTGGCGAAAGTGGTATTTGACCACACAGTCACTTCCTAGTGACGATTTTGCATAAACAGGAACCAAGGATGATTCTGAAACTCCCAATGTCTCTGCGCACAAGCATACGATGCAATTTCTACAGTAACTTTTCACCGACCTGTAGAACAGTGGTCGCACAGCATAAAACTGAGCCTTTTCTTGAGTGCGTGCAGAAAACTTCCGTCTGCAAAACAGGCCCCGAAATGGCCTCAAATCAAAAAAACAAGGTCGTCAGGGCTAAAGCCCTCCCCCGCAGCATATACTGCCCTCTTGCTTCACCGCGAAGGGCGTCTCAACTTGAGACAATGCACTCCTGCAATTTCCGGCTGTGCTACCTGCAGAGATCTGCTCCCAAAACAGGAAATGAAAGCAACACTGCTCCTCTTACCAGACCACCGCGAGCTTGGCTTGCTTTCTTGAGCTCCTTACCACGAACAAGGCTCTGATACCATGTCAAGATTGTGGGAGAGAAGGAAGGAGTCTCGCTTGAAGCTTTCTTGCTTGCACAATGGGAGAAGACACACAAGGGTGGAGGCTGAAAACAGTTTTCCTCTTCTTAGTTGTGTAAGCCAAAAGAACTCAAGTACAAAGAAATAGAAGAACCCTATATATGGGTCTCAAACCAAACTCAACTAACTAAGGTGGCATACTAACTGAGCCACGAACTAGAGTAGATAAGGATAGCTATCATGTAGCTATTATTCATGGGCGGTGTACCAACCGCGTCTGCAACTGACAAGTCGGTGACATAAATATACAACGGTCACCCTGGCGTATCACGAGTGGAGCTCGATATCTCAACAAAGGATGCATCTAGAAGATCCAAATCATGTGACTCCTCTTCTTCACTTTTGAGGGATCTACGATAGATTATCAACAAGTACAAGAGAACGACTAGGCTTTGTTACCACTTCAAGTTCAAACTCTTAGAAAAGGAGGGATCACAACATATTATATACCGTCATGTCCACTTCATCAATTGTAAAGGATAGAGCATCATGATTCACATAGAACTTGAAATGGGTTGATAGAAGACAATGCCAAATTTTTTCCAATGCAAACATCATAGTTAGGCACTCCAATTATGTTAATATGTAATCCCTTTCTCTATCAATGGCTTTATAGATTGCATAATACATTGATTGATTCAACTTTGAAGACCCTTTCTTGCAAATAACTACATCTAGCCCTACTGATGCATCAACATGCACATGGAACTCATTTCTCCATTTAAGAGGCTAGGTTAGGTGCCTCAATAGGTCTATTTTTAAGAGTATTGAAAGCTTCTTTGCATTTAGAAGTCTAAATAAACTCGCATTCTTCCTTAGGAGCTTGTATAAGGGATGTGCCTTTGTTGCAAAATGAGCAATACACCTTTTGAAGTAGCTCACATGACCTAGAAATTCTCTTAGTTGAGGCTCCCCCTGCTGTGGAGGACATAAGTGTTGTCCAAGAAGAAGATGTCTTGAAGCAGAAGGAAACCTCTGCAAATTGTAGAGGCTGATATAAATGCGACAAAAGATGGTTGTGAAGAGGAGGTACTAAATGTAGAATAAGCACAAGGTGAAACTCACCCGGAGATAATGGGTGTAAATGGAAAAGGATATGTAGAGGAGCCTGGAGCAAGAATGGAGAATGTAGATGATGTATGGAGAGACCAGACCCATGAACCAATTCCTCAACCAACAGTAGAAGTCGAGGAGCATGAACTTGGAAAGACCATGAAGGAGCAAAAATCAACAGGAGAATCTCAGGAAGAAACTGATGACTAGACAAATGATGCCAATCAACCAGATGAAATCCACCTAGAGGCAATGGATGTGGAGGATAAACAAGATGCAGAGTAAGAAACAGACTTCAAGAAGCCCAAAGATACAGTAGATCCAGATATGTCAAAAGATGGAGCTGAAAATACTACAATAGAAGTACAAGAAAAAGGGGCTGATGATGAGAAGGTAATGGATGTATATGAGACGGAGGAACCACAAGAAACTACTACAACATCAGAGAGTTCATACCCATGGACCAACCCATGAAATGCAAAATGAACAAAGTGATACGGGAAAAGCTGCACTGGATGCAGCAGAAGGCTTAGCCCAGCAAAATGTAGAGGAAGCCAAAGAAGGAGCCTTTGCAGGAGGATTGGGCAAGATGGGGCGAGTTGAGCCAACACTGTTCTTACATATGGCCGAGATTACGAAGCAACAACAAGCCATGTTGAAGCCTGGGAACTTAAGATCCCCATGAAAAGTTGAAAGACGGAACTTTTTCTCTCCATGAAGACTCCAGACGCATGTGCGACCAAAATACCAATTTATTCAATCCTCCAACAACATCACAAGAAGCTGCTCCTGGAGGTGGTGAATCAAGATAGGGATGTGTGTAGGGTCAAAATGAATATATGTATATGCATGTGTTCTCAACAAAAGTGAATCAAGATAGGGATGTGTGTAGGGTCCTCTGCCCAAGATTGAGATCTCAAAAAGAATTTGTGAGTGCCTGGTGTAAAGTGTGCACATGATTGTTGCACGTTGAGGTTTGTCATACCTTTCCCGAACATCTAGGATTGTTCAAAAAGGATGGGGTAGGTTCACTCGAGCAAGTGGTGCTCAAACGACATTGTACACGCACATAAAACATGCATATGGTGGATTAGATGTGTCTAGTCATATAAACACTCCAATATAGCATTGAGGGGGAGTGTTAAGAAGTAGCGATTGCGATCATGCAATGCTACATTGAATGGGTGACAAAGTAAAATTAAACACCTCACTTAAGAGGGGGTGTTGGCATTGTAAGCTTCGGTGTTTGCGGATGTGTATATGTGAAAGCACTCTTATGTGCTTAAGATTGTATGGTGCATGAATATGGATGAGAGATGTGGAGTAAAGTGTGCCACATAGGGCACACATGTAAAGTGTCACATGGGGACACACATGGAAAGTGTGAGGGATCATTGATTGGTATCTCTTCCTTTATATATGTAACCAGTATATGCAATAAAAAAAACAAGAAGAGAAAATTTGTTGTGTGCATATTGTTTGTCTTCTCTTTGTAGCCATGGAGTTCCTTGTCTATTACAATCCTCCGTGATAATGTATCAATCATTTTGTACACACCATGATCAACCCCACATTGGGATTCTTGACACACGGGCGGCACGGGCGGGGGATAAAAACAAATTGCCATGTCGGGAACATGGAGCGGATGTGGGCAGGCGCAGGGAGGGCAGATAATAGGACGAACTCGACATGCGCATTGAAAGATGGAAACTAGGGCATTTGCACACAAACCCACGCAACTTCGGGATTCAAAAATAAACAAAAATTAATTGCGAAAAATTCGTCTGTCGGAATGAAGTGTGGAAAAAAGGAAAGTTATCTAGAACGACATGCCAAACTGGCCAAACACTTCAAAACATGGGGCTGATTGGAATAGGACCCGTTCACATGGAAAAAACCACAAAAACATATCCGAAATGAGGCAGATATAGAAAACGATCCGGCAGTTGAAGCGCGACGAAATGAAAATGAAAAATGTGTGAAGGGATAGGGAAAACAGGATAGAAAATATCTAATGCAGTTCTGGGGATGGGAAGGCACATTCGCATGGGAGAAATAAGAAAAACGCATAAGCAACTAGACACGAAAATTAATTGGGGAAGATCCGTACCTCAGAACTGAAGGCAATAAAAAGGAAAAATGTTAGGACAAGTGTGGATAACATGGAGATGAGGTCAAAATGCATTTTTGGGGTCATGAGGAGGTGTTCACAAGGAAAAAATGATAAAATGAGGCCCGAAAACACATGTAAAAAGTAATAACAAAAAATTCAGAGCTCAAATTAGGGCCGAGTAAAAAGAAAGGGGGGTTCAGACAAGGCTATCAAATTAGAAGAAAGTTCCAAGGAGAATAGGACAGGCTCACATGGGAAAAAGAACAAAAAGATGCATGCAAAAGACACGAAAACCCGCAAAAATTAATAACGGACAAACCGCACCTCGGAATGACTGGCGCTAAAAAAGAAAATTTCAAGTGGAAAGTATAGGTCAGGGCTATCACATCCATTGGCGGTTCCAAATAAAAAAGGGCACGTTCACATGGGAACACTTCAAGGTGATGTAAAATTCGTCAAAATTTAATAACTTTTGAACCGTTGATTGAAACAGGGGGATGTAAAAAGAAAAAGTGTACCATTCAAAGGGATGAAAAGGGCTATAAGGTAGGATATGGGTTTGGATGATTGTAGGGTGCGTTCACCTGGAAAAATATCAAAACAAGGGAGAGAGAGAAACAGGAAAGGAACATCCTCGGGAGGGGGTGAGAGAGGATGGGTGGGTGGGAAAGGGACCCCATCAAGGTAAAATCAGAATGTGGCATAGATGCATGATCAGAATCGAGATGTGCATGAGGGTATGCCTCGTAGACGTGCAGGGACGCGTCCCCACACTTAAGACCTTAACAGGATAAGGTGTACAAATAAACAGGGACCTAGGACTTGACATTCGACTGGACAGTGATGTCCCCACACTTAAAACATGACCATCACTTGAAAACCGAAAAGAAATAGGGTTAGAAACACTTGGCCTAATTTTGCAGATAGTCGACGGTGATTGTTTTTGACACGCGCGATATCACAGTCGTCTACAGAAGGTACTAGAGCCTCCTTATAGCACACATCCAACATGGTAGGGACCATGCAACATCACCCAAGGAGGTAGCTGTGTTGGTGATGATGAAGGGTTTAATATTCAGCTCATTGTCGCTCATGGAGGAGGATGAACAAATAGTCGCTTGCCCCAACTCTCACATTACTCAATGAATAATGATGGGAACCCATAACTCACACCCGATTTAGAATGGAATAAGGGAAAAATGATTCAAAGGGAGTATACCAATGTGCATGGTTAATGGTGCAATAGTGCTTTCCAACCCGTCTGGCATAGGTGCAAGAAGGCAAGCCAGGGAGCCTGATAGTACAGTGCATAGAACAGAGTGATGTGTTTTGTGATGGTGGCAGAGACCCATCCCGTGTGTGTATAGGGAAATGGGAATGTACCTGACTCCAAGTGTCATAACGTTCCTCAATCCGCACCTCTCGATAATTAATTGAGGAAACACTAGTCACACTTAATTCTCCCTCTGTCTCATGCTATGTTAATAGATACACGAGGGCAGCCCATTCCTGAAACCCATTGATGGAATCCTCACTGTCACTTGTGTAGAGAGCATATACATTGTGCGCAATTGATGGTGCAATTGCGCATCCTGCAATGTGTCAGCATACAATACAAGAAGGAAGGCTAGGGAGCCTTATAGTGCTATGCACAGAAACAAGTTTGTCCTTTGTGCATTGAGAGGCCCATCTCCTATGCGTGCAATGCTCCATTCACACATCTCACCTCTTTGTTGAATATCAAGGGCAAGGACTGGTCACTCATCCCAGCCTCTGTTTCACACTTAGTTGATGAATACAGAGGGCAGCCCAGGCTCACATCCCAATCCGGTTAGGTCGAAAGCTCACGACATTCAATATTTGTTGATGAAGATCCATGTATTGTCTAGTTGATGACATCGCACATGTCTGTTGATGACAAGGCGTACCCAGTGAGGTATCCAACATGTCAAGAATTTTAGTCGGAAGGAAGGGAACTTGCATCTATTCTTCGAGAGGAGGGAATCAGAGATGTAGGGGTACAGGACACAACGCACCAAGGGAGGTGGCTTCGAAACTGAATCCTGAAGATTTCAACTTGAAGAATTAGGTATCTGGACTGCTAGGTGTTACCACCTTTTCCACAGCCAGTTTCTCGCCCAAGGGTGTTTACCACCTTTTCTTGGAACAAGGCCTGCTATGACAGGGAATTGCTTCCTTTTCTCCCATAATAATTTTATATATTTTTATTATTTTTCTTTCTTTTATTCATTTCTTTTCTTTACCCTAATCTCGAGCAAGGAATGAGGAAGCTATCGATGGTGATTGTTAGGATCCCCAAGGGGGTAATACTTCTTGAGGCGATAGCCATTAATAAGGAAGGGATCATTCGAAGCGTCGACTGTGAGGACTTGGACTCCAAGCCATTCGGATTGATGACAAGTACCTTATAAGGGACCATCCAGCATTGTTGGAGCTTCCCTAGGAACCTGCCAAATCGAGAATCATAAGCGAGGACTAAGTCACCTTCCTTGAACTCCTTCTGCTTGATGAAGCTATCATGATAGACCTTTCTGTGAGCTTGCATGGCTTCCATGCAACTGAAGGGCCATTCTTCGGATCTCATCAAGACACTCCAAGTGCAAGAGACGGTGTTGTAGGGACACGTCATCTCCCAAATGTTCTGTGATGGCCACGCATAGAGAGGGTAGCTCGAGCTCAACAGGAAAGATGGCTTCTATTCCATATACCAATTGGAAAGGGGTTTGTCTTGTAGCCACCTTATGGGAGGTTCTCTATGCCCAGAGGGCCTCTATAAGTCGATCATCCCAATCATGATGATGTGCGGCTATCATTCGTGTCAGAATCGGGTAGAGGATACAATTGGTAACTTCGACTTGGTCATTAGATCTAGGGTAAAAGGGGGTGAACTTACGATGACGAATCTTGTACAGTTCTGTCAACTCTTCCATAATCTTGTTAAGGAAGTGGGTACGTCAGTCACTGATGAGCTCTAAGGGATTGCCAAAATGGGTGATGATGTTTTTGTACAGGAACAAGGCCATGCTATTACCATCATCCGGCTTCAAAGCTTTAGCCTCACACCACTTTATTATGTAGTCAGTACAGACCAAGATGTATCTATTTTGTTTTCTTATGGTTGGTGGATCAATGGGGCCCATGAAATCAATTCTCCACTTCTCGAATGGCTTTAGGGGACGAATGGGTTGTAAGGGCATGGCACTAGATTTGGTAGGCTTTCCCATTTGTTGATAGCCATCACACTATTTGCAATAATCATAGGCAGCCTTATAGAGGGTTGGCCACCATCATCCTACAAGTAAGGCCTTTCTGGTTGTCGTTTCTCCTACAAAGTATCCACCACAGGTCTTTTCATGGCATGCTTTCAATACTATGCCGATTTCTTCTCCTACAACACATCTTCGCAAGACTTCGTCCTTGCCTTTCTTGTATAGAGAACCTCCTAATAGGATGTAGGGGGTTGAATCCAACAGAAGCTTCTCCCTCTCACAACTCGAGATGCTAGGGGGATACTGTTGGGTTGCCAGGAGGTTGGCTATATCTATGTACCATGGGGTAATTGTTTTGACTAGAAACAAGGAAGTATTAGGAAGGACTCGATCATCTTGCTCTTCAACATCATCAGTTTAAGGTATTCATGACAGATGATCAACCAAGACATGAGAGTGACCAGGTTTGGTAACCACTTCAAAGTTGAACTCTTGAACAAAAGGAGCCATCTCATCATTCTTCCTTTCACATCGGCCTTGTTTATTAGAAAAGGTAGGGCTTCATGGTCCACGTAGAATTTGAAATGCATCCACAATAGATAATGTTGGAACTTCTCCAAAGCAAACACCATTGCTAAACACTCAAGCTTTGTCACTATGTGGTTCCGCTCTCTGTCGATTACTTTCTGACTTGTATAATAGATTGGTTGATCTAACTTATAGGGGTTGTTTTGGAATAGGACACCTAGGCCTTCAACCAATGCACTAGTGTGCACATGGAACTCCTTTATCCAATGAGGAGGCTACAAGATGGGTGCCTTAACCAAACACTACTTCAGGGTATTGAATGCCTCATCACAATTAGTAGTCCATGTAAACTCGGTACATTTTCTTAGGAGTTTATGCAAAGGGGTTGCCTTTGTCGCAAAGTGCACAATGAATCTTCTGTAATAGCTCACATGGCCAAGAAATCCCCTTAATTACTTTAGGTTGATTGGGGCTGTTAAGGTGACAATCTTCTCAATCTTAGCAAGATCTGTCGCTATCCCTTGTGTAGAGATAGTCTAACCTAGAAGAACTCCTAATAAGTCACCAAATACACATTTGTCGGGGTTGAGAGAAATCCTATACTCTCGACATCTATCAAAACACTGCTCTAGATGTCCCCAATGTTCACAGATTAGGCTATAGATACACAAGTCATCAAGATACACCTTAATGAAATCATGTAAATGGTTTTGGAAGGTAGCCATCATCACTCGTTGGAAGGTAGAAGGAGTGTTACAGAGCCCAAATGGCATCACTTTGTAAGCATAGGTTCCCCATTCGGTTGTGAAGGGCTGTTTTGGATTAGTCATCTTGTGCGATTTGAACTTGATTGTATCCACTGAATCCATCCAAGAGGGAATAGAGCTCATGGCGTGCCACTATGTCCAATAGTTGGTGTGTGAAAGGGATAGGAAAATGATCCTTCTTTGTCTTGGAATTCAGCTTTCGGAAGTCCACACATATTCAGAGTTTCTGTTCTTCTTGGGTACTACCACACTGGGTGAAACCCATTCACTATATTAGGCACTAGATAAATGAACTCAGCTTTAAGGAGCTTCAATAATTCGGCCTTCACTAGGGTAGAATAATTTGGATTCCTACGCCTCTGTCTTTACCTCACAGGTTTGGCATCAGGCTCTAGGTCGATGTGGTTTTGGCATATTGTGGGATCAATCTCCTTTAGATCTTTGTACGACCATGCAAACGCATCTAAGTTCTCCTTTAGTAGGTCTTGCAGGACCAGTAGTTCTTCTTTTGGAAGATTTAAACCCACCTTCAGGTGACATTCGATACCTTTAGTATCCACGGACGTCAATTCCTTTTCACCTTCCACTTCACGAATAAATGTCCCATGGCATGCTTCTGGATAGAGATCTGACTCCTTCAAGGGGGTGATCTCCTCTTCTAATAATTCATTGGAATTGATGTCCTCTTTTGATGGAGGCTTAGCATGATCTTTGGGAGGCTCAAAGGGTATCATTGAGGTTTCGGATGTGGGTTGGGGATGAGTTACTTCTTGGCTTGAGGGCTCATCTTCTGAGGACGCATCCAAGAACGTCACACAATAGGGATCTTCTGTGTTCTGCTTGAGCTACCGAACTTGGGGTTGTTGGCAAGGTGTATCGTCATCATCTTCTTTGAGGAAGGGTAACTTTGGATGACAAGAGCCACTACTGAAGGAAGGCATATTCTTCTTAATCCATTTCTTATAAAGGTTTTGCTCATGACATGATTCATTTATCAGTCCAAAGGGTACCATAATCGTTTTGTCAATCAAAAAGGAATTTTTCTGCTTTTGTTGAGGCTTTAGGAACTTCTTCCTCATCTCTGCCTGTTGGAGCAAGATTGACTCTTCTAGCTTGCTTTCATATTCTTCTTTTGCATTATCACATTCGTCCTCTTCAAGTTCTGTTTCTACATCTGTGGGTGCTCTTAAGAGAAGATTAAGCTCTCTATTATATCCTCTTCTTTTGCTTCTGTTTTTGTCTCTGTCTCTGTCTCTGTCTCTGTCTCTGTCTCTATCTCTATCTCCATCTTTATCTCTATCTCTGCTCTTGTCTTTGTCTTTGTCTCTGTCTCTGCCTTTGCTCCTGTCTCTGTCTCTACGACTGCCATGTAACAGGGAGAACAGTACATCCATGCTTCTATTTTGCTGTCAGAGGTGATTTCAGAAGTCAATTTGGGTTCAGGCAGGAGGTATTCTCCCATGGACAAAGACTTTGCTTCCTTCGGTAGTTAGCTTACATTGTTAAGGACTGTGCCTCTGTTTTCTTGGAAAAGATCTGTTTGATGGCCTCTTCGTCTCATGTTGTACCATCTGTTACTTCATTAGAGGAGTCTGTTAGGACTTCGATGGATGTGGATCCATTGCCTTTTTGCGATCCATACAACTTCAGCACCACTTTGTTGGGTCCTCTACCTAGGATTAGGGTTCCTTTGAACCAATCCAACCTTGCTCTTGCTTCAAAAAGCCAAGGTCTTCCCAATAGCAGAGGATATGAGGTCCCATAGGAATTTGGTTTGGCCACCAGATTTGTCAGCCCCAATAGTCCCTTCCTGTGAGGGTTGTCTTTACGTATGGGAGGATGCCTAACATTTTGATTATGCTTTGGTCTGCCAATCTGATAAGCCACTATGTAGGTTGCATTCCTTGCAAGCCTAGATCTTTCATTGTCACATCCATCATTAGATTTACCAATGATCCTCCAAAAATCAATCCATCTGCAATAAAGCATCCTTCAATCCATACGCCAATCTTTGGGGTTCCCAGATCCAAGAAGGCGTTGGCCACATCTACTTTCTTTACGGATTCTAAGGCTCTGTTGGACTTAGTCACCACGGAGGGAACAATTCTTAGGCCTCTTCTTCTTATAAGTATACTTTTGAATTTCTTTCAATAGCTAGGAGACAACATCAACAACTGTCGAAATGTTAAGTTTAGTTTAAAAGTGTCTAGGTCTTTGACCAAATCATACTCTTTGATAGGATCCACAGGCTTTTCCAATCGTCTGGGAAATGGGGCCATGTCCACTTTTATCTTTCCTTTTTCTTTTAGGAATGGCAACATCTGTGCTTCTTCTCCATGAGGAGGTACTTTGGCATCCTCTATTTCCTGGACCTCTAGTCCTGCTTCTGCAACTATCTTTGTGGCTCTCTGTGGCTATGTAGTACTATGTACTTCATTGTTTTAGATTGCATTGTTCTGCTTTTCCCAAGGAAGGTTGAACTTCACAGTCTTGGCAGAGGGAAATTCTTTTGGAACTATGGGTTCTCCCTTCTTTGCCCGCGTTATTGCGGCCACTTCCAATTCCACCAAATTGGAAGTAGTTTCTTAGGTCTTCTGTTGGGTATTAGGAGTAGATTTCACAGGAGCTAATCTTTTGCAGTGTGGCCTTCTCCTTTGCCTCGATTGCGTAAGGGCTTCTAATCCAAAGACCTTCTAGGGTTTAGATAATTTTGTGAGATGTGACCCTTTTCTCCACATCTGTAACACTCCAATTCTGAGCTCTATCATCCTCTGTAACTCTGAGAGGGAAACCTCCTTGGACCAAAATTAGGACCGAACTCCCTAGGCTTTGGTCCAATATCGTGCGTTGTCATTTTGGATTCCAACAAGTTGAATCTTGCGTCTTCATCTTTCTTTCTTCTTTCGTGCATCTCTTTTAGAGAGCAGATATCCTCTGTATGGTTCTTCCTCAAACAATATGAACAAAAGGCTCCAAGAATGGTTGGTTTTCGGGTACATTCTGTGGCTAAGTGTCCTGCTTGATGGTACCTTTTGCACCATGTATTAGAACACATCACATCTCTTCCACCCCTTGTAGGAGTGGATATATTGGCGGTATTTACCTTCAGCATTTGTAGCTTTTCTGTAATTACATCCATAAGCTCTTTCTTAATATTTGCGACCGAGTTGGATAGGTAATCCTTCAGATTTTCACCTCCTGGAGTACTTATAGTAGGGTTTTGGAAAGCTTCTATTATTACTACATACACTGGTTGGGTTGATCCAGAGAGTCCTCTATTCTAGTTCTGATTCAAAACTCCTATTGAGACTTGGGGTTGTTGATTCCAGTTAGTAGGGTTCCACTGTTGTTGAATCACCATTGGAGGAACTGTTTGAGGCCATTGTTATGGTGGTTGAACCATCATTTGAGGCATTGTCAACTACGACTGCCACTGTGGATTAGGTGCATTGTACTGTGGCACTGTTTGCATCTGGGGGTAGGGATAGGGAATTGTCCTTGGGACTACATTTGGTGGGTATACCATTCATCGCATGGGAGGAGGTAAGACTCCTCTTCCTAAGGTCATTGATAGCCTTGCTTTAACTTTGTCATACAGTCTTGCACCTTCCACTGCAGCTTGCAGGTTGCCTGGTCTTCTCAATTTCACAAACTTGCGAACTTCTGGTTGTAGGCCTTTGAGGAAAACTCCCTTCTGGATACCTTCATCCAAATGATGGTTGGTCCATCTTTTCAGTATGGATTCCATTCGCGAGACATAAGCTTCTACTCTTTCTCTAGAGGACTAACTTAAGTTCATGAACTCCTCTCGCATCCACTCTTCAAAACCTTCATGCCTGAATTGAGTGAGGAAGGCCAATCCCATGTGCCAAAACTTCATGCTGCTTGTCTCTCATAACATTGAAATGCCACACCTTTGAAAGTAGTGGGGAATATCGCTAACCAATGCTGAGGGGTTCTGGCATTGTTAGCTACATATGCTACCATAAATTGTGCTACATGAAGACCAGGGTCTTCATTATACTCTCCCTTAAAAATTGGCAATGGGACTACATTTGTTGGCCTGTCATCAATATTTCCAAGATGAATCTGACTAGGAAGGGGACCTTGAGTCACCATGGATACTTCTGTATAGAGTGCTTTTAAGGCATCAAAGGAGGCTTCTGCTGCAAGCTTGTTCTCGGCCTTGATTTTTGCCTTCTCTCTTCGCACGTACCTTTGGACTCGTTCTAGTGCTTGCCTCTTGATTGTGTCATTCATCAAGGGGTTGGCTCCAACCAATTGGTTTGTACTCAACAGAACAAAATCAGAGGGAGCTTTAGTCTCTGTAGGACTCTCTGGCCAATATTTCTTATACTTCCTTCTTTTCTATGTCTCTGAATTCAGCTTTCAAACCACTACAGAGAGGGAGGTATTCCATTCTAAATGTATCAAAACTCATTCTTCTAAGGATCGTTGTTGTGCCATCATCATAATAATGCCAACTTTTGATGGTTTCAATAGTGTATGTTGTGAAGAATACCCTGTCTACCAACTTTCAGTGGGTTGCTAAATGGACAAATAATAGGAGATTGTCATTGCACCATGCATCTCTCGTGTCTTGTTGTTGAGCATCCATGAACAAATTTCAACTCTTTTCTTTCTTGTTTTCGTGAACCTCCACTGACCATGACTCTTGAAGTTTCTTCATGATCTCCCACTTGATGATGTCTGGAAACTTCTCAATGAATGTCAAATCTTCCATGGATGTTCATTCTCTCTGTTTCTGCACTTCAGTTTGTTCCCCAACAATTTTCCACTAGGATGCACATCTCTGTTGCTTCAACAGAAAGAGGAAATAGTCCACCATATAGAGCGTGCATCATGATGGTAATATGTTTCCACCATTGTGGGATGAACTTCTTGTGGAAAGTAGCTTTGGTAATAAGAATCTCCAATTCTTCAGTGGTTGAAGGAAATTTGCAAAAATCCAATGAACTCTTCTTTTCTTGGCAATGCCATTTCCTTCATTTTTATCCTCTTCTGATGCTTGTTGATGGCAATATTCCCCAGCTCTGCACCAAAAACATGGAGCCCCAAAAGGAATACTAAGGAAAAAGGGTTTCTATTGTAAGAAAATCTATCTTGTAACATCAACAAGCTTTTGTTTCATTTTTTAGAGAACCATAATAAGGAAAAGAACACCTTAAGCAAGAAACCTTCACACAGCTTCATAGAAATAGACTCCCACGGCTTTTACTTCAACAAAATTCATCATTCTCTTAATATTCTTCATAGAATTCTTTGATAGACATTGAAAACACAAAAGAATACTTCACTTTGAATGGAAAAATATCACATATGATTCATCTTCATTGTCTTCATAGTTTTCTCTCACAGTCGTGTACGTACACTGACTCTCTCTTTTTCTCTCAATCAATAGGACATCATCTCCTCACTACAATACTCAATAATCACTCATAATAATCCTTCTTTGGTTGTGGATGCCCCTTCCAAAAGGTGTGTCTAATATGAAAGGTCACCAGAGCCACTATAGTGACTTCTCACAACTCATCATTGTCACTTCACTCCATTCTTCTCTTGAGTTCCACTTTCCTGAGCTCTTTTGAACTTATATTCACATCTTTCCAAGGCTAGAAAACTTTCCTAAAGTCACACATACATTCTACAAAACACTTATAGAGGCATACAGAACAGAAACAGAGGCTTTACAGAAGCTCAATAGAAAGCATCAAAACCACATAACTTATACTAAAACCATTCCAAACTATCAAAAACCATTCAATAAGCTTTCAAGCATTCTCAACTTCCATCAATCATTAATCCATGCTTCATATAAAAGAAAATCAAAACAAAACAAAAGTTAAACAGAACCAATCAGAACCTCAACAGAACCTATTAGAACATCACATAGCCTCATATTTCTACTGAAAATCATCATGAGCTTCCAAAACATAATCAATCTCATCCAAAATACTCTCAAATACTGTCAAAAAAACTAGTCATCGCTCAAAATCCTTCAAAAATCAACCATTCATCCCTCAAAAACAATGAAAATCAACCGGAAAATCTAGTCATTTCAACATTCAACAGCTTCCTTTATTGCTAAAATACGATTTGTAGTTGAAGATCTATATATTTCTAAATACATGAATAATATTTGTTATTACATGAGCACTTTCAAGAAAATGTCAAGATGTCTCCAAATCTCCATTCATAGAAATGCAACTCAATGCATGCTAGTCATATTTGTGGTGATCTCACACAACTCTATCCAGCACCCTCACACCATGTTACTTATTTTCCATTGTGATTTTTGAGAAATCTTATGGCCATTGCACCTCCCATAGAGACATATGGTAAGACATCTTTTGTTTTTCTTGAAGCTATCGAGTCCTTTCTCAACTAAACTTGTTCCCCGTGTAATTTCATTCTCAAGAGTAATGCCTCACATTTGTTAATGCGCTCATTCGATAAGGACATTGTCTTGATTGAATATGCATAGTCAAGATGCAATCTAAGAAGCTTATCAATTATTCTAATCTCTGCATGTGAAATACAAATATGGACATTCCTAAGTGAGATTAAAAGAACGGGATCCCACATGCTCTCCTTTATTTTGAATTTTCTTAAATCTACAGATTCTCTAGTTGAGACTCTTCTTATTAGTTGTAAATTACTCCAATCTTTAGATCCTATACTTTCCATGCAATAAATACAAGGGTATTTTGCATTGGCCCCATTGCATATCTCAATCATACATTTGGCAGTCTTTAAGCCATCACTGATATGACATTCTACATTGAAATTACCAACCCTAGCAATTGTTAATGTTTCTCCTTTAACTTGAGACTTAATAATATTAGGAATACATGTATGAGAGAACAATCATTACAAGGTTTGATGACTTTCAAGTGGTACTTCAGCTACACCAATCCACTAGATGTCCATCTCAGACTGAATCATAGGATGTTATTTGTGTTTCTTGTTGTTCTAGTGCCCTATTCATAATATAAATGTTGACTCTTTTCATCTTTTGTCCATTTTGAATTTGTGCTTCATCTAGCTTCATAACAACTTTTAGAATACCACCACATTCTTGTATAATAAATTTATATATATAGACCATTGTAAGTTTTTAAGATAATCCCAAATATTATCAAAGTGTCAATACAACTTTTGTTTTCTATTTTTTATAGGACATAGACCCTGACTATACTCTCCAAATACATTTGAAATCCTATTATTAATAACTATCCTAGCAATGGAAACTACAAGAGGTCTAGGCAAACCAAATGCACTTATCATATGACATCTAAGGCTTTTGAAGCACAATTTAGAGAGAGCACGATAACTTGTATGGCTACTACCTACAATGTCACATGTATCGACTATTTCATTTGGTTTTACAATCCCTTTCAAGTTTTTCACTAGCACTTTCAAGGTTTTACTGATTGAAAAATGCTTGAAATATCTTTTTTATTTAATATTTCTTTTAAAAGCTTGATTCTATTTTCATTTTCTCTAATATTAATGCCTCAAATACTAAAGACATATATGTTTGCAAGATTTAGTCTCCTTTTTTAAAACCTATTCACACAAGTCAGTTATATTTTTAGTGGCTTTTTCTTTTCTCTAAATCCTACCAAAGTTTCCTTTAAGCGTAATAATTTTTCTTGTAAGGACTTATTGGCGTTTTCTAGAATATCAACCTTGTTCATTAGCCAAAAAATAGTTATTTGTGTAGTTGTTAATGCTTCTCTTATTTCAAGTATTTGTCTTGTGCATCAAAAGATATAAAATGCAACCAAATGCAATACCCAAGCATTCCATCACAATCATCTCTAGCATATCTTATGAAGTCATGAATATTGAGAAAAGGAGGAGACTTACCTATTGAAGGGTCATCTAGATAAATATTTTTATCCACCCACAAATCTATATGCTTCTTTCCTTTCAGTCATAACCTATTAGCCTCATCCTTATCCAAAAATTCTTGATGATATATATTTCTCCAAGATGAATAAACTAGATCTATTCAAATAACAAGTTATTATTTGCATCACTCATGGTTGTGTTACTTGAAGAGGTATTGTTAGACATTTTTAGCATAATAGAATCAACTAGGTGATAAGATCCTAGAGAAGAAAAGCAAGTGCAAAATAGAGAATGATACAAGAAAATGAACTTGGAAGAATGACAAATGTGTTTTGGTGCAAAAATCTGAGTATGCAAAATTCTGCAAGTTCCAAGAGAGAAACGATTGAAAAGGTGACCCTTGATATGGATTAAAGAATGGAGGCATGGCCGATCTCTTCAATGAACCACATATTCCCTTATTAGTCATATCTGAACAACCAAATTTAGAGGGTTTATTACTCTAAAACCTCTTCTAATTAGTTGCTTAACCATTTTCTTATAAGTGCTATTTTTGAAACATTTTAGTCTTAATGCTTTATTTATTTTTGGTTGGTCACAATGGGTTTAGTGTTATTAAGATGAGGTAGGAATATTAGATTTAACTCATCAAGACTAAATTCAACATATTCTTGCATAGAAGTGATGGGGTGATCGCTCATTGGGACTAAAGTATTATAATCAACCTGCATGGTACTATATGTGGTTATAAATTGTAGTAAACTTATTCTCTTAGGAAGACATTATGAGCTTAGTCATCTTGTTATCATTGAGGTTTTGGGCTCTTCATTTGATAAAGTAGCTTTACATGAACTTATGTATTATGGACAAGAGATTGGCCCTAAAAACTAGAGTGAGGTAGGAACTAAGTTCTTGGGTTATATTCAAATAGGGAATGAGTATAAGAAAGTGCCTAGGACCAAACATGAATATAAACTTATATTTGAACAATTTTTGTGTTGACGATGAACTATATTTATACTAAAAATTAGAAACGGTTAAACATTGGCCATCATAGGAAAGACTCTCGTAGATCCCAACCTTGTGTCATTTTAGGGGGCCATGTGAGACTTTGCCTTATGGACAGAGGGGTTGAAGCGCTAGCTCCCCCTTGTCTCTTACCCTCTTTAAACCAAGTGTGACATGGGTCCACTTTAGTTTGGGTTGATTTGCACAAGTGGGCGCCTTGTGTGTAATGTCATTTTTACAAACTTTTTTTTTTTACAAGCAAGCCCATTTGTTATTATCCCCCCCCCCCCCCCCCCCAACCCAAAAAAAAAAAAAACTAATTATTAAAGGTAAGAAGACTCTCCAAATGCATGCACTAAGAAAGCTTTATAACTTGGCAATGCCTATGTTGTTAACTAAAAATTAAAGGTAATGCTAAAATTAGTACGATCACACTAGATCAGCTTAAAATGGTAGTCATCCCATGTGAAGATGGAAGAAGAGATAAGATGTATTAGGAATGATTGTAGGTGAGTTTGGAGAGAATTTTGGAGAACAAACATTCGAGAAGATGAAAGTAGAATAAAGGTGGCATGAAACACTAAGCAATGATTCGATTTGAGTGGGTGCGATTTTTTTCTTGAAGGAGAGATGCTCTCAAATGCACTTAAACTTTTGGAAACATTCAAGAAATCTTGGTATGTCTCTAAAGTTGTGTAATGTGCTTTCTATTAAGCATACTATCAAAAGTGGTCTAATTAGAAACCCAGGAAAAAGAAAAAGAAAAAAGTGAGAAGGATGTCTTTAATGGTCATCTTAAAGATTCCGTATTCTGGAAACAACCCAAGGCTCAAGAGTATGAGGGGAAGGGGTGTATCCTGCTTTCAAAAAGAGAGATGAGAGTGTTTTTAAGGTAAGACTTTGAAGTTTGTGATGGTGTGAGAACAAAAAGGCCCTTTGGCAAGTGGCAAGTAGTCGTCGTGCTACCTCGAAGTCGCATGTGGGGCACAATCACCAAAATTCTCTCTGGCAATAGAAGTGAGTGGGAGGATTTCCAGCGACGAAAGAACCACACACACACACACACACACACTCTCTCTCTCTTGTTGTTGCATGATGGGGTTGAAGTCGTTTGCCTTGAGGTTCGTGGATGATCATGGTCATACTCAAAGAACGCATTTTTATGCATGCATGCATGGTGGAAGTGGAGTCGCTAAAATAAATACTCCACTTGTAGTCTGTCACCCTACATATAAAATACTCCACATGGACTAGAAATAAGTTTCCATGCACGGCCGACCGACTCGTTCCTTTGAAATAAGCATGCATCAATTTTAAAATACTCCACATGGACTAGAAATTTAGCATGCATCGATTTTTTGAAAAAGCGGCCAAGACTTTAAATACCCGATGCCCCCAATCTTAACTCGTCCCTTTGAAAGGCTTACCACATTACTTTGCTTGGCCTTAAGTGTTTCCACACGTTTCTCACATGGTTTTGTTTTGCATGTTTATCCCTTTTCTATTTTGGGTTATGGAAGCAAGAGTTTTTCTTAAGGTCTGGCTTAAAGTTTTCCTTCTACGAGCAAGTTTCACTCTAAACCGCCAAGCATAAACCCTCTTATTTTTAAGTGAGACAACTTGTTTGGAAGGTTACGAAAATCAATTTAAATAGCTTATTGCTAGCGTGTCCCTTTCCCAATTTAAGAGGCCCAATCATGTTTCATAGTGAGAGTTGATCATACCTAGTGCTTGCATGTTTTTGGTATCTAATGAGTTCAAGCAAATGTTACATCGCAATTCATTAGCAAAAGATTTGTTAAGTCACTATAAGAAGCTAACACAAATCTCTTCAGTTAGTAATTCTAGCACTTATGAATTACGCTACATAAAGAAGGATGGCTCTTTAGAGAAAGTTGCCATGCAAAGTTTTGTCCCTCTTGTTATAGGGCATCCTAATCAACCACCTTCTCACTACTCCAATATAGTCTCACCCTTGCTACTCTCCCAAGTTACCACTCTAACTAATGATAGGCTCCTTGATGTTAATCATCTATGTTGACAAAGTTCCACTCATTCCTCCCATGCCCCATAGACAAGTCAACAGTTAACAACAAGAATCATGTATATGGACCAAAATCTTGTTTTCGACTATGGAAAATTGTCCATATACATGTACAACGCTAATCAAAAGCCTAAAAGAAGGTATAAGTGTTGAACTTATAGTGTATGCTTAAACAATTACTTTAGTTTCTAGATACAATTTGTATCTATTCATATGAGAAAGGAATGGAAGCAAGGTCCTTCATTTTAGGCCATAAACTTTTATATGCCGAATAGTTGACACGTGAAGCACTACACCTAACCTTATTTGATGTGGACCAAATAACTAATAGCCCAAGTTGAAATTCTCAAATCTGTTCATTTTTTAGTTATTAAACTTCTTAGGTCTATCATTAGATTTCTAGCTAGTTAGCTTTACGAATACAAGGCAATATTTTTAACCTTGACACTTAGATCCTTTAATGGGAATGCATTGAGAACTCTTCATAATAGATTCTTTTTTATAACGCATTAATGTATTAGTAAAAAAAAACATTTACAAGCCCTCCCAAGGTGAGGGCATAGTTGAGTTTAAACAAAACTCAAAACTGTATCTAGCACAAGACACGCTACACCACAATTTTTTTAAGACAACCATAAGCCACCTTATAGGTTGCCTATATTTTTCAGACAACCATAAGCCTCCCAAGGTGAAGCAGTTGATTGAAGGATGGCTTGGACTTAGGAAGCTTGTCTTAAATATTCAATATAGATTCTTACTTTTTGAGGTTACCATGTGAAACACTCAACATTTACTAAACTAAAAGACTATTGAAAGACTAATAATGATCTCTTAAGTAGAAAAGAGAGGAAAGAAAAACAGTATCCCCCTTTCCTTCATAATGAAAGCACCTACAATCTTGTAGTTTGACTTTGCTTATAGTTAAATTACATCAACCCTTTTAATGACTTCATAAAGTTGTTTTTGAGGCCCATTACAATGCTTTTTAATCATCTAAAAAATAACATTGTTGATAATTTGGTGCCTTGGATCTAGATTAGATAATTTTGCATTCCTGTGTGGTTTTTAAAAGCTCATATTGCTTGGAGATTACACACCAAACATCATGTGGTCAATTGAATCTACCATGACATCTTGCTCTAATGTATGAATCTATATACTCTTGAAAATAATCAATGAAATTGAATGATATGCAAAGGCTGTTTACAAAATTTTGAAACCATGGATTCCCAAATAAGGCTTCGATAGGTAACAAATGAGAAAGATAACTTCTTAACCTTATGGGCTAAAACTGACTGAATCATGAGAACTTAGGCAATTTTTTTCCTTTCTAATACTCTTCATGATTATTTAAGTTCAATTGGTTGTTAATTTTGTGCCTTACATATGATAATGATATTCACTATTGGCAAATTTATTTTGTATGCATTAGAAGTAGAATTTCCACTAACACTTAGCAAGATTGCAAAAATTTTAAAAAAGTGTAACCACTACAAATTGCATGGGAAGAGTATGTGACTAAGTCTAGACCTTAAGGGATTAAAATCAATTAAATTTGATATTTATTTCAATATGGAAATAAAAAACCTTGTTTCTCACTCCCAATCCATTCGTTAATTTATGGCTATTGCTTGCTTTTATCTACATGTATCATGTTTGAGCATGGTCACAATTTGGTCAAACAAAATGTAGTTACAAATTGGTATTAGCATTTGCAAATGCGTGAGAGGTTCAATAGATATACGCATTCACATGTAGTTTTTCATGAAAGGATGTTGGAAGAAGAATGCCCATGCACTTTGAGTGGATTTACAAGACACCTGGTACGAGACCCCTGGAGTCTCTCCGAGTAGAAAAGTCCTCTTCTTAGAGTTGGTCATGTAAATGTTTCGTGTGTGAGTAGGGGCTTACACTATGGAACCTATCCATGCACATGGTAAGAATGGATATGAACGAACCCTCCCATCAAGCATAAAGATATTAATGCCAAGTTGCATACCAAATAAGTAGCAAACATAGTACCATATACAACAATACCATGATGCCATGTCTTACTAATGAGCTAATAGGGCACAATAAGAGATGAAGAAGATCCAAACCTATATCATCAAGTACATTTTTAAGAGTTAACATAAAGTTGTAGTAAAAGATGCATTTATGAATGTAAATGTCATGAATAGGCATCTTGTTTCAAGGGCCCTTTTAAGGAACAATGACAATTGAAAATAAATAAAGCCATTCTTGAAAATCTAGAGTAAAGATGCATAGTACACTTTAACTTGTCTTGGAAAAGCTATCTGCAGGTGACTCATTAATGTCTCATGCACCATATGCTATCACATGAGTTTAATAAAGAGAGTTATTGGGAGATATATCAGGGATAGTTATTTCAAAACATATTCCTAATTTATGAAGTTGAAAATATACTTTTGGTATCTATTGAATGGTAAGTTATTTTATTAAAATCTTCATAAAAGCATGTCAAGAAGCCATATACATGATGCACTTCTTAGCATATAGATATATAATATGAAGTACACTTGTAAAGGTAGTTCATTCATATTTATTTAAATTTCATGTTAGTCTAGTAGGTATACAAACGGGGCATATTAGTCTTGTAAAGTTAATGAGTACTTATTCAATATGTCTTTTAAATAAGGGGGTCATATTAGTCAAATAAAGTCTATAGATATGGGATCTTAAGAGTTTTTCATGTGGTAGCATTTTCCTTATAGTAAGAATAAGTAAATTAGAGTAACATTAAGTCCAATATGAGAGCTAAGGGTTTGAATCTCCAGGGGGAGACTCTAAAGTTTCATTAAGCAACGATTAATCTTTCTCACACTATTAAACCACACTTGAGGTCAATTAGTGCAAGTAACTTTATTTCTCATATTTGTTTATTGTGCATGCATATATATGTATGTTGTGTTGTGTATTTGTCACCATCTACTCTTTGTTAAGTCATGTAATCTCAAGCCACCTCATATTTAGTGCATTGAATTTCTTTTTTTGAGAAAACAAGTATGCTTGCAAAACTTCTCCCTGTGAAATTCATGGGTTTCATGTTGGTGATGTGTACCTTGGATCTTCTTGTTCTACATGCCTTTTAGGGCTAGACTAGACTCCCAATTGCTTTCAAGCTTCAAAACCTTTATTAGCATATGTGGTTTATAAAATAACAATGTCATCATGTCTTAAGCAATGATCCAAAACAAGTCTTACCCCTCAAATGATAGATGCCACTCTTTTAGAAAATCTATCCCCTTTGCCTATTGTTGAACCTCCCGTCCCATGTGACCCTACCCCCTACCTGTGTAACCTTGCCTACCTAGTCCCAACATGAAGCACCAAGCACAAGGTGCAAAGTGCCTTGTGCTAATAAAAAACTTGAATAGGTATATGTTCAATTTTATATACCATTCTAACAATATATCCATGGCCAATCTAATCCAAATTTATATTTTTAGGAACCCATCTGAGATCTTTTTCTATGAAAATGCCAAGGTTCTAGTCTTAAATTTAGCAAAGTGGCTCCTTTTATTTGCATGATGAATTGTGTGTGTGTGTGTGTGTGCGTGCGTGTGTGCGTGCATGTGCATGCACACACATGCGTCATGCATGGTGTGTGTGTGTGTATGTGTGTGATATATCAATTCCCTTCAAAAATTTGAATTATACATATTTGAGAAAAAAATATGACAATCTTTTAAATAAGGATAAATAACTTACAATTGTCCTTGACAAGGACAAAGGTCTAGTATATTGCAATTCTATTCCAAGTACAAATCCAAAGTCAGATTACAAACCCAAAACTCAATCAGGAGAGCTACGCTTCCACTCAGTGATTGACTCTCTCCGTTTGCCCATCGGTTTGGGGGTGATAGGCTGTACTAGGAGTGAGAAAAGTACCCATAGAAGAGAATTGACTTCTCCAAAAGTTGCCCATGAATTTTGTATCTCTATCCAATACTATTCTCATTGGCATACCATGCAGCTTGAACACACCTTCCATAAATTGCTCAGCCACTTGCCTTGCTGAATATTGTATTTTGGTTGGAATAAAGTGGGTTGATCTAGTCAATCTGTCAACAACCACATAGATACTATTCCATCCATGACTAGTACTAGGTAATCTCGTTATAAATTCCATGGAAATGTCGGTCCATTTGCCTGTAGGAATAGGTAAAGGCTGAAGGAGTCCGACTGGTAATAAAGTGGAGTCCTTATTTTGTTGGCACTCTAAACACTTGGATACATGCTCCTTGACGTTCTTCCATAAACCCTTCCAATAAAAACTTTTATGGACCTTGTCAAAGGTCTTGAAAAGACCCAAATGACCAGCCATTGGTGATGAGTGCATCTCATGGAGCACTTTTAGCTTGAATTTACTATTAGGAACCAAGTACACTTTACCCTTAAACCATAAGAGTCCATTATGCACTTTGAAATTTGAAAATTCTTCATCATGTCCTTGCTGTAATTTCTGTAAAATCTGGACAGCATGCTCATCCAGCACATATTCTTCTTGGATGTCGTTTATCCAATCCTTATAAATTATAGACACTGTAGATAAACTACATGCCCACATTCTAGATAATGCATCAGCCACAACGTTATCATTTCCAGCCATGTATGCTATTTCAAAATCATATGACTGCAAGGTAGCCAACCATCTCTTTTGCTTGGGAGAAAGGTTGGGCTGTGAGAGAAAATACCTCAACACCCTATGATCGCTTTTGACTTTAAAATGTGTTCCATAGATATAATGATGCCATTTCTTGATCGCATGTAGAATAGCAAGCATCTCTTGCTCATACACATGCATCTCCCTCTCTTTATCATCAAATTTTCCGCTCTCAAATGCAATGACACCATGCTCTTGAACCAAAACAGCCCCTAAACCTCTACCACTAGCATCTTCGTAGATGGTAAAAGTCTTGGAAAAATTAGGGCAAACTAGTATTGGTGCTGAAACAAACAATTACTTCAATTCATTAAAGCTCTTGTCGGCGATTTTGTCCGAAAAGAAGGGCTCTTTTTTTAGCCGATCGGTAAGAGGAGCTACAACATGAACATAATTCTTCATAAACCTACAGCAAAAAGATGATAACCCAAGAAAACCTCTTAAAGAAGTAGCATTAGTTGGGGTACGCCATTCTTTGACTCATTGCACCTTCTTAGGATCCACTTTGATTCCATCTTCTCCCACTATATGACCCAAGTATTCAACTTCCTTTGTCATGAATGAACACTTAGTTGCCTTCGCAAATAGTTTGTGTTTCCTCAATATATCGAAGACTTCTTTTACATGCTATAAATGGTCCTCTTTGCTCTTAGTATAGATCGAAATGTCATCAAAGAACACCAAAACTATCCAAAATAGCAAGGGCTGAAGTATCTTATTCATAAGAGACTGGAATGTGGCTACAACATTAGATAAACCAAAAGGCATAACCATGAATTGATAGAGGCCTCTTTTCATCCTAAAGGCTGTTTTAAACTCATTCCCTTCCTTCATGCGTATTTGATGGTACCCCAATCTCAAGTCAATCTTGGAGAACACCTTAGCATCCTTCAATTCATCCAGGAGGTCATCTATTCTAGGTATTGGATACCTATTCTTGATAGTGACCTTGTTAAGATCGCGGTAGTCGATACACATGCGAAAAGAGCCATCTTTCTTCTTTACAAGAAGAACCGAAGAGGCAAAAGGCGATTGGCTTGCCTTGATGAGACCCATTTCTAATAGCTCTTTCACTTGGCACTCTACCTCTTCCCTTTCCACTTTGGAGAGGCCATATGGTGGTTTGTTAATAGGATTGGTGTTGGGTAGCAAGTCTATAAGATGATCCACTTCTCTTTTGGGAGGAAGAGAAGTAGGTGGCTGAAAAATATCATCATAATCCTTCAACAACTTGCAAAGACATGGGTCTATGTCATTGGTAGGAGGAGAGGGCTGATCCTCATTAATCTTCGAAAGAAGAATAGTGAACATGCATGCCTTTGCAGTTATCTCCTTTTTTATCTTCTTGGGGCTGATCACCTCCATTTTTTTCTTCTCAACACCATGTAGAATTACTTGTTGTCTACACCATTGAAATTCCATTTCCATCTTGTTAAGATCCATAGTAAATTTGCCCAAAGATTTTAGCCAATTGCAGCCAAGTATAATGTCAATGGGACCCATTTCTAATGCAATCAAACTCACTGATGTGGTGCACAATGGAGATAGAGTAATAGGAACATTTGGGCAGCATTGATTACTATTGTCAAAGTCTCCATTTGCCACTTGGATCCTTAGGGAAGAAGGCATATCATGTGTACTCAATTTCAACCCATTGAGTGATTTGGAATCAATAAAGCTATGTGTGATGCCCATATCAATGAGTATGTGAGCGGTCCTTCCATTGATTTGGCCTTTGAGGCGTAGGGTACTGTCCCCTCTTGAACCGCTCCATGCATCATTTGATATGGAACATAGCGAGGGATGTAAATCAGTCCAAGAATCATCCATATAATGACTGCCCAAATCAAAAGGAAAGCCATCCATTGGGTCATAAAACTCGTCATGGATACTCTCTTTATTTTCATGCATCTCTTCTTGAGTAGTAGAGCCTTCAAGTTGTGCTAGACTTCCCTCAATATGTCCAGCATCAGAATCATCTTCAAAAATCATACTAACCTTCAAATTCTTAGCCTTACACTTGGACTTATGGTCAGGTGACCATTTCTCCCCGCACTTGAAGCATAGCCCTTTGGCATACATTTCTTTGAGCTTGTCATTAGACGCATGCTTGCCTTGGATAGGGGCTAAAATTTTAGCACTAATATCAATCCTTTTTCCATCAAACTTATTTTCAGCATTAGATCTGAAATTGTTGCCCTGCTTTGGTCCATAAACAATGGGAAAAGTTGGTATCTTGCTGTAGGTATTGCTGTGAACATTTATTGGCTTCCCACCATGCTGAAAATTAGTCCTTACATGGCCATAATGGCCTGATGTCTTTGGGAACTGTGTAGGCTGAAATAAATGCCATGTTTTTGGCTGGAAAGTCTTGTATTTCTGCCCATAATGCTCATCCAATTGAATGGCAGCTTGCAAAGATGTAGGCTTCATGGCTCCAACTTCGGATGATAAGGTAGACTCCAAACCAAATATATACTTGTTCAAATTGGCACTATCGGAGACTCCATTAACATACATTGAGAGGTTTGAAAATTGATTTGAATACTCTCTAACCGAGAGACCATGTTGCTCAAGGGCGTACCATTTCTTTTCCAAGCGCTCTTTTTCAATGGGAGAGACGAAGACTTCAATCATAGCATTCTTTAGTGCTTCCCAAGATAAGAAGTCATGCCCAATTTTTGTCATATATCTCCACCAAGTATGTGCATAGCCTTCTAAATGAAGGGCTGCAAACTTCACTTTGGCATTTTCGGGCCTTGGATAAAGGAAAAAGTACATCTCCAATTTGTCAAATCACTCCTCCAACTCCGTGTGAAGGATTCTCTCCTTTGAAATTTGAGGTGACAATTTTCTCTTTATACTCTCTCTCATATTGAGGTGGCTGCCCATTGTGGTGCTGCTATCCATTATGGTGTTGCTGTCCAAAAGAGTTATCAAATGAGCCTTACCTAGGGAATTCATTATTCCAAGTTCCTTGTGCATATGGAGTTTGCTGTCCATACTGCATACCATAACCTTGTGGCTGGAAATAATGTCCTTGAGGCTAAAAATGAGTGTTACCCATTTTGGAAGGTTGTCCATGTTACCCTTGATGTTGTCCATGCATAGGAGTATTAAATGGTGGTTGCTGCCCACTGTTTTGTTGAGGCCAACCATGATTGGATAACGGGCTTGGCCTATTAGGCTGAACTTGAGTATGAGGATTGTGTTGTTGATGTCCATAGGAGTTTGGGGCTGAATTCACATTCCCTTGTTCATGCCCACCAATATTTAGTTGAGGATAGAATTGTTTATAAAATGGATTGCAACCGTGGATGTCCTCTTCATGCCTAGAGCTTGCTTGGACCCTATCGTGTGGATCTTGCCCATGTGGCTGAGAATAGGCCTTTGATTGATGGGGCTGAGGTAGAAATGAAGTGGGCTATATAAAATCTTTAGCATTTGACAATTCCCCAATCTCAAATTGTCCTATCACCTTTGGAGTAGAGGGTTTGGGTTGCTCTTCAGCCAAAGGAGGGTTTGGAACATTGGGACCAACTTTAGGCAACATCTTTTCACTAAAGATAGCCACTAACTTGTCAATACCCATCCTCATACCATCAAAGCTTGATTTCATCTCTTTAATATCATTTGAGAGTTGTTGTAGGCTGTTAGAGTTCATGGAAGCATGGGACATCTCAACTCCATTCATTGGTTGATTGATAGGAGAATGAGTGGAGCTTACGTTAACCTCTTCATTGTCATAATGCCTGTGGCATATAGCTTCTTGAGGGGTTTCATGTTCAGGCTCATGTTGGTATTCTCTCAGCTCTTCATTGATGGTCTCCAAAATAGGATCCTTTTTCTTATTCCTTGCCATGAGTAACTTCATGTTCTGTATATACAGCAAAAGAAAAACTCAAATATCTTGAGTTCTAGTGCTCCGAATAACAAACTCTTTGGCTTTCCTTGAAGCTTGAGAAGTCCCCTTTCTAATGAACTATCAACTGTTGAAAGTAGTTGAGTACAGAAAATTCTGTATACAGTTTACTGTAGCTATCTGGAAATTCTTGCAACCTGTGAATGCTTTGTTTTGATCATTTAATGACTTGTACCTTCAATTTTCATGCATGTACCAACCGTGTAGACCTATAAGGAAACTCCATACTTCTGCCAAAGCTGAAAATACCCTCTACAATAACCAAAATGGTTGAATAATCCACTGTAGACTGCAAGATTAATGGGACCCTGTTTGTATACCATGTCCCAAAACCTCAATGCTGATCCAATGTCAAAAATACCATGCTAAAAACTGAATTCTTATTCCCTTGAGTGGTACCTACACTTGAACTTTAAATGCGTGGGATCCGAGACTTGAGGGGTGTGCAAATTTCCCTCTCAAATCGGTTTGTGCTCCCTTTTAGGGACCTTGTCAGTAGGGGAGGGTCACCTCTCTTTTGTCCTACCAACTCGCCTGGCATCCACTTTTCCTCATGGGCATATACATGGCAGTTCAATGCTAGGCTCTAAAAATCAGCATGAAATGCATGGAATGAAAAGAATTTGATTGCCCCTTTTATGATATGCAAGAACTTGAATGGAATAGGCTAAAATTGAAATGGGGATAGGTAAGGGATAACCTCAGCAATGACTCACTGCTTAATAATTCTTATTCCACTTACCATTGGGTAAAATTTTACTCATGTCAATGAAACAAAAAGAGCAAACAATTCAATATCAGGGTTAGGTAAATGAAATGAGAATTTGAGGCACTTGGAAGTGACTATTTCAATGAATGAGAGTGATTATGCAATGATCAATCACTAAAATAGCTCTATGGATTTTCCATGAAATGCATTTGATAGAATGGATGGGATTCTATATCATTTTAATCCCTCTTTCATCAATTGGACTTAGCTCAGCAAGAGGATTTAAAGAGAGATTAAAAATGATTAGAGTACCTCTTAAGCTGGTAGGAGAAGAGTGTTGTTGTTGATGAAGGAATCTCCCACAAATAGAACTTGGCTTCAACAAATAGAGCTTGACTTCAACTTCTATTAATTCAAGAAATCCCCATCTTAGCTTTCCAATGCTAATATCCAGCTTCTTGATCAAGAATCTTCATGAAGAGTGCTCCCATGAACCATAGGACCCAAAATTTGATGAAGAAGGCTTCAATAGAGATGCCATTTGAGTTGAAGATGCTGATTACTCTTCATTGTACGAAGTAGGCTTCAAAAAAACTTCAAATTTTGAAAGAGAATCCAATAATTCCCTTCCTTCAAATGGCATTTGCTGCCCCTTCCATGAATCCTTCAAGGATCCACTCCATTCTTCCACAATGGTGGGAAATCCGTACAATGTTGGTACTATCCTTTGTGTAGAGGCTTCAGGAAGTGAAATTGACCAAAAGTCCCATGATCTTGATAAGAAATTTGTGAAAATAAGCTTGATGTCCAAAACTATCAATAACAAGGTTCCATGGGAGAGAGAAGAGTCCACAATAGAGAGAAATGTTGGCAAAGCTTGAAGGAGATCACTTGTCAAGTGCTACAGAGCATGAATCATAAGCAACTTGAGCTCCATAGCTCATCTTTAGCAAGAAATAGGCAAGAATATGAAGCAGGCGCAATTCACGCTGCTACCTACTATTGTGCTCCTAGACAGAAATGAAGCATATGGTGCCATTCCACCATTCCATTGAAAGCTTGAGGGATGGAGGACAAGGCTATGAAGTCCTTTTGCATGATAGAAGTCATGGGCAAGAGATCTTTCTTAGCATTTGGCCATGGATTCTTGAGATAAGCTTGAAGGAAAAAAGGAAGAAACCCCTATTCTTGAAAAGTAACTCAAGTTTGAACCAAACTAAGTCTTGTAACCTTTGTTTTGTCCAACTTACCCCAATTTTTGGTCCAAAACTTGGTCACGAGTTGCCAAATTGGTTGGAGCCCGCCATCGTCCACTGGTTCATGCCAAGAACCTCCATCTTAGTCACAGTTTGTAAGAGTTCTCCATGTCAGGCCACGATTATGGAAGAACTAACTCTTAAGACTGAATTTAACTGTGGTTTTCACTCCCTAGTCACTCCAACTAAATCTATTGCATGAAAATAACTTCTGACATGATCTAAGCTAAAGCTTTGATACCAATGTGATGAAGCATTCAACCAGGAAAAGAAATCTAACTAAAACCGAAATAGGCATACAATAACAAAGAACTATTGCACCAAGACATCTTGCCATGTATTAATGATGAGAGTTCCAAAAGTACATGATAGCCATGGCTGATGCTTCATCTAGCAAGAAGGAAGCTAACATCAAGAAAGTGAACAGTAAAATTTTGTGAATGAGCCAAAAGATGTCTTCTCTTAGCCTCTTGCCTTCTTTATCCTAACTCCTCATCTCCAAAGTTAAGGGTACATTTACATAGGCAAGGGCTGAATTTACAAGGGCTGGAAATTACGAGGTATGGAATTAGCACGATTCCAAAGTACAAAAATATCAAGGTATTTTCTTTTATGACAGATACAAATTGGTAAATACTTCCAGAGGATAGATTTCTAATGGTCTTGGGTAACCATTTTCTTTACAACCACAATTTCTAGAAGTTACTTATCAAAAAGTCCTCTAAGGAAGAAGCATATTTTGCTTCTACTATCTTGATTAATTCAATATGCTTTAATATTTGTAATAAGGCATTGTTTAACCATCTAGAAGGATTTCTAATCCCACAGGATTATTTTCGATCAATCCTAAGGGCATTTCATAAACCCTCAACTACCAGCACCTACAACAAATAGTATTTATATTATTATTATTATTACTATTATTATTACTATTATTATTATTATTATTATTATTATTATATTTTTATTTCCCATGTTCAAAACAATTCAAATAAAAAATAGCATCGAGGTGAACAATATATGCTATATCCACATTACAAGCACTAATTATACATTTGCATCAAGGGGGGCTACATAACATCGATGATGGCTTAGTCAATACTAAGTGTCACTGCTATGTCTTTTACTTCCCATTACAGTTTCAATATTCCATCAGTAACAATAGTTAACCTTGTTTATTTTAAGATTTTTACTAAGATCAAGGTGAGAATGGTGTGTTTACCTAGTTAAATAGGTAATACTATTACTCTTCAGTCCAGTGTCTTGTAATTTGATTTTAGTCACATCTTGGAGAAATTGGAAATTCCAACCATAACATATACTATTAACAATCTTATTGTGTACCAACTCCATTAATAGGAGATTTTAGCTAGAATGACTGCACCCTAGGTATTACTAGAATTAGTATGATCTAGATGTCTCTATCAGGAGCCTCAAGTACATTATATTTTCTCACCCTTAAAGCAATATGCTACTAGATTCATATGTTACCTACTTCTAAGATACCAGATAAAGTTCTTACATGTATTAGTAATAAACACCAAACTAGTAGGAATACCTCTTACCATTACTTCATCAAGTTACCATTACCACCTTACAAAGTGCCTTCCATGTACATTCATGGAAAAATTCAACAAGACATCATTAATAACCTTGTAAAGATTACTACTGCTATTCAAATCCCAGTTAGACTAGCTAACTATTAACTAGTACTAAAACACTCGAGATGGTTTTAAACCTGAACCAATAACATAAACAACCAAGCTTGTGTCTAGTAAAAGTACCTATTCAATCAATCTTATTACACAGTCCATTAAGCTTCCTAGTTACATTCATGGTAAATAAGAACTAGTTCCTTATCCTCTTAATACAACCTACTACTATTCAGATAATCGTTTTATGAATTTTAAATCCCTATGTTCAAGTAATGCATGGTAGATACATGCCTAGATAGCAGCCAATGTTGCTTCATGGCATGATGAAGTACTACTCTCATAATGTGGGAAATTGTACATAATGCCTTGGTTATAGTTGTAATCATTTTGTGATTGAATACATCATAACTTATTAAATTCCTATCATGATTTGCATGCATCAAAATTTCACAATATCAATAAAATTGAAGTTGAACCTTGCAAGGACTAATTATTATGCAATATAAGTGTACTCTACTTCTAGCAAGGCTTAATAATTTCAATACACACTATCCATAATTTTTACATAGATTGATCCATGATAAGTTGCTTGTAATCATGGGTTCATCCTGAAAGATTTGCCATAGCTCAATTTATAAAGTCCCATAGTAACTTAATTTCATGATGTCCCATAATAATTCAACCATATACTACATCTCTTTTGGTCATGCTAATTGCAAAAAACGAATTCATGGTAGTATAAAATTGAAATGACATTGTAGAGTTTTAGTGCACCTAATTACATCAATTCTGGTTTGTGTGCTACAGAATAACCAATTTATCAATATTCCATCAATATTTTATTATTACACCAAAGCCTTCACCAATTGTCCAATAGAAACTTGATAGATATGTGAACCATGTATAATTAAAGCAAACACTTTGTACAATAGCCAAGAGTCAATAGGTTGGGACACATTATATATTGATAGATCAGAGCTATTTAATAATTCCAACATAAATTATCATTACAAATTCCAATTAGTAAGCATACTTTTGTGAAATATCAATCTTGATTCCTGAGTTGTACTCTTATAATGTCGTCATGATACATTCTGGTTTCGTCAAACCAAATTACATTCTTGCAAGAATTTCCAAAAAAAAAAACATTAATTGGGCGATGTCTAATGCATACTGAATCATCTAGTTCCCAGTACTGTGCCAAAGTCATTCCAAATGATGATGCCTTGTTTAGGCATTACTGTAAGTAGATTAAAATATGCATGTTAATTTACCAATTATGCATATTACTGAACTTCAATCATCTTTGTATGTTATGACATTTATCTAAGCATGTAACTTGTGGAAATGAATATTTAGATCAACCTTAAACCGAATCAAGAAGCATCACACATTACAAAAGATTTTAGATCAGATAAACCTGAGGGTTCAATGATGAGGAAATTAAGGCCATTGAGAATAAGGGTCCAAACAATCTGACGATGTCCACACCCTCTCAGTAGAGGACCAGGGAAAGGCTTGAAACAAGTAATTGTATGTGCATGGAGACCTCATCAATAAATAGTTAGATGTCTTCTAGATCAAGGGCACGGATTGAAAAATTTCACAGCGATTGAAGGCAATAATTAGAGGAATCCCCCACTGCACATATGATGGATTCACATGCTCCATACTAGAAAGAGAGAGAATCATCTAAACAAGAGGGCTACAATACATTTGAGTGTAAACCTAACTTCATATGAGGAAGCACATGTGCGCGTGCGCGTGTGTGTGTGGCATTACTCATCCTAGCATCCTCACTTTTGATCTCTCTAGTTATTGTCTCCAACTACCTTCTCATAGTGGTTTTCATGCATTTTCAACTCTACTACTAATTGACACAACATTGTGCATGAGACTTGTCTAAGATCTTCATTTGTTCATTGAACTTGACTCTCTCAATCTTGTCAAACTCTCAAAATTTATGTAAAATATATTTTAAATTTTCTAAAACCACTCATTCGCATAAGAGGCTCAAAACCACTCTTGTGGCCCATTTACAAGACTAGTATTAACTAAATGAAGACGTTGTCGTAAGAATTCTCTTTTTATTGATGGTTTTCAATGTGTATTTTCTCTTACATTTGACTATTCTATATACAAAAGAATTCTTGAAATTGCACTCAAAATGCACGTTATATGTATTTGTAGCTCATATTAGCTTAAACTATGTCAACTACAAAAATCAAACATAAACGAAACCTATAAAACATGATTGTACAAGAGTAACTCGCATACTCACCGATAGTTTGGTTTCACAAGTGGACATAGATTGCCCTATTTTCAAAAGGAGTACAAAATTCCTATGCTTAAACAAAAAACTCCTTCAATGACTAAAATAATCAAATTCTTAAACC